>NC_134265.1:1167682-1510420 GCF_031893055.1 Leptodactylus fuscus | reverse complement strand
TTGTAGTATTGTATAGAATAGTGTAGTATTGTACTGAATAGTGTAGTATTGTATAGAATAGTGTAGTATTGTATAGAATAGTGTAGTATTGTATAGAATAGTGTAGTATTGTATAGAATAGTGTAGTATTGTATAGAATAGTGTAGTATTGTATAGAATAGTGTAGTATTGTATAGAATAGTGTAGTATTGTATAGAATAGTGTAGTATTGTATAGAATAGTGTAGTATTGTATAGAATAGTGTAGTATTGTATAGAATAGTGTAGTATTGTACTGAATAGTGTAGTATTGTACTGAATAGTGTAGTATTGTATAGAATAGTGTAGTATTGTACTGAATAGTGTAGTATTGTATAGAATAGTGTAGTATTGTACTGAATAGTGTTAGTATTGTATAGAATAGTGTAGTATTGTACAGAATAGTGTAGTATTGTACTGAATAGTGTAGTATTGTATAGAATAGTGTAGTATTGTACAGAATAGTGTAGTATTGTATAGAATAGTGTAGTATTGTATAGAATAGTGTAGTATTGTACTGAATAGTGTAGTATTGTATAGAATAGTGTAGTATTGTATAGAATAGTGTAGTATTGTACTGAATAGTGTAGTATTGTATAGAATAGTGTAGTATTGTATAGAATAGTGTAGTATTGTATAGAATAGCGTAGTATTGTACAGAATAGTGTAGTATTGTACAGAATAGTGTAGTATTGTATAGAATAGTGTAGTATTGTATAGAATAGTGTAGTATTGTATAGAATAGTGTAGTATTGTACTGAATAGTGTAGTATTGTATAGAATAGTGTAGTATTGTATAGAATAGTGTAGTATTGTATAGAATAGTGTAGTATTGTACTGAATAGTGTAGTATTGTACTGAATAGTGTAGTATTGTATAGAATAGTGTAGTATTGTATAGAATAGTGTAGTATTGTACTGAATAGTGTAGTATTGTACTGAATAGTGTAGTATTGTATAGAATAGTGTAGTATTGTACTGAATAGTGTAGTATTGTATAGAATAGTGTAGTATTGTACTGAATAGTGTAGTATTGTATAGAATAGTGTAGTGTTGTCTAGAATAGTGTAGTATTGTATAGAATAGTGTAGTATTGTACAGAATAGTGTAGTATTGTATAGAATAGTGTAGTATTGTATAGAATAGTGTAGTATTGTACTGAATAGTGTAGTATTGTATAGAATAGTGTAGTATTGTACTGAATAGTGTAGTATTGTATAGAATAGTGTAGTATTGTACTGAATAGTGTAGTATTGTATAGAATAGTGTAGTATTGTATAGAATAGTGTAGTATTGTATAGACTAGTGTAGTATTGTACTGAATAGTGTAGTATTGTATAGAATAGTGTAGTATTATACAGAATAGTGTAGTATTGTACTGAATAGTGTAGTATTGTATAGAATAGTGTAGTATTGTACTGAATAGTGTAGTATTGTATAGAATAGTGTAGTATTGTACTGAATAGTGTAGTATTGTATAGAATAGTGTAGTATTGTACTGAATAGTGTAGTATTGTATAGAATAGTGTAGTATTGTACTGAATAGTGTAGTATTGTATAGAATAGTGTAGTATTGTATAGAATAGTGTAGTATTGTACAGAATAGTGTAGTATTGTATAGAATAGTGTAGTATTGTATAGAATAGTGTAGTATTGTACTGAATAGTGTAGTATTGTATAGAATAGTGTAGTATTGTACTGAATAGTGTAGTATTGTATAGAATAGTGTAGTATTGTACTGAATAGTGTAGTATTGTATAGAATAGTGTAGTATTGTATAGAATAGTGTAGTATTGTATAGACTAGTGTAGTATTGTACTGAATAGTGTAGTATTGTATAGAATAGTGTAGTATTATACAGAATAGTGTAGTATTGTACTGAATAGTGTAGTATTGTATAGAATAGTGTAGTATTGTACTGAATAGTGTAGTATTGTATAGAATAGTGTAGTATTGTACTGAATAGTGTAGTATTGTATAGAATAGTGTAGTATTGTACTGAATAGTGTAGTATTGTATAGAATAGTGTAGTATTGTACTGAATAGTGTAGTATTGTATAGAATAGTGTAGTATTGTCTAGAATAGTGTAGTATTGTATAGGATAGTGTAGTATTGTATAGAATAGTGTAGTATTGTATAGAATAGTGTAGTATTGTCTAGAATAGTGTAGTATTGTATAGGATAGTGTAGTATTGTACAGGATAGTGTAGTATTGTACAGAATAGTGTAGTATTGTACAGAATAGTGTAGTATTGTATAGAATAGTGTAGTATTGTCTAGAATAGTGTAGTATTGTATAGGATAGTGTAGTATTGTATAGAATAGTGTAGTATTGTCTAGAATAGTGTAGTATTGTATAGGATAGTGTAGTATTGTATAGAATAGTGTAGTATTGTATAGAATAGTGTAGTATTGTCTAGAATAGTGTAGTATTGTATAGGATAGTGTAGTATTGTACAGGATAGTGTAGTATTGTACAGAATAGTGTAGTATTGTACAGAATAGTGTAGTATTGTATAGAATAGTGTAGTATTGTCTAGAATAGTGTAGTATTGTATAGGATAGTGTAGTATTGTACAGGATAGTGTAGTATTGTACAGAATAGTGTAGTATTGTACTGAATAGTGTAGTATTGTATAGAATAGTGTAGTATTGTACTGAATAGTGTAGTATTGTACTGAATAGTGTAGTATTGTATAGAATAGATAGTGTAGTATTGTATAGAATAGTGTAGTATTGTACTGAATAGTGTAGTATTGTATAGAATAGTGTAGTATTGTATAGAATAGTGTAGTATTGTACTGAATAGTGTAGTATTGTATAGAATAGTGTAGTATTGTACTGAATAGTGTAGTATTGTACTGAATAGTGTAGTATTGTATAGAATAGTGTAGTATTGTATAGAATAGTGTAGTATTGTACTGAATAGTGTAGTATTGTATAGAATAGTGTAGTATTGTATAGAATAGTGTAGTATTGTATAGAATAGTGTAGTATTGTACTGAATAGTGTAGTATTGTATAGAATAGTGTAGTATTGTACTGAATAGTGTAGTATTGTATAGAATAGTGTAGTATTGTACTGAATAGTGTAGTATTGTACTGAATAGTGTAGTATTGTATAGAATTGTGTAGTATTGTACTGAATAGTGTAGTATTGTACTGAATAGTGTAGTATTGTATAGAATAGTGTAGTATTGTACTGAATAGTGTAGTATTGTACTGAATAGTGTAGTATTGTATAGAATAGTGTAGTATTGTATAGACTAGTGTAGTATTGTATAGAATAGTGTAGTATTGTCTAGAATAGTGTAGTATTGTATAGACTAGTGTAGTATTGTACAGAATAGTGTAGTATTGTACTGAATAGTGTAGTATTGTATTGAATAGTGTAGTATTGTACTGAATAGTGTAGTAATGTACTGAATAGTGTAGTATTGTATAGACTAGTGTAGTATTGTATAGAATAGTGTAGTATTGTATAGAATAGTGTA
Source organism: Leptodactylus fuscus (assembly GCF_031893055.1). Classification (NCBI taxonomy): domain Eukaryota; kingdom Metazoa; phylum Chordata; class Amphibia; order Anura; family Leptodactylidae; genus Leptodactylus; species Leptodactylus fuscus. The sequence continues at coordinate 1,506,910 of NC_134265.1, read as the reverse complement.
GTATTGTATAGAATAGTGTAGTATTGTACTGAATAGTGTAGTATTGTACAGAATAGTGTAGTATTGTATAGAATAGTGTAGTATTGTATAGAATAGTGTAGTATTGTACTGAATAGTGTAGTATTGTACAGAATAGTATAGTATTGTACTGAATAGTGTAGTATTGTATAGAATAGTGTAGTATTGTACTGAATAGTGTAGTATTGTATAGGATAGTGTAGTATTGTACTGAATAGTGTAGTATTGTACTGAATAGTGTAGTATTGTACAGGATAGTGTAGTATTGTATAGGATAGTGTAGTATTGTACTGAATAGTGTAGTATTGTACTGAATAGTGTAGTATTGTACTGAATAGTGTAGTATTGTACTGAATAGTGTAGTATTGTACTGAATAGTGTAGTATTGTATAGGATAGTGTAGTATTGTACTGAATAGTGTAGTATTGTACTGAATAGTGTAGTATTGTACAGGATAGTGTAGTATTGTACAGAATAGTGTAGTATTGTACTGAATAGTGTAGTATTGTATAGAATAGTGTAGTATTGTACTGAGTAGTGTAGTATTGTACTGAATAGTGTAGTATTGTACTGAATAGTGTAGTATTGTATAGGATAGTGTAGTATTGTACAGGATAGTGTAGTATTGTATAGAATAGTGTAGTATTGTATAGAATAGCGTAGTATTGTATAGAATAGTGTAGTATTGTATAGAATAGTGTAGTATTGTACTGAATAGTGTAGTATTGTACAGAATAGTGTAGTATTGTACTGAATAGTGTAGTATTGTATAGGATAGTGTAGTATTGTACTGAATAGTGTAGTATTGTATAGAATAGTGTAGTATTGTACTGAATAGTGTAGTATTGTACAGAATAGTGTAGTATTGTATAGAATAGTGTAGTATTGTATAGAATAGTGTAGTATTGTATAGAATAGTGTAGTATTGTACTGAATAGTGTAGTATTGTACAGAATAGTGTAGTATTATATAGAATAGTGTAGTATTGTATAGAATAGTGTAGTATTGTACTGAATAGTGTAGTATTGTACTGAATAGTGTAGTATTATATAGAATAGTGTAGTATTGTACTGAATAGTGTAGTATTGTATAGAATAGTGTAGTATTGTACTGAATAGTGTAGTATTGTACAGAATAGTGTAGTATTGTATAGAATAGTGTAGTATTGTACTGAATAGTGTAGTATTGTATAGAATAGTGTAGTATTGTATAGAATAGTGTAGTATTGTACTGAATAGTGTAGTATTGTACAGAATAGTGTAGTATTATATAGAATAGTGTAGTATTGTATAGAATAGTGTAGTATTGTATAGAATAGTGTAGTATTGTATAGAATAGTGTAGTATTGTACTGAATAGTGTAGTATTGTACTGAATAGTGTAGTATTGTACAGAATAGTGTAGTATTATATAGAATAGTGTAGTATTGTATAGAATAGTGTAGTATTGTATAGAATAGTGTAGTATTGTACTGAATAGTGTAGTATTGTACAGAATAGTGTAGTATTATATAGAATAGTGTAGTATTGTATAGAATAGTGTAGTATTGTATAGAATAGTGTAGTATTATATAGAATAGTGTAGTATTGTACTGAATAGTGTAGTATTGTATAGAATAGTGTAGTATTGTACAGAATAGTGTAGTATTGTACTGAATAGTGTAGTATTGTACTGAATAGTGTAGTATTGTATAGAATAGCGTAGTATTGTATAGAATAGTGTAGTATTGTACTGAATAGTGTAGTATTGTATAGAATAGTGTAGTATTGTACTGAATAGTGTAGTATTGTATAGAATAGTGTAGTATTGTACTGAATAGTGTAGTATTGTACAGAATAGTGTAGTATTGTATAGAATAGTGTAGTATTGTCTAGAATAGTGTAGTATTGTATAGACTAGTGTAGTATTGTATAGAATAGTGTAGTATTGTATAGAATAGTGTAGTATTGTATAGAATAGTGTAGTATTGTATAGAATAGTGTAGTATTGTACTGAATAGTGTAGTATTGTACAGAATAGTGTAGTATTATATAGAATAGTGTAGTATTGTATAGAATAGTGTAGTATTGTATAGAATAGTGTAGTATTATATAGAATAGTGTAGTATTGTACTGAATAGTGTAGTATTGTATAGAATAGTGTAGTATTGTACAGAATAGTGTAGTATTGTACTGAATAGTGTAGTATTGTACTGAATAGTGTAGTATTGTACTGAATAGTGTAGTATTGTATAGAATAGTGTAGTATTGTATAGAATAGTGTAGTATTGTACAGAATAGTGTAGTATTGTACTGAATAGTGTAGTATTGTACTGAATAGTGTAGTATTGTACAGAATAGTGTAGTATTGTATAGAATAGTGTAGTATTGTCTAGAATAGTGTAGTATTGTACTGAATAGTGTAGTATTGTACAGAATAGTGTAGTATTGTATAGAATAGTGTAGTATTGTCTAGAATAGTGTAGTATTGTATAGACTAGTGTAGTATTGTATAGAATAGTGTAGTATTGTACAGAATAGTGTAGTATTGTACTGAATAGTGTAGTATTGTATAGAATAGTGTAGTATTGTACAGAATAGTGTAGTATTATATAGAATAGTGTAGTATTGTATAGAATAGTGTAGTATTGTACAGAATAGTGTAGTATTATATAGAATAGTGTAGTATTGTACTGAATAGTGTAGTATTGTATTGAATAGTGTAGTATTGTACTGAATAGTGTAGTATTGTACAGAATAGTGTAGTATTGTATAGAATAGTGTAGTATTGTATAGAATAGTGTAGTATTGTATAGATAGTGTAGTATTGTATAGATAGTGTAGTATTGTATAGATAGTGTAGTATTGTGTAGAATAGTGTGTATTGTATAGAATAGTGTAGTATTATAGTAGATAGTGTAGTATTGTACGTAGAATAGTGTAGTATTGTATAGATAGTTTAGTTAGTTAGTTATAGTATAGTATTGTATAGTATGTAGTATTTGTAGTATTTACTAATAGTGTAGTATTGTATAGAATAGTGTATTGTATATATAGTGTAGTATTGTATAGAATAGTGTAGTATTGTATAGAATAGTGTAGTATTGTATAGAATAGTGTAGTATTGTACAGAATAGTGTAGTATTATATAGAATAGTGTAGTATTGTATAGAATAGTGTAGTATTGTATAGAATAGTGTAGTATTGTACTGAATAGTGTAGTATTGTATAGAATAGTGTAGTATTGTACTGAATAGTGTAGTATTGTACTGAATAGTGTAGTATTGTACTGAATAGTGTAGTATTGTATAGAATAGTGTAGTATTGTATAGGATAGTGTAGTATTGTATAGAATAGTGTAGTATTGTATAGGATAGTGTAGTATTGTACTGAATAGTGTAGTATTGTACTGAATAGTGTAGTATTGTATAGAATAGTGTAGTATTGTATAGGATAGTGTAGTATTGTACAGGATAGTGTAGTATTGTATAGAATAGTGTAGTATTGTATAGAATAGTGTAGTATTGTATAGAATAGTGTAGTATTGTATAGAATAGTGTAGTATTGTATAGAATAGTGTAGTATTGTACTGAATAGTGTAGTATTGTATAGGATAGTGTAGTATTGTATAGAATAGTGTAGTATTGTATAGAATAGTGTAGTATTGTATAGAATAGTGTAGTATTGTATAGAATAGTGTAGTATTGTACTGAATAGTGTAGTATTGTGTAGGATAGTGTAGTATTGTACAGGATAGTGTAGTATTGTATAGAATAGTGTAGTATTGTATAGAATAGTGTAGTATTGTAATGAATAGTGTAGTATTGTATAGAATAGTGTAGTATTGTACTGAATAGTGTAGTATTGTATAGAATAGTGTAGTATTGTACTGAATAGTGTAGTATTGTACTGAATAGTGTAGTATTGTACTGAATAGTGTAGTATTGTATAGGATAGTGTAATATTGTACTGAATAGTGTAGTATTGTACTGAATAGTGTAGTATTATATAGAATAGTGTAGTATTGTACAGAATAGTGTAGTATTGTACTGAATAGTGTAGTGTTGTATAGAATAGTGTAGTATTGTATAGGATAGTGTAATATTGTACTGAATAGTGTAGTATTATATAGAATAGTGTAGTATTGTACAGAATAGTGTAGTATTGTACTGAATAGTGTAGTATTGTACTGAATAGTGTAGTGTTGTATAGAATAGTGTAGTTATGTACTGAATAGTGTAGTATTATATAGAATAGTGTAGTATTGTACAGAATAGTGTAGTATTGTATTGAAGATCTACTCGCTCATCTCTCGTCCTCGCAGACCATTAGGTTATTATATTGTGTCTGATATTCACAGAGGTCACCCAGGAGTCGGCCAATGAAGATGGCGACATTACATATGAAAATGTGACCAACCCCCAAAAGGAAGATCAGATCCAGGACCAGAGAACATGTCCTATAGGTAAGATGTCCCCATAACGTATGTAATAACAGTGTACTACTGTAATCTGTATATAATGTATACGGTACTATAATCTATATATGTATTGTGCTCTAATCTGTATATAATGTATACGGTACTATAATCTATATATGTACTGCACTGTAATCTGTATATAATGTATATGCTGCAAGTTTGTGAGTTTGTGGGTTTGTGTGTTTGGATGTTTGGATGTTCGGATGTTTGTTCCTCAATCACTGAAAACCCGCTCCACCGATTGGCTGAAAGTTTCCACAAATATAGTTACTACACTCGATTGCGCAATAGGCTACTTTTCGTCACAATAGCGCACATACGTTTGTGCCAGGACCCCACAAACCCCAAACTCACACCACCATCTCTGCAATCTCACACACTTTAGACCATAGCAAGCCACAAAATTCCTATTACCCCCTACAGCCTCGCCCCTAACCCCACACAATCACATATACATAGACTTTACCACTTTGCCCCTCACCTTACTGATACTCCAGGAGGCGCTCTTTAACGCTCCGGAGCAGCCATGTTTGCCGACCCCCACCACTCTGACAATCCGCGACACCGCCCACCCATGTCAACACCCCTAGGCGGTCTAATAAATGCAAAAACAAAAAAAAAAAAAAAAAAAAGTATTACAAATTCAAATCCCCCCCCTTTCCCTAGAACACATATAAAAGTAGTTAAATACTGTGAAACACATACATGTTAGGTATCCCCGCGTCCGAAATCGCTCCGCTCTACAAAGCTAGACAAATATTTTGCCTGGACGCTTAACGCCGTAGCCGCAAACATACGGAAAAGTCCAAAACTGCTGTTTTTTCACTATTTTCATTATCATACAAATATCAATCAAAAGTGATCAAACCAATAGCATTTCCCAAAAATGCAACAACTACAAACTACACCCGGCCCCGCAAAAAAACACATCCCCCGACACAGACAAATAACAAACTGACTGCTGTCAGAATATGGCAACACACTACTGGCAGAAAATACCAAATCCTACAATGTCGTATATCGAGGTCTATTCACTGGTAATCCCTCTGTCCCAAAGTCACTATGTACAGATTATACCAACACCGTATATATACCAGCTAAAATACAAATTACATCCAACACAAAAGTCTCACGTATTCTCTGAATTACAGCAACAACAAGATACAAAGTTACATTTTATATCCCATCCCTTATACACAGTACGAAAACCTTACCCGCGCCTGTATATACCCACTGCTACAATCACCGCAGACTAAGTCGCGGGTACCAGCTAGTAATCTATATGTGCACTGCGCTGTAATCTGTATATAATGTATGCGGTACTATAATCTATATGTGCACTGCGCTGTAATCTGTATATAATGTATGCGGTGCTATAATCTATATGTGCACTGCGCTGTAATCTGTATATAATGTATACGGTGCTATAATCTATATGTGCACTGCGCTGTAATCTGTATATAATGTATACGGTGCTATAATCTATATGTGCACTGCGCTGTAATCTGTATATAATGTATACGGTGCTATAATCTATATGTGCACTGCGCTGTAATCTGTATATAATGTATACGGTGCTATAATCTATATGTGCACTGCGCTGTAATCTGTATATAATGTATACGGTGCTATAATCTATATGTGCACTGCGCTGTAATCTGTATATAATGTATACGGTGCTATAATCTATATGTGCACTGCGCTGTAATCTGTATATAATGTATACGGTGCTATAATCTATATGTGCACTGCGCTGTAATCTGTATATAATGTATGCTGTGCTATAATCTATATGTGCACTGCGCTGTAATCTGTATATAATGTATACGGTGCTATAATCTATATGTGCACTGCGCTGTAATCTGTATATAATGTATACGGTGCTATAATCTATATGTGCACTGCGCTGTAATCTGTATATAATGTATACGGTGCTATAATCTATATGTGCACTGCGCTGTAATCTGTATATAATGTATACGGTGCTATAATCTATATGTGCACTGCGCTGTAATCTGTATATAATGTATACGGTGCTATAATCTATATGTGCACTGCGCTGTAATCTGTATATAATGTATACGGTGCTATAATCTATATGTGCACTGCGCTGTAATCTGTATATAATGTATACGGTGCTATAATCTATATGTGCACTGCGCTGTAATCTGTATATAATGTATACGGTGCTATAATCTATATGTGCACTGCGCTGTAATCTGTATATAATGTATGCTGTGCTATAATCTATATGTGCACTGCGCTGTAATCTGTATATAATGTATACGGTGCTATAATCTATATGTGCACTGCGCTGTAATCTGTATATAATGTATACGGTGCTATAATCTATATGTGCACTGCGCTGTAATCTGTATATAATGTATACGGTGCTATAATCTATATGTGCACTGCGCTGTAATCTGTATATAATGTATACGGTGCTATAATCTATATGTGCACTGCGCTGTAATCTGTATATAATGTATACGGTGCTATAATCTATATGTGCACTGCGCTGTAATCTGTATATAATGTATACGGTGCTATAATCTATATGTGCACTGCGCTGTAATCTGTATATAATGTATACGGTGCTATAATCTATATGTGCACTGCGCTGTAATCTGTATATAATGTATACGGTGCTATAATCTATATGTGCACTGCGCTGTAATCTGTATATAATGTATACGGTGCTATAATCTATATGTGCACTGCGCTGTAATCTGTATATAATGTATACGGTGCTATAATCTATATGTGCACTGCGCTGTAATCTGTATATAATGTATACGGTGCTATAATCTATATGTGCACTGCGCTGTACTCTGTATATAATGTATACGGTGCTATAATCTATATGTGCACTGCGCTGTAATCTGTATATAATGTATACGGTGCTATAATCTATATGTGCACTGCGCTGTAATCTGTATATAATGTATACGGTGCTATAATCTATATGTGCACTGCGCTGTAATCTGTATATAATGTATACGGTGCTATAATCTATATGTGCACTGCGCTGTAATCTGTATATAATGTATACGGTGCTATAATCTATATGTGCACTGCGCTGTAATCTGTATATAATGTATACGGTGCTATAATCTATATGTGCACTGCGCTGTAATCTGTATATAATGTATACGGTGCTATAATCTATATGTGCACTGCGCTGTACTCTGTATATAATGTATACGGTGCTATAATCTATATGTGCACTGCGCTGTAATCTGTATATAATGTATATGGTGCTATAATCTATATGTGCACTGCGCTGTAATCTGTATATAATGTATACGGTGCTATAATCTATATGTGCACTGCGCTGTAATCTGTATATAATGTATACGGTGCTATAATCTATATGTGCACTGCGCTGTACTCTGTATATAATGTATACGGTGCTATAATCTATATGTGCACTGCGCTGTAATCTGTATATAATGTATACGGTGCTATAATCTATATGTGCACTGCGCTGTACTCTGTATATAATGTATACTGTCCATATAATGTTCTCTCCCCAGGTCTCCCGGCTTCTCGTTACGTCACTATCACTCTCATCGTTCTCTCCTCCGCACTGATGGTTGTTCTTATTGCACTTTCTATACGTTGTGAGTAAAAGAAACCTGTCCAGGCCCCTCCTCACCCCGTACAACACGTCAGACCCCTCCTCACCCCGTATAACACGTCAGACCCCTCCTCACCCCGTATAACACGTCAGACCCCTCCTCACCCCGTATAACACGTCAGACCTCTCCTCACCCCGTATAACACGTCAGACCCCTCCTCACCCCGTATAACACGTCAGACCCCTCCTCACCCCGTATAACACGTCAGACCCCTCCTCACCCCGTATAACACGTCAGACCCCTCCTCACCCCGTATAACACGTCAGACCCCTCCTCACCCCGTATAACACGTCAGACCCCTCCTCACCCCATATAACACGTCAGACCCCTCCTCGCCCCGTATAACACGTCAGACCCCTCCTCACCCCGTATAACACGTCAGACCCCTCCTCACCCCGTATAACACGTCAGACCCCTCCTCACCCCGTATAACACGTCAGACCCCTCCTCACCCCGTATAACACGTCAGACCCCTCCTCACCCCATATAACACGTCAGACCCCTCCTCACCCCATATAACACGTCAGACCCCTCCTCACCCTGTATTACGTGTCAGTGTCTCAGGTGTCAGACCCCTCCTCACCCCGTACAACACGTCAGACCCCTCCTCACCCCGTACAACACGTCAGACCCCTCCTCACCCCGTATAACACGTCAGACCCCTCCTCACCCCGTATAACACGTCAGACCCCTCCTCACCCCATATAACACGTCAGACCCCTCCTCACCCCATATAACACGTCAGACCCCTCCTCACCCCGTATAACACGTCAGACCCCTCCTCACCCCGTATAACACGTCAGACCCCTCCTCCCCCCGTATAACACGTCAGACCCCTCCTCACCCCGTATTACGTGTCAGTGTCTCAGGTGTCAGACCCCTCCTCACCCCGTATTACGTGTCAGTGTCTCAGGTGTCAGACCCCTCCTCACCCCGTATTACGTGTCAGTGTTTTAGGTGTCAGACCCCTCCTCACCCCGTATTACGTGTCAGTGTTTTAGGTGTCAGACCCCTCCTCACCCCGTATAACACGTCAGACCCCTCCTCACCCCGTATAACACGTCAGACCCCTCCTTACCCCGTATTACGTGTCAGTGTCTCAGGTGTCAGACCCCTCCTCACCCCGTATAACATGTCAGACCCCTCCTCACCCCGTATTACGTGTCAGTGTCTCAGGTGTCAGACCCCTCCTCACCCCGTATTACGTGTCAGTGTCTCAGGTGTCAGACCCCTCCTCACCCCGTATAACATGTCAGACCCCTCCTTACCCCGTATTACGTGTCAGTGTCTCAGGTGTCAGACCCCTCCTCACCCCGTATAACATGTCAGACCCCTCCTCACCCCGTATTACGTGTCAGTGTCTCAGGTGTCAGAGCGCCACCACAACACAATGGCTGAATTACAAGATCTTCAGGGAGAACACGACGACCTCGGCTCCAGTTTCATCCAGAATAACCTGAGGAAAGACGCCATAATGCAGAGTCTTAAGGAGGCCCAAAGAGAGACCAAGCAGGCTCTGGATAAGACCAGCGCCGAGCTGCAGGAGGTGCAGGAGAAGTGGAGGACCACCACCCAGGAGCTGCAGAGGACCACCAGGGAGAAGGAGGACACAGCGGCCGCTCTGAGAAGACTCCAGGATGTCCTCCAGAGCACCGAGACCCAACTGAGAGGAAAGCAGGAGGAGCTGAGAAGGTAAGTGACCACCGGATGAGTAATACCGCCATATACCGGATGAGTAATACCGCCATACACCGGATGAGTAATACCGCCATACACCGGCTGAGTAATATCGCCATACACCGGCTGAGTAATACCGCCCTACACCGGCTGAGTAATACCGCCCTACACCGGCTGAGTAATACTGCCCTACACTGGCTGAGTAATACTGACTCTAAAGAGGCATTGTACAGTAATAGTGACAGTAATATCATTGCATATTGGAGAGTATGCCCACAACTCTACCCTATAGAGGTCACTTAGACGTGGGGACATCTCACCTCCTCCCCTCACCATACAGTAATGTCTGTACAGAGCATGCCCACAACTCTACACTATAGAGATCACTCCTCCGTTTTCCTCTAGTTGTGAAGATGAACTCCGATCGATCAGTTCACAGAAGATGACGGCAGATCGGTCACTGACTGAAACAAGAAGCTCCCTCCAAACTACCCTGGAAAAACTGCGAGCGAAAGAGACGTCTCTGTTACAGAAGGATCGAGAACTCTCCAAAGTAAGAAGTAACCTCCAGGATATGCAGAATAAACTGGACGAAAAAACAAAATATTCTGAGCAAGAGAAGAAGATGTGGAGCAACCTGGAGCAGAGACTGAGGGATGCTGGGAAATGCTTCACCAACATGGCCTGTAAGTAGGAGGGCTGGGAAGATGTCTAAGGGGATGTATAGTGTGTGTATGGGGGCGCATAGTGTGTGTATTGGGGCGCAGAGTGTGTGTATGGGGGTGTATAGTGTGTGTATGGGGGTGCATAGTGTGTGTATGGGGGCGTACTGTGTGTGTATGGGGGCGTACTGTGTGTATGGGGGTGTATAGTGTGTGTATGGGGGTGAATAGTGTGTATGGGGGTGTATAGTGTGAGTATAGGGGTGTATAGTGTGTGTATGGGGGTGTATAGTGTGTGTATGGGGGTGCATAGTGTGTGTATGGGGGCGTACTGTGTGTGTATGGGGGTGCATAGTGTGTGTATGGGGGTGAATAGTGTGTATGGGGGTGTATAGTGTGAGTATAGGGGTGTATAGTGTGTGTATGGGGGTGTATAGTGTGTGTATGGGGGCGCATAGTGTGTGTATGGGGGCGCATAGTGTGTGTATGGGGGCGCAGAGTGTGTGTATGGGGGTGTATAGTGTGTGTATGGGGGTGCATAGTGTGTGTATGGGGGCGTACTGTGTGTGTATGGGGGTGCATAGTGTGTGTATGGGGGTGAATAGTGTGTATGGGGGTGAATAGTGTGTATGGGGGTGTATAGTGTGAGTATAGGGGTGTATAGTGTGAGTATAGGGGTGTATAGTGTGTGTATGGGGGTGTATAGTGTGTGTATGGGGGTGTATAGTGTGTGTATGGGGTTATATAGTGTGTGTATGGGGGTGCATAGTGTGTGTATGGGGGTGTATAGTGTGTATGGGGGCGTACTTTGTGTGTATGGAGGTGTATAGTGTGTGTATGGGGGTGCATAGTGTGTGTATGGGAATGTATAGTGTGTGTATGGGGGCGTTTAGTGTATATGGCGGTGTATAGTGTGTGTATGGGAATGTATAGTGTGTGTATGGGGGTGTATAGTGTGTGTATGGGGGTGTGTAGTGTGTGTATGGGGGCGTATAGTGTGTGTATGGGGGCGTATAGTGTGTGTATGGGGGTGTATAGTGTGTCTAGGGGGGTGCATAGTGTGTGTATGGGGGCGTATAGTGTGTGTATGGGGGTGTATAGTGTGTCTATGGAGGTGTATAGTGTGTGTATGGGGGTGCATAGTGTGTGTATGGGGGTGCATAGTGTGTATGGGGGTGAATAGTGTGAGTATAGGGGTGTGTATGGGGGTGTATAGTGTGAGTATGGGGGTGTATAGTGTGTGTATGGGGGTGCATAGTGTGTGTATGGGGGTGCATAGTGTGTGTATGGGGGTGCATAGTGTGTGTGTATGGGGGTGCATAGTGTGTGTATGGGAATGTATAGTGTGTGTATGGGGTCGTTTAGTGTATATGGCGGTGTATAGTGTGTGTATGGGAATGTATAGTGTGTGTATGGGGGTGTATAGTGTGTGTATGGGGGTGTGTAGTGTGTGTATGGGGCGTATAGTGTGTGTATGGGGGTGTGTAGTGTGTGTATGGGGCGTATAGTGTGTGTATGGGGGTGTGTAGTGTGTGTATGGGGCGTATAGTGTGTGTATGGGGGCGTATAGTGTGTGTATGGGGGCGTATAGTGTGTGTATGGGGGTGTATAGTGTGTCTATGGAGGTGTATAGTGTGTGTATGGGGGTGCATAGTGTGTGTATGGGGGTGCATAGTGTGTGTATGGGAATGTATAGTGTGTGTATGGGGGTGTATAGTGTGAATATGGGGGTGTATAGTGTGTGTATGGGGGCGTTTAGTGTATATGGCGGTGTATAGTGTGTGTATGGCGGTGTATAGTGTGTGTATGGGGGTGTCTAGTGTGTGTATGGTAATGTATAGTGTGAGTATGGGGGTGTATAGTGTGTGTATGGGGGCGTTTAGTGTATATGGCGGTGTATAGTGTGTGTATGGCGGTGTATAGTGTGTGTATGGGGGTGTCTAGTGTGTGTATGGTAATGTATAGTGTGAGTATGGGGGTGTATAGTGTGTGTATGGGGGTGTATTATGTCGGTATAGTGTGTATGTGAGATGTGGGGTGCACAGATCACAGGCTGGTATTCATAGCGCCCCCAGGCTGTCGCCTTCCTCTCATGGTATTGTCTCCTCTCTCTCAGGTTCTGATGTCTTGGATACTGACGGTGAGTTTTCTCTTTTATATGTGACATGAGAGTCTGCGGTTACATTCTGTGCTCTACTCCGGTCACTACTAGAGCTGCCGTTACTGAGGCACGTATCTAATCCTCCGGTGTGTGATACTGTGTGCTAACCTGTGTATCTAATCCTCTGACATGTGATACTGTGTGCTGACCTGTTTATCTAATCCTCCGGAGTGTGATACTGTGTGCTGACCTGTGTATCTAATCCTCCGGCGTGTGATACTGTGTGCTGACCTGTGTATCTAATCCTCTGACATGTGATACTGTGTGCTGACCTGTGTATCTAATCCTCTGGTGTGTGATACTGTGTGCTGATCTGTGTATCTAATCCTCTGATGCGTGTATCTCAGTGTATATCAGTGTTGTATTGTGCATGTGGAGTGACCGTGTGTATGGCAGTGGGAATATGAGTGAAAGACTTGCAGCTTTGTATTTGGTAATGGAGGGGGGGGGGACACTGTGTTTGGAATGCTGTATCTCAGCAACGGTACGTCCGAGTGAGTTGGAGTCTTGTCTTAAACCTTCCCGGATACCTGAAGTATCTGTGTGCCAAATTTGGTGAAGATCGGTCCAGTCGTTTGGTCGCACATAGAGAACAAACGGACAGAAACTCATTTTTATAATACAATGATAGCTGTATACTGTATGCAGGTATGTAGGTATATACTGTATGTAGGTATGTAGGTATATACTGTATGCAGGTATGTAGGTATATAGGTATATACTGTATGCAGGTATGTAGGTATATAGGTATATACTGTATGCAGGTATGTAGGTATATACTGTATGCAGGTATATAGGTATATACTGTATGCAGGTATGTAGGTATATACTGTATGCAGGTATGTAGGTATATAGGTATATACTGTATGCAGGTATGTAGGTATATAGGTATATACTGTATGTAGGTATATAGGTATATACTGTATGCAGGTATGTAGGTATATACTGTATGTAGGTATGTAGGTATATACTGTATGCAGGTATGTAGGTATATAGGTATATACTGTATGCAGGTATGTAGGTATATACTGTATGAAGGTATGTAGGTATATAGGTATATACTGTATGCAGGTATGTAGGTATATAGGTATATACTGTATGCAGGTATGTAGGTATATACTGTATGCAGGTATATAGGTATATACTGTATGCAGGTATGTAGGTATATACTGTATGCAGGTATGTAGGTATATAGGTATATACTGTATGCAGGTATGTAGGTATATAGGTATATACTGTATGCAGGTATGTAGGTATATACTGTATGCAGGTATGTAGGTATATAGGTATATACTGTATGCAGGTATGTAGGTATATACTGTATGTAGGTATATAGGTATATACTGTATGCAGGTATGTAGGTATATACTGTATGTAGGTATATAGGTATATACTGTATGCAGGTATGTAGGTATATAGGTATATACTGTATGCAGGTATGTAGGTATATAGGTATATACTGTATGCAGGTATGTAGGTATATAGGTATATACTGTATGTAGGTATGTAGGTATATAGGTATATACTGTATGCAGGTATATAGGTATATACTGTATGAAGGTATGTAGGTATATAGGTATATACTGTATGTAGGTATGTAGGTATATAGGTATATACTGTATGCAGGTATGTAGGTATATACTGTATGTAGGTATATAGGTATATACTGTATGCAGGTATGTAGGTATATAGGTATATACTGTATGTAGGTATGTAGGTATATAGGTATATACTGTATGCAGGTATATAGGTATATACTGTATGAAGGTATGTAGGTATATAGGTATATACTGTATGCAGGTATATAAGTATATACTGTATGCAGGTATATACTGTATGCAGGTATGTAGGTATATAGGTATATACTGTATTACCTGCAGATTTAGAGTTTTTTTTCTTGATTTCCTCCCTCACTCCAAATACTGAAAGGGAAAGTTGATGGTGAGTCCTATATGGGACATTGTGGAAAATATCTCTGTACAGCGCTGCGGAATATGAAGGCGCTATAGACACAAGGAACTCACTGTAAATATAACAACCAAAATATTTGGTAAGTGCAAAACCCAAAGAGGACAATAGATTGTGCCAGAGTAGGGGCAAACTAAGCAACGAGAGAAAGCTCCGGAACCTCCTCAATCTGAGAACTATGGACAAAAATATTACAGAAGATTATTGGGGGCACCGGACGGCGACTCCAGCCTGGATACAAGAGGAGATATAGCAGGACATGGAGGTATATACAGGATATGGTATATAGCAGTACATGTACCACAGATGTGAGGGCTCCTAGGACTACACAGTATATATCTATAATACATAGTGTATGACACTGTCAGGGCTCCTAGGACTACACAGTATATATCTATAATACATAGTGTATGACACTGTCAGGACTCCTAGGACTATATATATCTATAATACATAGTGTATGACACTGTCAGGGCTCCTAGGACTATATATATCTATAATACATAGTGTATGACACTGTCAGGGCTCCTAGGACTATATATATCTATAATACATAGTGTATGACACTGTCAGGGCTCCTAGGACTATATATATCTATAATACATAGTGTATGACACTGTCAGGGCTCCTAGGACTATATATATCTATAATACATAGTGTATGACACTGTCAGGGCTCCTAGGACTATATATATCTATAATACATAGTGTATGACACTGTCAGGGCTCCTAGGACTATATATATATCTATAATACATAGTGTATGACACTGTCAGGACTCCTAGGACTATATATATATATATATATATATATATATATATATATATATATATATATATATATATATTTATTTATATCTATAATACATAGTGTATGACACTGTCAGGGCTCCTAGGACTATATATATATATCTATAATACATAGTGTATGACACTGTCAGGGCTCCTAGGACTATATATATATCTATAATACATAGTGTGTGACACTGTCAGGGCTCCTAGGACTATATATATATCTATAATACATAGTGTATGACACTGTCAGGACTCCTAGGACTATATATATATCTATAATACATAGTGTATGACACTGTCAGGACTCCTAGGACTATATATATCTATAATACATAGTGTATGACACTGTCAGTACTCCTAGGACTATATATATCTATAATACATAGTGTATGACACTGTCAGGGCTCCTAGGACTATATATATATCTATAATACATAGTGTATGACACTGTCAGGACTCCTAGGACTATATATATATATATATATATATCCATAATACATAATGTATGACACTGTCAGGGCTCCTAGGACTATATATATCTATAATACATAGTGTATGACACTGTCAGGACTCCTAGGACTATATATATATATATATCCATAATACATAATGTATGACACTGTCAGGGCTCCTAGGACTATATATATCTATAATACATAGTGTATGACACTGTCAGGGCTCCTAGGACTATATATATCTATAATACATAGTGTATGACACTGTCAGGGCTCCTAGGACTATATATATATCTATAATACATAGTGTATGACACTGTCAGGACTCCTAGGACTATATATATATATATATATATATATATATATATATATATATATATATATCTATAATACATAGTGTATGACACTGTCAGGGCTCCTAGGACTATATATATATCTATAATACATAGTGTATGACGCTGTCAGGGCTCCTAGGGCTATATATATCTATAATACATAGTGTATGACACTGTCAGGGCTCCTAGGACTATATATATCTATAATACATAGTGTATGACACTGTCAGGGCTCCTAGGACTATATATATATCTATAATACATAGTGTATGACACTGTCAGGACTCCTAGGACTATATATATCTATAATACATAGTGTATGACACTGTCAGGACTCCTAGGACTATATATATATATATCTATAATACATAGTGTATGACACTGTCAGGACTCCTAGGACTATCTATATATCTATAATACATAGTGTATGACACTGTCAGGACTCCTAGGACTATCTATATCTATAATACATAGTGTATGACACTGTCAGGACTCCTAGGACTATAAATATCTATAATACATAGTGTATGACACTGTCAGGGCTCCTAGGACTATATATATATATCTATAATACATAGTGTATGACTCTGTCAGGACTCCTAGGACTATATATATCTATAATACATAGTGTATGACACTGTCAGGACTCCTAGGACTATATATATCTATAATACATAGTGTATGACACTGTCAGGGCTCCTAGGACTATATATATATATATATAATACATAGTGTATGACACTGTCAGGACTCCTAGGACTATAAATATCTATAATACATAGTGTATGACGCTGTCAGGGCTCCTAGGGCTATATATATCTATAATACATAGTGTATGACACTGTCAGGGCTCCTAGGACTATAAATATCTATAATACATAGTGTATGACACTGTCAGGGCTCCTAGGACTATATATATCTATAATACATAGTGTATGACGCTGTCAGGGCTCCTAGGGCTATATATATCTATAATACATAGTGTATGACACTGTCAGGGCTCCTAGGACTATATATATCTATAATACATAGTGTATGACACTGTCAGGGCTCCTAGGACTATATATATATCTATAATACATAGTGTATGACACTGTCAGGGCTCCTAGGACTATATATATATCTATAATACATAGTGTATGACGCTGTCAGGGCTCCTAGGGCTATATATATCTATAATACATAGTGTATGACACTGTCAGGGCTCCTAGGACTATATATATATCTATAATACATAGTGTATGACACTGTCAGGACTCCTAGGACTATATATATATATATATATATATATCTATAATACATAATGTATGACACTGTCAGGACTCCTAGGACTATCTATATATCTATAATACATAGTGTATGACACTGTCAGGACTCCTAGGACTATCTATATCTATAATACATAGTGTATGATGCTGTCAGGGCTCCTAGGACTATATATATCTATAATACATAGTGTATGACACTGTCAGGAATCCTAGGACTATATATATCTATAATACATAGTTTATGACACTGTCAGGGCTCCTAGGACTGTATATATCTATAATACA
Source organism: Leptodactylus fuscus (assembly GCF_031893055.1). Lineage (NCBI taxonomy): Eukaryota > Metazoa > Chordata > Amphibia > Anura > Leptodactylidae > Leptodactylus > Leptodactylus fuscus. Next base: position 1,489,190 of record NC_134265.1, on the reverse strand, counting down.
TAGTGTATGACACTGTCAGGACTCCTAGGACTATATATATCTATAATACATAGTGTATGATGCTGTCAGGACTCCTAGGACTATATATATCTATAATACATAGTGTATGACACTGTCAGGACTCCTAGGACTATATATATCTATAATACATAGTGTATGACGCTGTCAGGGCTCCTAGGGCTATATATATCTATAATACATAGTGAATGACACTGTCAGGGCTCCTAGGACTATATATATCTATAATACATAGTGTATGACACTGTCAGGGCTCCTAGGACTATATATATCTATAATACATAGTGTATGACACTGTCAGGGCTCCTAGGACTATATATATCTATAATACATAGTGTATGACACTGTCAGGACTCCTACGACTATATATATCTATAATACATAGTGTATGACACTGTCAGGAATCCTAGGACTATATATATCTATAATACATAGTTTATGACACCGTCAGGGCTCCTAGGACTGTATATATCTATAATACATAGTGTATGACACCGTCAGGACTCCTAGGACTATATATATCTATAATACATAGTGTATGACACCGTCAGGACTCCTAGGACTGTATATATCTATAATACATAGTGTATGACACTGTCAGGGCTCCTAGGACTGTATATATCTATAATACATAGTGTATGACACTGTCAGGGCTCCTAGGACTGTATATATCTATAATACATAGTGTATGACACTGTCAGGGCTCCTAGGACTATATATATCTATAATACATAGTGTATGACACTGTCAGGGCTCCTAGGACTGTATATATCTATAATACATAGTGTATGACACTGTCAGGGCTCCTAGGACTGTATATATCTATAATACATAGTGTATGACACTGTCAGGGCTCCTAGGACTGTATATATCTATAATACATAGTGTATGACACTGTCAGGGCTCCTAGGACTATATATATCTATAATACATAGTGTATGACACTGTCAGGGCTCCTAGGACTGTATATATCTATAATACATAGTGTATGACACTGTCAGGGCTCCTAGGACTATATATATCTATAATACATAGTGTATGACACTGTCAGGGCTCCTAGGACTGTATATATCTATAATACATAGTGTATGACACTGTCAGGACTCCTAGGACTATATATATCTATAATACATAGTGTATGACACTGTGAGGGCTCCTAGGACTATATCTATCTATAATACATAGTGTATGACACTGTCAGGGCTCCTAGGACTATATATATCTATAATACATAGTGTATGACACTGTCAGGGCTCCTAGGACTATATATATATCTATAATACATAGTGTATGACACTGTCAGGGCTCCTAGGACTGTATATATCTATAATACATAGTGTATGACACTGTCAGGGCTCCTAGGACTATATATATCTATAATACATAGTGTATGACACTGTCAGGGCTCCTAGGACTATATATATATGGCAGTAGTGATGTCCTATATATGTGTATGGAGTAACAGATGGTCAGACGTGTATAGTGACTCCTCGTGTACCTTTCTCCTCCTTATATATATATGTGGTGTTATATACCGCTATAATGCCGTCAGTTAGTTGCAGCACTGATATTTCTCTTATGTCAGGTGGGCGGTCCTTGCAGAGACTCCTCCTACACGTGGGCCGCCATGACCATGGACACTTTTGTGTTTGCAGATCTTGCACCTTATCATGGATTTGTCAGTTGATCGTGTATAAGACTCTCCGGAGATGGCGGCACGTCGCTGTCGCTGCCATATCCGTAACAGTGGTATATAGAGGTTGCCGCACTCCTCGCTTTCATTTTGGGTTTGTCCAGTTTGGGTCCCTAATTTTTTTCCGGTCGAACAAGCTTGGCATGAATTGCACCCTATGAACCTAGTGTCTACAATCTGCGGCCTGCGAGAGTCCTGGCGCTCCTGTGGGCCAATCACGAGAGCCGCCGCCGCTGCCGCCATGATGGATTTTTTACCCACTGCCATTCATTTTTTATACAATCCCTGTACAGTGACATCATCAGGTCACATGACAGCAGGACCACCGCTGCTATTATGAGTGGTGGCCCCGCTACCCTATAGTGGTGGTCACCAGAGCAGCAGATGGTGGGCACGGACGTGGCGACACTGCCGGGCAGAGAGGTAGGGGTCAGGAAACGCCAAACACACGGCGCACCACAATTCATGGCAAACCAGACATGGAGACCTCTTACCAGCAGATGTTTCGGGTAGCAGTGTAGGTCCAAAGATCCCGGGGGCTGTGGTCAGAAGGTGGCGGCAGAGAGTCCGAGGGCTACGGCCGGCCTTCCGATAGTGACTTCAGTAACGCCAATGGCTCTCCTGTGATTGGACCATTGGACTTTATCACCAATGTGTCCTTGGTATGGACAGAACCTCTCAGGTCCTGGATTTGGTTCCTCACACTCCTCCTCCTTATGTTTCCAGGAAGTACCCCAGACTTCTTTGACTTCTGCCCCCCGGGGTGGCAACAGATTGACGACATGTGTTACTACTTCTCCAATGAGAGGAAACCAAGGGTCTATGCTGAGTATGACTGCGAGCAGAGGTCGGCCCAACTGGCCAAAGTGGACGATGAGGACTCCAGCCTGATGGTAAGAAACATGGAAGCCCTCGTTACAGTGGAGGAAAGAAGCAGCAGGTGCATGCTGGGAGAAGACTCCCATCATCCTCCCTGACAGCAGAGGCATCTCCACCAGCTGAGCTCTAGCACTGGACATCACATCTTTGGGATCCAGTGCAAAATGGTTCAGTGGTTAGCGCGGTTGGTGGCTCAATAGTCAGCACAGTGGCTCAGTGGTCAGCACAGTGACTCAGTGGTTAGCACAGTGGTTTAGTGACTCAGTGGTCAGCTCAGTGACTCAGTGGTTAGCACAGTGGCTCAGTGACTCAGTTTTCAGCACAGTGTCCCAGTGACTCAGTGGTCAGCACAGTGGTTTAGTGACTCAGTGGTCAGCTCAGTGACTCAGTGGTCAGCACAGTGGCTCAGTGACTCAGTGGTCAGCACAGTGGCTCAGTGACTCAGTGGTCAGCACAGTGGCTCAGTGACTCAGTGGTCAGCACAGTGGCTCAGTGGTCAGAACAGTGGCTTAGTGACTTAGTGGTAAGCACAGTGACTCAGGGGGTCAGTACAGTGGCTCAGTGGTCAGCTCAGTGGTTCAATGACTCAGTAGTCAGCACAGTGACTCAGTGGTCAGCACAGTGGCTTTGTGACTCCGTGGTCAGCACAGTGACTCAGTGGTCAGCACAGTGATTTAGTGACTCAGTGGTCATCTCAGTGACTCAGTGGTCAGCTCAGGGACTCAGTGGTAAGCACTGTGGTTCAGTGACTCAGTAGTCAGCACAGTGACTCAATGTTCAGCATAGTGGCTCAGTGGTTAGCGCTGTTAGTGGCTCAATGGTCAGCACAGTGATTCAGTGACTTAGTGGATAGTACAGTGACTCAGTGGTCATCACAATGACTCAGTAGTCAGCACAGTAGCTTGTTGATCATCACAGTGACTCAGTGTGACTCAGTGGTTAGCAAAGTGGCTCTGTGGTTAGCACAGTGACTCAGTGGTCAGCACAGTGACTCAGTTGTTAGCACAGTGGATCAATGGTTAGCACATTGGCTCAATGGTTAGCACAGTGACTCAGTGGTTAGCACATTGGCTCAATGGTTAGCACAGTGACTCAGTGGTTAGCACGGTGGCTCAGTGGTTAGCACGGTGACTCATTGGTTAGCACGGTGGCTCAGTGGTTATCACGGTGACTCAGTGGTTAGCATGGTGGCTCAGTGGTTAGCACAGTGACTCAGCGGTTAGCACGGTGGCTCAGTGGTTAGTAATATATATATATATATATATATATATATATATATATATATATATATATATATATATATTGCTCTCTAGCGCCCCCTTATAGTGACGGGTGTGTCTATGATACCTTCTTCCTGTACTGGGCCGTCATCTCCTCCAATGCTCTGTTTATATAAAGATGATGATGTCACATGGATGGGAGCACTGTATACTGTGCTGTGTACTGTGCTGTATACTGTGCTGTGTACTGTGCTGTATACTGTGCTGTATATATGCCCTCTCTACAGCCCGAGACCCCCTTTAACCAGGTCTCACATTGTTGTTTTCAGGACTTGATTAAGAAGTTGGCTGGCGGTTACTGGATCGGATTACACAAGAGCGAGAAGGGTTCCTGGATGTGGCCCGATCAGTCCGTGAAGTGAGTGACCTCATAAGGCACGTGTGGGGGCGGCAGACCAAATATTGGTATTATACATGACAGTATATACAGGGGTGTAGCCATTAATATGTCCGGATAAGAGGGGCCCCGTTGCAGATCTTACATTAGGGCCCTCGGACTATATTATAGCAGGTATTGTACAATACACAGCCGTAGCCACCAGCCCGCCGCTCTCCTGGTGCGACCCTGCTCGGAGGATCATGGCGTCCTCTTCAGGGTTCACTTATCGCAACCTTTGTCTCTTTACACAGAGAAGGTTTCCATGGAAGGAGTGACCAGATGTGTGCGAGGGCAAGTCCCCGACTGGCAGCGACCTCATGTAGAACATTGCTGCCCTGGATCTGCCAGACGACCGCCACGACCTGCGGCTCCTCGGCCAAGACCCTGCGCTGCCTGGGGGAGAAGAGCGGGGTGATAGGAGCGAGATACCCGGAGCAGTAACTGTCTGTATATACTGCTGTATACAATAAACTATTAGGGTGGAGCGATCAGGAAAGATCGGATCCCGATCGGCAATCGAGCAAATTTCACAATCGGGATCGGCTGGAAAATGATCAGAAATTGGATTTTAAAATCGATCCTGAAATCTGAAGATGGCTCCACCCTAATGGCGGTAATGGCGGTGTGAGGTAGGAATATTCTGACACGTGACTTGGAGAATCAATGAAGGAATAAGAATGTCTGCAGTGACTATAAACCCTGCGGTGAGCGCATTGATGTCTGTACGTGTGAAACGCCTTGGGGGAGACTTCCTTGACACCACCATCACTTCTATCCAGTGTGCGGGGTCAGCCATAGACAAACACTAGAGGGACAACCCTACCTGGTCTGGGGGTCCGATACCTGAGACCCCTGCTGATATCCGGTCATCATCTGCCATGTCATTGGCCTGGAGGTCACCGCTGAGGATTGGGCCACCAGTGGTCACATGGGCTCTGCTTGTCCAGGTCATCACTGAGGCACTGACCCAGGAGCGATGACATCACAGAAGAAGATCGGACATGACCAGGAGATCTCTGGACACCTCAAGGAGGCCCAAAAGACGTAACAAGAGGGGAGTATTAACGTCATCTCCCCTCGGCCTCCACCCGTTATACTCAGGGACTCCATAGTAAGATTGGTGGAGGTCTAGGATTGTCTATAGGAAAAAGGGGAGGGGGTATCATTAACCCTATATAAGAATCCCTCTGATCTCCCCCCACAATATGGCTGCCTTCTCCCCCTGCCTTCGCTCTTCATACTGCCTGAGGCCTCACTCCAGTTTACTCCTCTCTACTATGAGTATGGGCTTGACCATACAATGTTCACATGGAGGTTAGAGCGCCACCTCTGTCCCCCACCGGGACATGTCTCATGAACAGATCCTGCCCCAAAAACTGCTGCACCACCTGACCCTACAAGGAAACCAATCCAGATCACAAGGAGGAGACGTTACGTCATGGGGCCCCACCATTAGATGGCATGATGCTGGTTAGGAGAAGGTGGGACGGACACCATGTGGTCACTTTATCCTCTCCCACTGGGCGTCCTGTGGCCCCAGACCCCTAAGGTGCAGCGTATCAGAGACTATGGACATGGAGGATGGTGGGGGAAGAGCCTCAGAAGGAGACGTCTTGTCGTGGACGTGATGAATCTCTACTAGATCCAAAGATAAGATGTCATACAGCCTTCAGACCCCCCGCCATCTTGGTCTGGAGACGGTGTAGAGGGCACACGTCATAGAGGGCTTGTCTGAGTTACAGATATTGGTCACCTATCTTTAGGAGAAGTTATTGGTACCAGGTCAGTTGGGTCCTACACCCGGCACCTCCACCAGTGAGCGGTCCCCAGCAGCCACCAACACGGTGGTACCAGGTCAGTTGGGTCCTACACCCGGCACCTCCACCAGTGAGCGGTCCCCAGCAGCCACCAACACGGTGGTACCAGGTCAGTTGGGTCCTACACCCGGCACCTCCACCAGTGAGCGGTCCCCAGCAGCCACCAACACGGTGGTACCAGGTCAGTTGGGTCCTACACCCGGCACCTCCACCAGTGAGCTGTTCCCAGCAGCCTCCAACACGGTGGTATCAGGTCAGTTGGGTCCTACACGCGGCCCCTCCACCAGTGAGCGGTCCCCAGCAGCCACCAACACGGTGGTACCAGGTCAGTTGGGTCCTACACCCGGCACCTCCACCAGTGAGTTGTCCCCAGCAGCCACCAACACGGTGGTACCAGGTCAGTTGGGTCCTACACCCGGCACCTCCAGCAGTGAGCTGTCCCCAGCAGCCACCAACACGGTGGTACCAGGTCAGTTGGGTCCTACACGCGGCACCTCCACCATTGAGCTGTCCCCAGCAGCCTCCAACACGGTGGTACCAGGTCAGTTGGGTCCTACACGCGGCCCCTCCACCAGTGAGCTGTCCCCAGCAGCCACCAACACGGTGGTACCAGGTCAGTTGGGTCCTACACCCGGCACCTCCACCAGTGAGCTGTCCCCAGCAGCCACCAACACGGTGGTACCAGGTCAATTGGGTCCTACACCCGGCACCTCCACCAGTGAGCTGTCCCCAGCAGCCACCAACACGGTGGTACCAGAGCTGCCGGAACCTTGCCAAGGTACTACAAAGAGTACAGAGCTGGGATCAGCTGATCGGTGCGGGGGCCGGGACATTCACTAGTGATCCAGTGAGATTGTACGGGACAAACCCCAAGTCATACACGCTGATACTCCCCTCCCCCTCCCGTCTATCGCTCATCTCTATCATCAGCCCGTCCATCAGTAACAAAGTCACAAAGAAGCAAAACTTGTATTTTATAGATCAGGGAAATAAATCCTCCGAATATAATGGTCAGACCCGACCCCAGGACAAGGCGCACGGTATACATGGAGTATAGCACATACTACACGTCAGTGGTGCAGACTATGGGGCGGAATACAGGCTACATATACAATGTCTCAGTGGTGCAGACTATGGGACTGTGATGTTGCGGCCTTCTCCAGGTGCACGGCTTTGCCACCATACGTGATGTGGTCATACAGCGATATCTTGGGCTGGTAGAGGCCGCCTCTAACCATCCGAGCTCAGCTGATCTTCTTGGTCCCCCCAGTCACGTGGATGATAGTTGGGTAAGTCTTCTCCGGCCTCAGTGACCATCCTGTCACCTTTGTGATATTCTTTAGAGTCCAGGATCCAGGACTCTCATCCTTCTGAGCCGAGGCCATGTTGTGGAGTCTCTAGGCTCTCAGTGACGTTGTGGCCTTCTCCAGGTGCACGGCTTTGCCGCCATACGTGATGAGGTCATACAGCGATATCTTGGGCTGGTAGAGGCCGCCTCTAACAATCCGAGCTCAGCTGATCTTCTAGGCCCAGCTCGGGAATGCACTTTGGTCGCCCTCAGAGAAACATTGGAAGGTTCCCTTGTAATTGACATCCGAGAAGACAATCCAAGGATCTCCTTGGACCTTGAGGGACTGAGCTTTCTGAAGAAACCCAACAGAGGAGAGCTCTGGTGCATCATTGTCCAAAGACACGGAGTCACCCTTGTATGGAAACTGAAAGTGTGTAGAAGATGGTCTGCAGTTATTCTGGTGTCCTCTGGAGTCTCCGAGTCTTCTCCTCACTTATAGTCCTCATCTCGGGGAAGGCCCAGCAGACTCAGGTCACTTTTACTTCTTCTCAACAATGATATTTGGAAACAGAAACCCTAGAGAAGGACTGATGACCCGGCACAATACGGCGAGGTCAACTGCAAGTCATCAGAGGTCAATCTCCAAAACTCTCTGCTCCAATCTCATTGTTCTTGAAAGAAGTCCTGGAATTGCCGGCCACAGGACAGTCCGTGAGGTCGGCACCTTCATGGTTATTCTTCAAGGATCAGCATTGGAGAGAATTGGGTGAAATCCCAACATCATGGGAACATACAAGGTGCTCAGGGCCTACAGATTACGGGGAGCAAATGGTCACGTGGACCTGTAACACCGGTCATGGTCCTGACCACAAACCTGGCACAGAATATCATCAACATGAAAGGGAAAGCCTTGGAGTTCTGCAGATCCCGCGATGGAGCAACAAGATATGCAAAGGACAAATGGGGCAAAATATTCAGCAGATGTTGGTGGATCTGCATGGAGTATGAGCATGGAGTATGATCATGGAGTATAAGCATGAGTATGAGCATGAGTATGAGCATGGAGTATGAGCATGGAGTATGGGCATGGAGTAGGAGCATGGAGTATGATCATGGAGTATAAGCATGGAGTATGGGCATGGAGTAGGAGCATGGAGTATGAGCATGAGTATGAGCATGAGTAGGAGTATGTAGTATGAGCATGGAGTATGGGCATGGAGTATGAGCATGAGTAGGAGTATGGAGTATGAGCATGAGCATGGAGTATGAGCATGGAGTAGGAGCATGGAGTATGAGCATGAGTAGGAGTATGTAGTATGAGCATGGAGTAGGAGCATGGAGTATGAGCATGAGTAGGAGTATGTAGTATGAGCATGGAGTATGAGCATGGAGTAGGAGCATGGAGTATGAGCATGAGTAGGAGTATGTAGTATGAGCATGGAGTAGGAGCATGGAGTATGAGCATGAGTAGGAGTATGTAGTATGATCATGGAGTATGGGCATGGAGTATGGGCATGGAGTATGGGCATGGAGTATGGGCATGGAGTATGAGCATGGAGTATGAGCATGAGTATGGAGTATGAGCATGGAGTATGAGCATGAGTAGGAGTATGGAGTATGAGCATGAGTAGGAGTATGGAGTAGGAGCATGGAGTATGAACATTGAGTATGAGTATGGAGTATGAGTATGGAGTATGAGCATGGAGTATGAACATAGAGTATGAACATAGAGTATGAGCATGGAGTATGAGCATGGAGTAGGAGCATAGAGTAGGAGCATGGAGTAGGAGCATGGAGTATGAGCATGGAGTATGAACATAGAGTATGAGCATGGAGTATGAGCATGGAGTAGGAGCATAGAGTAGGAGCATAGAGTATGAGCATGGAGTAGGAGCATGGAGTAGGAGCATGGAGTATGAGCATGGAGTATGAGCATGGAGTATGAGCATGGAGTATGAGCATGGAGTATGAGTATAAGCTCCTCCCCTATAGATCTGTATACGGCACATATACTCTCAGTCTTAGACTCCTCACTTGTCGCTCTTATACGTTGTGGTCATCGGAAGGATAAACAGCGACGCGGCGTCATATGTGAGAGCTCTGAGGAAACCGTGGTCATGTGTGCAGAGACGTGTCAGAGTCATCCGGATATAGAGACGTGGTCACTACTGGCAGTGTATCAGTATACAGGAGAGGGGATATATACCGAGACACAGCACGCGTATACTCACAGTATATACACACAGATGTACTCACAGTATATACAGATATATACACACACATATGTACAGGAATATACCGTCTCTTGCACAAGTCCTCACACCCCATGACCTTTGTCACATTTTGTCACAACCACAAACTTCAGTGGATTTTCTTGAGCTTTCCAGGCACATCCAGGGGAGCGACTCCGACTCCTACCACCACCAACATGGCCTGCAGGGCAGAGCTAGGCAGACTCCCCCTATGGCTCACCATACAGAAGAGGGCGCTAGCTTTCCAGGCACACATCCAGGGGAGCGACTCCTACCACCACCAAGCCTGGCTAAGCCACCGGAGCAAACCAGACACTCACCAACCAAACAGCAGCCAACCACCAAACCAAAAACACCAACAGATGATAACCAAGGCCGAAATAAAGGCGACCACAGAGGCAAACAGAGAGCGGTACATTGAAGAATGGAGAAACGAAATAAATAACTCCAAGAAACTCACCAATGTGTACCAATCCCTACAAAGGGACTACACCATGGCCACCTACCTGGAGAGAATACGCCACCCCAAGCACAGACAGACCCTGAGCCGGTACAGACTGAGCGCCCACAACCTAGAGATAGAGACGGGGCGATACAGGCAGACGTACAAGCCACGGGAGAAGAGACTGTGCCAGCACTGTGACCAGGGGGCCCTAGAAGACCAGACCCACTTCCTGCTACACTGCACCAAATACTCAGCTGTGAGGGCCGTCTACTACCAAAGACTCTCTGCCCACATCCCAGACTGGGAGAAGAGGAAACTCTACATCCTACTGGGAGAAGAAGAGGCCACTGTGGAGATCGCTGCCCAATACGTGTCCAGCTGTCACCAAACCAGAGGAAGATGAGACTCCACGGACTGTTATATTTATCCCAATACACCCGCCCCACCCCCACCTCCCCATATAGCGGTCACCAACTAAGAGGAAGATGAGACTCCACGGACTGTTATATTTATCCCAATACACCCGCCCCACCCCCACCTCCCCATATAGCGGTCACCAACGAAGAGGAAGATGAGACTCCAGGGACTGTTATATTTATCCCAATACACCCGCCCTGCCCCACCCCCCACCTCCCCATATAGCAGTCACCAACTAAGAGGAAGATGAGACTCCACGGACTGTTATTCCCCAAACCAACCGCCCCGCCCCACCCCACCTCACCATATAGCGGTCACCAAACCAGAGGAAGATGAGACTCCACGGACTGTTATATTTATCCCAATACACCCGCCCCACCCCCACCCCACCCCCCCCATATAGCGGTCACCAACGAAGAGGAAGATGAGACTCCACGGACTGTTATATATATCCCAATACACCCGCCCCACCCCACCTCCCCATATAGCGGTCACCAAATAAGAGGAAGATGAGACTCCACGGACTGTTATACCCCAAACCATCCACCCACCCCACCTCCCCATATAGCGGTCACCAACTAAGAGGAAGATGAGACTCCACGGACTCTTGTGGTAGGAGCCCGCCTGTAATCACAAGACATCTGCGGAGTCAGAGCTGCCAGGGGAGACAGAAGAGACATCAGACATTGTGACCTGAGAAAGGAACGAGACAAATAACAACGTCGCACTCAGATTTATTTATTGCAGAAGCTGCAGAAACCGGCTCGACAACTATCAGGGGAAGAAGAACCCGGAACCGAGGAAAACGACATCTCACCGCAACGAGGCCTCACCCTGACTGCAGGCAACAATCAGGAGATCACACCCAGGTAGTCAGAGATAGAGAGGGAACGTCAGGTAGTCAGAGACCGAGAGGGAACGTCAGGTAGTCAGAGACAGAGAGGGAACGTCAGGTAGTCAGAGACAGAGAGGGAACGTCAGGTAGTCAGAGACATAAAGGGAACGTCAGGTAGTCAGAGACAGAGAGGGAACGTCAGGTAGTCAGAGACATAGAGGGAACGTCAGGTAGTCAGAGATAGAGAGGGAACATCAGGTAGTCAGAGACAGAGAGGGAACGTCAGGTAGTCAGAGACATAGAGGGAACGTCAGGTAGTCAGAGACATAAAGGGAACGTCAGGTAGTCAGAGACAGAGAGGGAACGTCAGGTAGTCAGAGACATAGAGGGAACGTCAGGTAGTCAGAGATAGAGAGGGAACATCAGGTAGTCAGAGACAGAGAGGGAACGTCAGGTAGTCAGAGATAGAGAGGGAACGTCAGGTAGTCAGAGACAGAGAGAGAACGTCAGGTAGTCAGAGACAGAGAGGGAACGTCAGGTAGTCAGAGACAGAGAGAGAACATCAGGTAGTCAGAGACAGAGAGAGAACGTCAGGTAGTCAGAGACCGAGAGGGAACGTCAGGTAGTCAGAGACATAGAGGGAACGTCAGGTAGTCAGAGACAGAGAGGGAACGTCAGGTAGTCAGAGACAGAGAGAGAACGTCAGGTAGTCAGAGACATAGAGGGAACACCAGGTAGTCAGAGACAGAGAGGGAACGTCAGGTAGTCAGAGACAGAGAGGGAACGTCAGGTAGTCAGAGACAGAGAGGGAACATCAGGTAGTCAGAGACAGAGAGGGAACGTCAGGTAGTCAGAGACAGAGAGGGAACGTCAGGTAGTCAGAGACAGAGAGGGAACGTCAGGTAGTCAGAGACAGAGAGAGAACATCAGGTAGTCAGAGACAGAGAGAGAACATCAGGTAGTCAGAGACAGAGAGGGAACATCAGGTAGTCAGAGACAGAGAGGGAACGTCAGGTAGTCAGAGACAGAGAGGGAACGTCAGGTAGTCAGAGACAGAGAGGAAACATCAGGTAGTCAGAGACAGAGAGGGAACGTCAGGTAGTCAGAGACAGAGAGGGAACGTCAGGTAGTCAGAGACAGAGAGAGAACATCAGGTAGTCAGAGACAGAGAGGGAACGTCAGGTAGTCAGAGACAGAGATAAAACATCAGCTAGTCAGAGACAGAGAGGGAACGTCAGGTAGTCAGAGACAGAGAGGGAACGTCAGGTAGTCAGAGACAGAGAGGGAACGTCAGGTAGTCAGAGACAGAGAGGGAACGTCAGGTAGTCAGAGACAGAGAGGGACCGTCAGGTAGTCAGAGACAGAGAGGGAACGTCAGGTAGTCAGAGACAGAGAGGGAACGTCAGGTAGTCAGAGACAGAGAGGGAACGTCAGGTAGTCAGAGACAGAGAGGGAACGTCAGGTAGTCAGAGACAGAGAGGGAACGTCAGGTAGTCAGAGACAGAGAGGGAACGTCAGGTAGTCAGAGACATAAAGGGAACGTCAGGTAGTCAGAGACAGAGAGGGAACGTCAGGTAGTCAGAGACATAGAGGGAACGTCAGGTAGTCAGAGATAGAGAGGGAACATCAGGTAGTCAGAGACAGAGAGGGAACGTCAGGTAGTCAGAGATAGAGAGGGAACGTCAGGTAGTCAGAGACAGAGAGAGAACGTCAGGTAGTCAGAGACAGAGAGGGAACGTCAGGTAGTCAGAGACAGAGAGAGAACATCAGGTAGTCAGAGACAGAGAGAGAACGTCAGGTAGTCAGAGACCGAGAGGGAACGTCAGGTAGTCAGAGACATAGAGGGAACGTCAGGTAGTCAGAGACAGAGAGGGAACGTCAGGTAGTCAGAGACAGAGAGAGAACGTCAGGTAGTCAGAGACATAGAGGGAACACCAGGTAGTCAGAGACAGAGAGGGAACGTCAGGTAGTCAGAGACAGAGAGGGAACGTCAGGTAGTCAGAGACAGAGAGGGAACATCAGGTAGTCAGAGACAGAGAGGGAACGTCAGGTAGTCAGAGACAGAGAGGGAACGTCAGGTAGTCAGAGACAGAGAGGGAACGTCAGGTAGTCAGAGACAGAGAGAGAACATCAGGTAGTCAGAGACAGAGAGAGAACATCAGGTAGTCAGAGACAGAGAGGGAACATCAGGTAGTCAGAGACAGAGAGGGAACGTCAGGTAGTCAGAGACAGAGAGGGAACGTCAGGTAGTCAGAGACAGAGAGGAAACATCAGGTAGTCAGAGACAGAGAGGGAACGTCAGGTAGTCAGAGACAGAGAGGGAACGTCAGGTAGTCAGAGACAGAGAGAGAACATCAGGTAGTCAGAGACAGAGAGGGAACGTCAGGTAGTCAGAGACAGAGAGAGAACATCAGGTAGTCAGAGACAGAGAGGGACCGTCAGGTAGTCAGAGACAGAGATAAAACATCAGGTAGTCAGAGACAGAGAGGGAACGTCAGGTAGTCAGAGACAGAGAGGGACCGTCAGGTAGTCAGAGACAGAGAGAGAACATCAGGTAGTCAGAGACAGAGAGGGAACGTCAGGTAGTCAGAGACAGAGAGAGAACGTCAGGTAGTCAGAGACCAAGAGGGAATGTCAGGTAGTCAGAGACAGAGAGAGAACATCAGGTAGTCAGAGACAGAGAGGGACCGTCAGGTAGTCAGAGACAGAGATAAAACATCAGCTAGTCAGAGACAGAGAGGGAACGTCAGGTAGTCAGAGACAGAGAGGGAACGTCAGGTAGTCAGAGACAGAGAGGGAACGTCAGGTAGTCAGAGACAGAGAGGGAACGTCAGGTAGTCAGAGACAGAGAGGGACCGTCAGGTAGTCAGAGACAGAGAGGGAACGTCAGGTAGTCAGAGACAGAGAGGGAACGTCAGGTAGTCAGAGACAGAGAGGGAACGTCAGGTAGTCAGAGACAGAGAGGGAACGTCAGGTAGTCAGAGACAGAGAGGGAACGTCAGGTAGTCAGAGACAGAGAGGGAACGTCAGGTAGTCAGAGACAGAGAGGGAACGTCAGGTAGTCAGAGACAGAGAGGGAACGTCAGCTAGTCAGAGACAGAGAGGGAACGTCAGGTAGTCAGAGACAGAGAGGGAACGTCAGGTAGTCAGAGACAGAGAAGGAACGTCAGGTAGTCAGAGACAGAGAGGGAACGTCAGGTAGTCAGAGACAGAGAGGGAACGTCAGGTAGTGAGAGACAGACAGGGAACATCAGGTAGTCAGAGACAGAGAGAGAACGTCAGGTAGTCAGAGACAGAGAGGGAACGTCAGGTAGTCAGAGACAGAGAGGGAACGTCAGGTAGTCAGAGACAGAGAGGGAACGTCAGGTAGTCAGAGACAGAGAGGGAACGTCAGGTAGTCAGAGACAGAGAGGGAACGTCAGGTAGTCAGAGACAGAGAGGGAACGTCAGGTAGTCAGAGACAGAGAGGGAACGTCAGGTAGTCAGAGACATAAAGGGAACATCAGGTAGTCAGAGACAGAGAGGGAACGTCAGGTAGTCAGAGACAGAGAGGGAACGTCAGGTCGCCAGAGACAGAGAGAGAACGTCAGGTAGTCAGAGACAGAGAGGTAATGTCAGGTAGTCAGAGACAGAGAGGGAACGTCAGGTAGTCAGAGACAGAGAGGGAACGTCAGGTAGTCAGAGACAGAGAGGGAACATCAGGTAGTCAGAGACAGAGAGGGAACGTCAGGTAGTCAGAGACAGAGAGGGAACGTCAGGTAGTCAGAGATAGAGAGGGAACGTCAGGTAGTCAGAGACAGAGAGAGAACGTCAGGTAGTCAGAGACAGAGAGGGAACGTCAGGTAGTCAGAGACAGAGAGAGAACGTCAGGTAGTCAGAGACAGAGAGAGAACGTCAGGTAGTCAGAGACCGAGAGGGAACGTCAGGTAGTCAGAGACATAGAGGGAACGTCAGGTAGTCAGAGACAGAGAGGGAACGTCAGGTAGTCAGAGACAGAGAGGGAACGTCAGGTAGTCAGAGACAGAGAGAGAACGTCAGGTAGTCAGAGACCGAGAGGGAACGTCAGGTAGTCAGAGACAGAGAGAGAACGTCAGGTAGTCAGAGACAGAGAGAGAACGTCAGGTAGTCAGAGACATAGAGGGAACATCAGGTAGTCAGAGACAGAGAGGGAACGTCAGGTAGTCAGAGACAGAGAGGGAACGTCAGGTAGTCAGAGACAGAGAGAGAACGTCAGGTAGTCAGAGACAGAGAGAGAACGTCAGGTAGTCAGAGACCGAGAGGGAACGTCAGGTAGTCAGAGACATAGAGGGAACGTCAGGTAGTCAGAGACAGAGAGGGAACGTCAGGTAGTCAGAGATAGAGAGGGAACATCAGGTAGTCAGAGACATAGAGGGAACGTCAGGTAGTCAGAGACAGAGAGGGAACGTCAGGTAGTCAGAGACAGAGAGGGAACGTCAGGTAGTCAGAGATAGAGAGGGAACGTCAGGTAGTCAGAGACAGAGAGAGAACGTCAGGTAGTCAGAGACAGAGAGGGAACGTCAGGTAGTCAGAGACAGAGAGAGAACGTCAGGTAGTCAGAGACAGAGAGAGAACGTCAGGTAGTCAGAGACCGAGAGGGAACGTCAGGTAGTCAGAGACATAGAGGGAACGTCAGGTAGTCAGAGACAGAGAGGGAACGTCAGGTAGTCAGAGACAGAGAGAGAACGTCAGGTAGTCAGAGACATAGAGGGAACATCAGGTAGTCAGAGACAGAGAGGGAACGTCAGGTAGTCAGAGACAGAGAGGGAACGTCAGGTAGTCAGAGACAGAGAGGGAACATCAGGTAGTCAGAGACAGAGAGGGAACGTCAGGTAGTCAGAGACAGAGAGGGAACGTCAGGTAGTCAGAGACAGAGAGAGAACATCAGGTAGTCAGAGACAGAGAGAGAACATCAGGTAGTTAGAGACAGAGAGGGAACATCAGGTAGTCAGAGACAGAGATAAAACATCAGGTAGTCAGAGACAGAGAGGGAACGTCAGGTAGTCAGAGACAGAGAGGGAACGTCAGGTAGTCAGAGACAGAGAGGGAACGTCAGGTAGTCAGAGACAGAGAGGGAACGTCAGGTAGTCAGAGACAGAGAGAGAACATCAGGTAGTCAGAGACAGAGAGGGAACATCAGGTAGTCAGAGACAGAGAGGGAACGTCAGGTAGTCAGAGACAGAGAGGGAACGTCAGGTAGTCAGAGACAGAGAGGAAACATCAGGTAGTCAGAGACAGAGAGGGAACGTCAGGTAGTCAGAGACAGAGAGGGAACGTCAGGTAGTCAGAGACAGAGAGGGAACGTCAGGTAGTCAGAGACAGAGAGAGAACATCAGGTAGTCAGAGACAGAGAGGGACCGTCAGGTAGTCAGAGACAGAGATAAAACATCAGGTAGTCAGAGACAGAGAGGGAACGTCAGGTAGTCAGAGACAGAGAGGGAACGTCAGGTAGTCAGAGACAGAGAGAGAACGTCAGGTAGTCAGAGACCAAGAGGGAATGTCAGGTAGTCAGAGACAGAGAGGGAACGTCAGGTAGTCAGAGACAGAGAGGGAACGTCAGGTAGTCAGAGACAGAGAGGGAACGTCAGGTAGTCAGAGACAGAGAGGGACCGTCAGGTAGTCAGAGACAGAGATAAAACATCAGCTAGTCAGAGACAGAGAGGGAACGTCAGGTAGTCAGAGACAGAGAGGGAACGTCAGGTAGTCAGAGACAGAGAGGGAACGTCAGGTAGTCAGAGACAGAGAGGGAACGTCAGGTAGTCAGAGACAGAGAGGGAACGTCAGGTAGTCAGAGACAGAGAGGGACCGTCAGGTAGTCAGAGACAGAGATAAAACATCAGCTAGTCAGAGACAGAGAGGGAACGTCAGGTAGTCAGAGACAGAGAGGGAACGTCAGGTAGTCAGAGACAGAGAGAGAACATCAGGTAGTCAGAGACAGAGAGGGACCGTCAGGTAGTCAGAGACAGAGAGGGAACGTCAGGTAGTCAGAGACAGAGAGGGAACGTCAGGTAGTCAGAGACAGAGAGGGAACGTCAGATAGTCAGAGACAGAGAGGGAACGTCAGGTAGTCAGAGACAGAGAGGGACCGTCAGGTAGTCAGAGACAGAGAGGGAACGTCAGGTAGTCAGAGACAGAGAGGGAACGTCAGGTAGTCAGAGACAGAGAAGGAACGTCAGATAGTCAGAGACAGAGAGGGAACGTCAGGTAGTCAGAGACAGAGAGGGAACGTCAGGTAGTCAGAGACAGAGAGGGAACGTCAGGTAGTCAGAGACAGAGAGGGAACGTCAGGTAGTCAGAGACAGAGAGGGAACGTCAGGTAGTCAGAGACAGAGAGGGAACGTCAGGTAGTCAGAGACAGAGAGGGAACGTCAGCTAGTCAGAGACAGAGAGGGAACGTCAGGTAGTCAGAGACAGAGAGGGAACGTCAGGTAGTCAGAGACAGAGAAGGAACGTCAGGTAGTCAGAGACAGAGAGGGAACGTCAGGTAGTCAGAGACAGAGAGGGAACGTCAGGTAGTCAGAGACAGAGAGGGAACGTCAGGTAGTCAGAGACAGAGAGGGAACGTCAGGTAGTCAGAGACAGAGAGGGAACGTCAGGTAGTCAGAGACAGAGAGGGAACGTCAGGTCGCCAGAGACAGAGAGAGAACGTCAGGTAGTCAGAGACATAGAGGGAACGTCAGGTAGTCAGAGACATAGAGGGAACGTCAGGTAGTCAGAGACAGAGAGGGAACGTCAGGTAGTCAGAGACAGAGAGGGAACATCAGGTAGTCAGAGACAGAGAGGGAACGTCAGATAGTCAGAGACAGAGAGGGAACATCAGGTAGTCAGAGACAGAGAGGGAACGTCAGGTAGTCAGAGACATAGAGGGAACGTCAGGTAGTCAGAGACAGAGAGGGAACGTCAGGTAGTCAGAGACAGAGAGGGAACGTCAGGTAGTCAGAGACAGAGAGGGAACGTCAGATAGTCAGAGACAGAGAGGGAACGTCAGGTAGTCAGAGACAGAGAGGGAACATCAGGTAGTCAGAGACATAGAGGGAACGTCAGGTAGTCAGAGACAGAGAGAGAACATCAGGTAGTCAGAGACAGAGAGGAAACATCAGGTAGTCAGAGACAGAGAGAGAACATCAGGTAGTCAGAGACAGAGAGGAAACATCAGGTAGTCAGAGACAGAGAGAGAACATCAGGTAGTCAGAGACAGAGAGGAAACATCAGGTAGTCAGAGACAGAGAGGAAACATCAGGTAGTCAGAGACAGAGAGGAAACATCAGGTAGTCAGAGACAGAGAGGGAACATCAGGTAGTCAGAGACAGAGAGGGAACATCAGGTAGTCAGAGAAAGAGATAAAACATCAGGTAGTCAGAGACAGAGAGGGAACATCAGGTAGTCAGAGACAGAGATAAAACATCAGGTAGTCAGAGACAGAGAGGGAACATCAGGTAGTCAGAGACATAAAGGGAACATCAGGTAGTCAGAGACATAAAGGGAACATCAGGTAGTCAGAGACAGAGAGGGACCGTCAGGTAGACAGAGACAGAGAGGGAACGTCAGGTAGTCAGAGACATAAAGGGAACATCAGGTAGTCAGAGACAGAGAAGGAACGTCAGGTAGTCAGAGACATAGAGGGAACGTCAGGTAGTCAGAGACAGAGAGGGAACATCAGGTAGTCAGAGACAGAGAGGGAACATCAGGTAGTCAGAGACAGAGAGGAAACATCAGGTAGTCAGAGACAGAGAGGGAACGTCAGATAGTCAGAGACATAGAGGGAACGTCAGGTAGTCAGAGACAGAGAGAGAACATCAGGTAGTCAGAGACAGAGAGAGAACATCAGGTAGTCAGAGACAGAGAGGGAACGTCAGGTAGTCAGAGACAGAGAGGGACCGTCAGGTAGTCAGAGACATAGAGGGAACGTCAGGTAGTCAGAGACAGAGAGGGAACGTCAGGTAGTCAGAGACAGAGAGGGAACGTCAGGTAGTCAGAGACAGAGAGGGAACGTCAGGTAGTCAGAGACAGAGAGGGAACGTCAGGTAGTCAGAGACAGAGAGGGAACGTCAGGTAGTCAGAGACAGAGAGGGAACGTCAGGTAGTCAGAGACAGAGAGAGAACATCAGGTAGTCAGAGACAGAGAGGGAACATCAGGTAGTCAGAGACAGAGAGGGAACGTCAGGTAGTCAGAGACAGAGAGGGACCGTCAGGTAGTCAGAGACATAGAGGGAACGTCAGGTAGTCAGAGACAGAGAGGGAACGTCAGGTAGTCAGAGACAGAGAGGGAACGTCAGGTAGTCAGAGACAGAGAGGGAACGTCAGGTAGTCAGAGACAGAGAGGGAACGTCAGGTAGTCAGAGACAGAGAGGGAACGTCAGGTAGTCAGAGACAGAGAGGGAACGTCAGGTAGTCAGAGACAGAGAGGGAACGTCAGGTAGTCAGAGACAGAGAGGGAACGTCAGGTAGTCAGAGACAGAGAGGGAACGTCAGGTAGTCAGAGACAGAGAGGGAACGTCAGGTAGTCAGAGACAGAGAGGAAACATCAGGTAGTCAGAGACAGAGAGGGAACATCAGGTAGTCAGAGACAGAGAGGGAAGGTCAGGTAGTCAGAGACAGAGAGGGACCGTCAGGTAGTCAGAGACAGAGAGAGAACGTCAGGTAGTCAGAGACAGAGAGGGAACGTCAGGTAGTCAGAGACAGAGAGGGAACGTCAGGTAGTCAGAGACAGAGAGAGAACATCAGGTAGTCAGAGACAGAGAAGGAACGTCAGATAGTCAGAGACATAGAGGGAACGTCAGGTAGTCAGAGACAGAGAGGGAACGTCAGGTAGTCAGAGACATAGAGGGAACGTCAGGTAGTCAGAGACAGAGAGGGAACATCAGGTAGTCAGAGACAGAGAGGGAACATCAGGTAGTCAGAGACAGAGAGGAAACATCAGGTAGTCAGAGACAGAGAGGGAACGTCAGATAGTCAGAGACAGAGAGGGAACGTCAGGTAGTCAGAGACAGAGATAAAACATCAGGTAGTCAGAGACAGAGAGAGAACATCAGGTAGTCAGAGACAGAGAGGGAACATCAGGTAGTCAGAGACAGAGAGGGAACGTCAGGTAGTCAGAGACAGAGAGGGAACGTCAGGTAGTCAGAGACAGAGAGAGAACATCAGGTAGTCAGAGACAGAGAGGGAACATCAGGTAGTCAGAGACAGAGAGGGAACGTCAGGTAGTCAGAGACAGAGAGGGACCGTCAGGTAGTCAGAGACATAGAGGGAACGTCAGGTAGTCAGAGACAGAGAGGGAACGTCAGGTAGTCAGAGACAGAGGGAACGTCAGGTAGTCAGAGACAGAGAGGGAACGTCAGGTAGTCAGAGACAGAGAGGGAACGTCAGGTAGTCAGAGACAGAGAGGGAACGTCAGGTAGTCAGAGACAGAGAGGGAACGTCAGGTAGTCAGAGACAGAGAGGGAACGTCAGGTAGTCAGAGACAGAGAAGGAACGTCAGGTAGTCAGAGATAGAGAGGGAACGTCAGGTAGTCAGAGACAGAGAGGGAACATCAGGTAGTCAGAGACAGAGAGGGAACGTCAGGTAGTCAGAGACAGAGAGGGAACGTCAGGTAGTCAGAGACAGAGAGGGAACATCAGGTAGTCAGAGACAGAGAGGGAACGTCAGGTAGTCAGAGACATAGAGGGAACGTCAGGTAGTCAGAGACAGAGAGGGAACATCAGGTAGTCAGAGACAGAGAGGGAACGTCAGATAGTCAGAGACATAGTGGGAACGTCAGGTAGTCAGAGACAGAGAGGGAACATCAGGTAGTCAGAGACAGAGAGGGAACGTCAGATAGTCAGAGACAGAGAGGGAACGTCAGGTAGTCAGAGACAGAGAGAGAACATCAGGTAGTCAGAGACAGAGAGGGAACATCAGGTAGTCAGAGACAGAGAAGGAACGTCAGATAGTCAGAGACAGAGAGGGAACGTCAGGTAGTCAGAGACAGAGAGGGAACGTCAGGTAGTCAGAGACAGAGAGGGAACGTCAGGTAGTCAGAGACAAAGAGGGAACGTCAGATAGTCAGAGACAGAGAGGGAACGTCAGGTAGTCAGAGACAGAGAGGGAACATCAGGTAGTCAGAGACAGAGAGGGAACGTCAGGTAGTCAGAGACAGAGAGAGAACATCAGGTAGTCAGAGACAGAGAGGGAACATCAGGTAGTCAGAGACAGAGAGGGAACGTCAGGTAGTCAGAGACAGAGAGGGACCGTCAGGTAGTCAGAGACATAGAGGGAACATCAGGTAGTCAGAGACAGAGAAGGAACGTCAGATAGTCAGAGACAGAGAGGGAACGTCAGGTAGTCAGAGACAGAGAGGGAACGTCAGGTAGTCAGAGACATAAAGGGAACATCAGGTAGTCAGAGACAGAGAGGGACCATCAGGTATTCAGAGACAGAGAGAGAACGTCAGGTAGTCAGAGACATAGAGGGAACGTCAGGTAGTCAGAGACAGAGAGGGAACGTCAGGTAGTCAGAGACAGAGAGGGAACGTCAGGTAGTCAGAGACAGAGAGGGAACGTCAGGTAGTCAGAGACATAGAGGGAACATCAGGTAGTCAGAGACAGAGAGGGACCGTCAGGTAGTCAGAGACAGAGAGAGAACGTCAGGTAGTCAGAGACATAAAGGGAACATCAGGTAGTCAGAGACAGAGAGGGACCGTCAGGTAGTCAGAGACAGAGAGGGAACATCAGGTAGTCAGAGACAGAGAGGGAACGTCAGGTAGTCAGAGACAGAGAGAGACCGTCAGGTAGTCAGAGACAGAGAGAGAACGTCAGGTAGTCAGAGACATAGAGGGAACGTCAGGTAGTCAGAGACAGAGAGGGAACGTCAGGTAGTCAGAGACAGAGAGGGAACGTCAGGTAGTCAGAGACAGAGAGGGAACGTCAGGTAGTCAGAGACAGAGAGGGAACGTCAGGTAGTCAGAGACAGAGAGGGAACGTCAGGTAGTCAGAGACATAGAGGGAACGTCAGGTAGTCAGAGACATAAAGGGAACATCAGGTAGTCAGAGACAGAGAGGGAACGTCAGGTAGTCAGAGACAGAGAAGGAACGTCAGATAGTCAGAGACATAGAGGGAACGTCAGGTAGTCAGAGACATAGAGGGAACGTCAGGTAGTCAGAGACAGAGAGGGAACATCAGGTAGTCAGAGACAGAGAGGGAACGTCAGGTAGTCAGAGACAGAGAGGGAACGTCAGGTAGTCAGAGACATAGAGGGAACGTCAGGTAGTCAGAGACAGAGAGGGAACGTCAGGTAGTCAGAGACCGAGAGGGAACATCAGGTAGTCAGAGACAGAGAGGGAACGTCAGGTAGTCAGAGACAGAGAGAGAACGTCAGGTAGTCAGAGACAGAGATAAAACATCAGGTAGTCAGAGACAGAGAGGGAACGTCAGGTAGTCAGAGACAGAGAGGGAACATCAGGTAGTCAGAGACAGAGAGGGAACGTCAGGTAGTCAGAGACATAGAGGGAACGTCAGGTAGTCAGAGACAGAGAGGGAACGTCAGGTAGTCAGAGACCGAGAGGAAACATCAGGTAGTCAGAGACAGAGAGGGAACGTCAGGTAGTCAGAGACAGAGAGAGAACATCAGGTAGTCAGAGACAGAGATAAAACATCAGGTAGTCAGAGACAGAGAGGGAACGTCAGGTAGTCAGAGACAGAGAGGGAACATCAGGTAGTCAGAGACAGAGAGGGAACGTCAGGTAGTCAGAGACAGAGATAAAACATCAGGTAGTCAGAGACAGAGAGGGAACGTCAGATAGTCAGAGACAGAGAGGGAACGTCAGGTAGTCAGAGACAGAGAGAGAACGTCAGGTAGTCAGAGACATAAAGGGAACATCAGGTAGTCAGAGACAGAGAGGGACCGTCAGGTAGTCAGAGACAGAGAGGGAACATCAGGTAGTCAGAGACATAAAGGGAACATCAGGTAGTCAGAGACAGAGAGAGACCGTCAGGTAGTCAGAGACAGAGAGAGAACGTCAGGTAGTCAGAGACATAGAGGGAACGTCAGGTAGTCAGAGACAGAGAGGGAACGTCAGGTAGTCAGAGACAGAGAGGGAACGTCAGGTAGTCAGAGACAGAGAGGGAACGTCAGGTAGTCAGAGACAGAGAGGGAACGTCAGGTAGTCAGAGACAGAGAGGGAACGTCAGGTAGTCAGAGACAGAGAGGGAACGTCAGGTAGTCAGAGACAGAGAGAGAACGTCAGGTAGTCAGAGACAGAGATAAAACATCAGGTAGTCAGAGACAGAGAGGGAACGTCAGATAGTCAGAGACAGAGAGGGAACGTCAGGTAGTCAGAGACAGAGAGAGAACGTCAGGTAGTCAGAGACATAAAGGGAACATCAGGTAGTCAGAGACAGAGAGGGACCGTCAGGTAGTCAGAGACAGAGAGGGAACATCAGGTAGTCAGAGACATAAAGGGAACATCAGGTAGTCAGAGACAGAGAGAGACCGTCAGGTAGTCAGAGACAGAGAGAGAACGTCAGGTAGTCAGAGACATAGAGGGAACGTCAGGTAGTCAGAGACAGAGAGGGAACGTCAGGTAGTCAGAGACAGAGAGGGAACGTCAGGTAGTCAGAGACAGAGAGGGAACGTCAGGTAGTCAGAGACAGAGAGGGAACGTCAGGTAGTCAGAGACAGAGAGGGAACGTCAGGTAGTCAGAGACAGAGAGGGAACGTCAGGTAGTCAGAGACATAAAGGGAACATCAGGTAGTCAGAGACAGAGAGGGAACGTCAGGTAGTCAGAGACAGAGAGGGAACGTCAGGTAGTCAGAGACATAGAGGGAACGTCAGGTAGTCAGAGACAGAGAGGGAACGTCAGGTAGTCAGAGACAGAGAGGGAACGTCAGGTAGTCAGAGACAGAGAGGGAACGTCAGGTAGTCAGAGACAGAGAGGGAACGTCAGGTAGTCAGAGACATAAAGGGAACGTCAGGTAGTCAGAGACAGAGAGGGAACGTCAGGTAGTCAGAGACAGAGAGGGAACGTCAGGTAGTCAGAGACAGAGAGGGAACGTCAGGTAGTCAGAGACAGAGAGGGAACGTCAGGTAGTCAGAGACAGAGAGGGAACGTCAGGTAGTCAGAGACAGAGAGGGAACGTCAGGTAGTCAGAGACAGAGAGGGAACGTCAGGTAGTCAGAGATAGAGAGGGAACGTCAGGTAGTCAGAGACAGAGAGGGAACGTCAGGTAGTCAGAGACATAAAGGGAACATCAGGTAGTCAGAGACAGAGAGGGAACGTCAGGTAGTCAGAGACAGAGAGGGAACGTCAGGTAGTCAGAGACATAGAGGGAACGTCAGGTAGTCAGAGACAGAGAGGGAACGTCAGGTAGTCAGAGACAGAGAGGGAACGTCAGGTAGTCAGAGACAGAGAGGGAACGTCAGGTAGTCAGAGACAGAGAGGGAACGTCAGGTAGTCAGAGACATAAAGGGAACATCAGGTAGTCAGAGACAGAGAAGGAACGTCAGATAGTCAGAGACATAGAGGGAACGTCAGGTAGTCAGAGACATAAAGGGAACGTCAGGTAGTCAGAGACAGAGAGGGAACGTCAGGTAGTCAGAGACATAGAGGGAACGTCAGGTAGTCAGAGACAGAGAGGGAACATCAGGTAGTCAGAGACAGAGAGGGAACGTCAGGTAGTCAGAGACAGAGAGGGAACGTCAGGTAGTCAGAGACAGAGAGGGAACGTCAGGTAGTCAGAGACAGAGAGAGAACATCAGGTAGTCAGAGACCGAGAGGGAACATCAGGTAGTCAGAGACAGAGAGGGAACGTCAGGTAGTCAGAGACAGAGAGAGAACGTCAGGTAGTCAGAGACAGAGATAAAACATCAGGTAGTCAGAGACAGAGAGGGAACGTCAGGTAGTCAGAGACAGAGAGGGAACATCAGGTAGTCAGAGACAGAGAGGGAACGTCAGGTAGTCAGAGACAGAGAGAGAACGTCAGGTAGTCAGAGACAGAGATAAAACATCAGGTAGTCAGAGACAGAGAGGGAACGTCAGATAGTCAGAGACAGAGAGGGAACGTCAGGTAGTCAGAGACAGAGAGGGAACGTCAGGTAGTCAGAGACAGAGAGGGAACGTCAGGTAGTCAGAGACAGAGAGGGAACGTCAGATAGTCAGAGACAGAGAGGGAACATCAGGTAGTCAGAGACAGAGAGGGAACGTCAGGTAGTCAGAGACATAAAGGGAACATCAGGTAGTCAGAGACAGAGAGGGAACGTCAGGTAGTCAGAGATAGAGAGGGAACGTCAGGTAGTCAGAGACAGAGAGGAAACATCAGGTAGTCAGAGACAGAGATAAAACATCAGGTAGTCAGAGACAGAGATAAAACATCAAGTAGTCAGAGACAGAGAGGGAACATCAGGTAGTCAGAGACAGAGAGGGAACATCAGGTAGTCAGAGACAGAGAGGAAACATCAGGTAGTCAGAGACAGAGAGGGAACGTCAGATAGTCAGAGACAGAGAGGGAACATCAGGTAGTCAGAGACAGAGAGGGAACATCAGGTAGTCAGAGACAGAGAGGAAACATCAGGTAGTCAGAGACAGAGAGGAAACATCAGGTAGTCAGAGACAGAGAGAGAACGTCAGGTAGTCAGAGACATAGAGGGAACGTCAGGTAGTCAGAGACATAAAGGGAACATCAGGTAGTCAGAGACAGAGAGAGAACGTCAGGTAGTCAGAGACATAGAGGGAACGTCAGGTAGTCAGAGACAGAGAGAGAACATCAGGTAGTCAGAGACATAGAGGGAACGTCAGGTAGTCAGAGACAGAGAGAGAACGTCAGGTAGTCAGAGACATAGAGGGAACGTCAGGTAGTCAGAGACAGAGAGAGAACATCAGGTAGTCAGAGACAGAGAGGGAACATCAGGTAGTCAGAGACAGAGAGGGAACGTCAGGTAGTCAGAGACAGAGAGGGAACTTCAGGTAGTCAGAGACAGAGAGGGAACATCAGGTAGTCAGAGACAGAGAGAGAACGTCAGATAGTCAGAAACAGAGAGGGAACGTCAGGTAGTCAGAGACATAGAGGGAACGTCAGGTAGTCAGAGACAGAGAGGGAACGTCAGGTAGTCAGAGACATAGAGGGAACGTCAGGTAGTCAGAGACAGAGAGGGAACGTCAGGTAGTCAGAGACAGAGAAGGAACGTCAGGTAGTCAGAGACAGAGAGGGAACGTCAGGTAGTCAGAGACATAGAGGGAACGTCAGGTAGTCAGAGACATAAAGGGAACATCAGGTAGTCAGAGACAGAGAGGGAACGTCAGGTAGTCAGAGACAGAGAGGGACCGTCAGGTAGTCAGAGACAGAGAGGGAACATCAGGTAGTCAGAGACATAGAGGGAACGTCAGGTAGTCAGAGACATAGAGGGAACGTCAGGTAGTCAGAGACAGAGAGGGAACGTCAGGTAGTCAGAGACAGAGAGGGAACGTCAGGTAGTCAGAGACATAAAGGGAACATCAGGTAGTCAGAGACAGAGAGGGACCGTCAGGTAGTCAGAGACAGAGAGAGAACGTCAGGTAGTCAGAGACATAGAGGGAACGTCAGGTAGTCAGAGACAGAG
Source organism: Leptodactylus fuscus (assembly GCF_031893055.1). NCBI lineage: Eukaryota > Metazoa > Chordata > Amphibia > Anura > Leptodactylidae > Leptodactylus > Leptodactylus fuscus. Next base: position 1,462,296 of record NC_134265.1, on the reverse strand, counting down.
AGGGAACATCAGGTAGTCAGAGACAGAGAGGGAACGTCAGGTAGTCAGAGACAGAGAGGGAACATCAGGTAGTCAGAGACATAGAGGGAACGTCAGGTAGTCAGAGACATAAAGGGAACATCAGGTAGTCAGAGACAGAGAGGGAACGTCAGGTAGTCAGAGACAGAGAGGGAACGTCAGGTAGTCAGAGACAGAGAGGGAACATCAGGTAGTCAGAGACAGAGAGGGAACGTCAGATAGTCAGAGACATAGTGGGAACGTCAGGTAGTCAGAGACAGAGAGAGAACATCAGGTAGTCAGAGACAGAGAGGGAACGTCAGGTAGTCAGAGACAGAGAGGGAACGTCAGGTAGTCAGAGACAGAGAGGGAACGTCAGGTAGTCAGAGACAGAGAGAGAACATCAGGTAGTCAGAGACAGAGAGGGAACATCAGGTAGTCAGAGACAGAGAGGGAACGTCAGGTAGTCAGAGACATAGAGGGAACGTCAGGTAGTCAGAGACATAAAGGGAACATCAGGTAGTCAGAGACAGAGAGGGAACGTCAGGTAGTCAGAGACAGAGAGGGAACGTCAGGTAGTCAGAGACAGGGAGGGAACATCAGGTAGTCAGAGACAGAGAGGGAACATCAGGTAGTCAGAGACAGAGAGGGAACGTCAGGTAGTCAGAGGCAGAGAGGGAACGTCAGGTAGTCAGAGACAGAGAGAGAACATCAGGTAGTCAGAGACAGAGAGGGAACATCAGGTAGTCAGAGACAGAGAGTGAACGTCAGGTAGTCAGAGACATAGAGGGAACGTCAGGTAGTCAGAGACAGAGAGAGAACATCAGGTAGTCAGAGACAGAGAGGGAACGTCAGGTAGTCAGAGACAGAGAAGGAACGTCAGATAGTCAGAGACATAGAGGGAACGTCAGGTAGTCAGAGACAGAGAGGGAACGTCAGGTAGTCAGAGACAGAGAGGGAATGTCAGGTAGTCAGAGACAGAGAGGGAACGTCAGGTAGTCAGAGACATAAAGGGAACATGAGGTAGTCAGAGACAGAGAGGGAACGTCAGGTAGTCAGAGACAGAGAGGGAACGTCAGGTAGTCAGAGACATAGAGGGAACGTCAGGTAGTCAGAGACATAGAGGGAACGTCAGGTAGTCAGAGACAGAGAGGGAACATCAGGTAGTCAGAGACATAAAGGGAACATCAGGTAGTCAGAGACAGAGAGAGAACATCAGGTAGTCAGAGACAGAGAAGGAACGTCAGGTAGTCAGAGACAGAGAGGGAACATCAGGTAGTCAGAGACAGAGAGGGAACGTCAGGTAGTCAGAGACAGAGAGGGAACGTCAGGTAGTCAGAGACATAGAGGGAACGTCAGGTAGTCAGAGACAGAGAAGGAACGTCAGATAGTCAGAGACATAGAGGGAACGTCAGGTAGTCAGAGACAGAGAGGGAACGTCAGGTAGTCAGAGACAGAGAGGGAACGTCAGGTAGTCAGAGACAGAGAGGGAACGTCAGGTAGTCAGAGACAGAGAGGGAACGTCAGGTAGTCAGAGACATAGAGGGAACATCAGGTAGTCAGAGACATAAAGGGAACATCAGGTAGTCAGAGACAGAGAGGGAACGTCAGGTAGTCAGAGACAGGGAGGGAACATCAGGTAGTCAGAGACAGAGAGGGAACATCAGGTAGTCAGAGACAGAGAGGGAACGTCAGGTAGTCAGAGACAGAGAGGGAACGTCAGGTAGTCAGAGACAGAGAGGGAACGTCAGGTAGTCAGAGACAGAGAGGGAACGTCAGGTAGTCAGAGACAGAGAGGGAACATCAGGTAGTCAGAGACAGAGAGGGAACGTCAGGTAGTCAGAGACAGAGAGGGAACGTCAGGTAGTCAGAGACATAAAGGGAACGTCAGGTAGTCAGAGACATAGAGGGAACGTCAGGTAGTCAGAGACATAGAGGGAACGTCAGGTAGTCAGAGACATAGAGGGAACGTCAGGTAGTCAGAGACAGAGAGGGAACGTCAGGTAGTCAGAGATAGAGAGAGAACATCAGGTAGTCAGAGACAGAGAGGGAACATCAGGTAGTCAGAGACATAAAGGGAACATCAGGTAGTCAGAGACAGAGAGGGAACATCAGGTAGTCAGAGACAGAGAGGGAACATCAGGTAGTCAGAGACATAGAGGGAACGTCAGGTAGTCAGAGACAGAGAAGGAACGTCAGATAGTCAGAGACATAGAGGGAACATCAGGTAGTCAGAGACAGAGAGGAAACATCAGGTAGTCAGAGACAGAGAGGGAACGTCAGATAGTCAGAGACAGAGAGAGAACGTCAGGTAGTCAGAGACATAGAGGGAACGTCAGGTAGTCAGAGACATAAAGGGAACATCAGGTAGTCAGAGACAGAGAGAGAACGTCAGGTAGTCAGAGACATAGAGGGAACGTCAGGTAGTCAGAGACAGAGAGAGAACATCAGGTAGTCAGAGACATAGAGGGAACGTCAGGTAGTCAGAGACAGAGAGAGAACGTCAGGTAGTCAGAGACATAGAGGGAACGTCAGGTAGTCAGAGACAGAGAGAGAACATCAGGTAGTCAGAGACAGAGAGGGAACATCAGGTAGTCAGAGACAGAGAGGGAACGTCAGGTAGTCAGAGACAGAGAGGGAACTTCAGGTAGTCAGAGACAGAGAGGGAACATCAGGTAGTCAGAGACAGAGAGAGAACGTCAGATAGTCAGAGACAGAGAGGGAACGTCAGGTAGTCAGAGACAGAGAAGGAACGTCAGATAGTCAGAGACATAGAGGGAACGTCAGATAGTCAGAGACAGAGAGGGAACGTCAGGTAGTCAGAGACAGAGAGGGAACATCAGGTAGTCAGAGACATAAAGGGAACATCAGGTAGTCAGAGACATAGAGTGAACGTCAGGTAGTCAGAGACATAGAGGGAACGTCAGGTAGTCAGAGACATAGAGGGAACGTCAGGTAGTCAGAGACATAGAGGGAACGTCAGGTAGTCAGAGACAGAGAGGGAACGTCAGGTAGTCAGAGACATAAAGGGAACATGAGGTAGTCAGAGACAGAGAGGGAACGTCAGGTAGTCAGAGACAGAGAGGGAACGTCAGGTAGTCAGAGACATAAAGGGAACATGAGGTAGTCAGAGACAGAGAGAGAACGTCAGGTAGTCAGAGACAGAGAGGGAACATCAGGTAGTCAGAGACATAAAGGGAACATCAGGTAGTCAGAGACAGAGAGAGAACATCAGGTAGTCAGAGACAGAGAAGGAACGTCAGGTAGTCAGAGACAGAGAGGGAACATCAGGTAGTCAGAGACAGAGAGGGAACGTCAGGTAGTCAGAGACATAAAGGGAACATCAGGTAGTCAGAGACAGAGAGGGAACGTCAGGTAGTCAGAGACAGAGAGGGAACGTCAGGTAGTCAGAGACAGAGAGGGAACGTCAGGTAGTCAGAGACAGAGAAGGAACGTCAGATAGTCAGAGACATAGAGGGAACGTCAGGTAGTCAGAGACAGAGAGGGAACGTCAGGTAGTCAGAGACAGAGAGGGAACGTCAGGTAGTCAGAGACAGGGAGGGAACATCAGGTAGTCAGAGACAGAGAGGGAACATCAGGTAGTCAGAGACAGAGAGGGAACGTCAGGTAGTCAGAGACAGAGAGGGAACGTCAGGTAGTCAGAGACAGAGAGGGAACGTCAGGTAGTCAGAGACATAGAGTGAACGTCAGGTAGTCAGAGACATAGAGGGAACGTCAGGTAGTCAGAGACATAGAGGGAACGTCAGGTAGTCAGAGACATAGAGGGAACGTCAGGTAGTCAGAGACAGAGAGGGAACGTCAGGTAGTCAGAGACAGAGAGAGAACATCAGGTAGTCAGAGACAGAGAGGGAACATCAGGTAGTCAGAGACAGAGAGGGAATGTCAGGTAGTCAGAGACAGAGAGGGAACGTCAGGTAGTCAGAGACAGAGAGGGAACGTCAGGTAGTCAGAGACATAGAGGGAACGTCAGGTAGTCAGAGACATAGAGGGAACGTCAGGTAGTCAGAGACAGAGAGGGAACATCAGGTAGTCAGAGACAGAGAGGGAACATCAGGTAGTCAGAGACAGAGAGGGAACGTCAGGTAGTCAGAGACATAAAGGGAACATCAGGTAGTCAGAGACAGAGAGGGAACGTCAGGTAGTCAGAGACAGAGAGGGAACGTCAGGTAGTCAGAGACATAGAGGGAACGTCAGGTAGTCAGAGACATAGAGGGAACGTCAGGTAGTCAGAGACAGAGAGGGAACATCAAGTAGTCAGAGACATAAATGGAACATCAGGTAGTCAGAGACAGAGAGGGAACATCAAGTAGTCAGAGACATAAATGGAACATCAGGTAGTCAGAGACAGAGAGAGAACATCAGGTAGTCAGAGACAGAGAAGGAACGTCAGGTAGTCAGAGACAGAGAGGGAACATCAGGTAGTCAGAGACAGAGAGGGAACGTCAGGTAGTCAGAGACAGAGAGGGAACGTCAGGTAGTCAGAGACATAGAGGGAACGTCAGGTAGTCAGAGACAGAGAAGGAACGTCAGATAGTCAGAGACATAGAGGGAACGTCAGGTAGTCAGAGACAGAGAGGGAACGTCAGGTAGTCAGAGACATAGAGGGAACGTCAGGTAGTCAGAGATAGAGAGGGAACGTCAGGTAGTCAGAGACATAGAGGGAACGTCAGGTAGTCAGAGATAGAGAGGGAACGTCAGGTAGTCAGAGACAGAGAGGGAACGTCAGGTAGTCAGAGACAGAGAAGGAACGTCAGATAGTCAGAGACATAGAGGGAACGTCAGGTAGTCAGAGACAGAGAGGGAACGTCAGGTAGTCAGAGACATAGAGGGAACGTCAGGTAGTCAGAGACATAAAGGGAACATCAGGTAGTCAGAGACAGAGAGGGAACGTCAGGTAGTCAGAGACAGAGAGGGAACATCAGGTAGTCAGAGACATAAAGGGAACATCAGGTAGTCAGAGACAGAGAGAGAACATCAGGTAGTCAGAGACAGAGAAGGAACGTCAGGTAGTCAGAGACAGAGAGGGAACGTCAGGTAGTCAGAGACAGAGAGGGAACATCAGGTAGTCAGAGACAGAGAGGGACCGTCAGGTAGTCAGAGACAGAGAGGGAACGTCAGGTAGTCAGAGACAGAGAAGGAACGTCAGGTAGTCAGAGACAGAGAGGGAACATCAGGTAGTCAGAGACAGAGAGGGAACGTCAGGTAGTCAGAGACAGAGAGAGAACGTCAGGTAGTCAGAGACATAGAGGAAACATCAGGTAGTCAGAGACAGAGAGGGAACGTCAAGTAGTCAGAGACATAGAGGGAACGTCAGGTAGTCAGAGACATAGAGGGAACGTCAGGTAGTCAGAGACATAGAGGGAACGTCAGGTAGTCAGAGACATAGAGGAAACATCAGGTAGTCAGAGACAGAGAGGGAACGTCAGGTAGTCAGAGACATAGAGGGAACGTCAGGTAGTCAGAGACAGAGAGAGAACGTCAGGTAGTCAGAGACATAGAGGGAACGTCAGGTAGTCAGAGACAGAGAGGGACCGTCAGGTAGTCAGAGATATAGAGGGAACGTCAGGTAGTCAGAGACAGAGAGGGAACGTCAGGTAGTCAGAGAAAGAGAAGGAACGTCAGGTAGTCAGAGACAGAGAGAGAACATCAGGTAGTCAGAGACAGAGAGGGACCGTCAGGTAGTCAGAGACAGAGAGGGAACGTCAGGTAGTCAGAGACATAGAGGGAACGTCAGGTAGTCAGAGACAGAGAGGGAACGTCAGGTAGTCAGAGACATAAAGGGAACATCAGGTAGTCAGAGACAGAGAGGGACCGTCAGGTAGTCAGAGACATAGAGGGAACGTCAGGTAGTCAGAGACAGAGAGGGACCGTCAGGTAGTCAGAGACATAGAGGGAACGTCAGGTAGTCAGAGACAGAGAGGGAACGTCAGGTAGTCAGAGACAGAGAGGGAACGTCAGGTAGTCAGAGACAGAGAAGGAACGTCAGGTAGTCAGAGACAGAGAGAGAACATCAGGTAGTCAGAGACAGAGAGGGAACGTCAGGTAGTCAAAGACAGAGAGGGAACGTCAGGTAGTCAGAGACAGAGAGGGAACGTCAGGTAGTCAGAGACAGAGAGGGAACGTCAGGTAGTCAAAGACAGAGAGGGAACGTCAGGTAGTCAGAGACAGAGAGGGAACGTCAGGTAGTCAGAGACAGAGAGGGAACGTCAGGTAGTCAGAGACAGAGAGAGAACATCAGGTAGTCAGAGACAGAGAGGGAACGTCAGGTAGTCAGAGACAGAGAGAGAACGTCAGGTAGTCAGAGACAGAGAGGGACCGTCAGGTAGTCAGAGACAGAGAGGGAACGTCAGGTAGTCAGAGACAGAGAGGGACCGTCAGGTAGTCAGAGACATAGAGGGAACGTCAGGTAGTCAGAGACAGAGAGAGAACGTCAGGTAGTCAGAGACAGAGAGGGAACGTCAGGTAGTCAGAGACAGAGAGAGAACGTCAGGTAGTCAGAGACAGAGAGAGAACGTCAGGTAGTCAGAGACAGAGAGGGAACGTCAGGTAGTCAGAGACAGAGAGGGAACGTCAGGTAGTCAGAGACAGAGAGAGAACATCAGGTAGTCAGAGACAGAGAGGGAACGTCAGGTAGTCAGAGACAGAGAGGGAACGTCAGGTAGTCAGAGACAGAGAGGGAACGTCAGGTAGTCAGAGATAGAGAGGGAACGTCAGGTAGTCAGAGACAGAGAGGGAACGTCAGGTAGTCAGAGACAGAGAGAGAACATCAGGTAGTCAGAGACAGAGAGGGAACGTCAGGTAGTCAGAGACAGAGAGGGAACGTCAGGTAGTCAGAGACAGAGAGGGAACGTCAGGTAGTCAGAGACAGAGAGGGAACGTCAGGTAGTCAGAGACAGAGAGAGAACATCAGGTAGTCAGAGACAGAGAGAGAACATCAGGTAGTCAGAGACAGAGAGGGACCGTCAGGTAGTCAGAGACAGAGAGGGAACATCAGGTAGTCAGAGACGAAACATCAGGTAGTCAGAGACATAGAGAGGGAACGTCAGGTAGTCAGAGACAGAGAGGGAACGTCAGGTAGTCAGAGACAGAGAGGGAATGTCAGGTAGTCAGAGACAGAGAGGGAACGTCAGGTAGTCAGAGACATAGAGGGAACGTCAGGTAGTCAGAGACAGAGAGGGAACATCAGGTAGTCAGAGACAGAGATAAAACATCAGGTAGTCAGAGACAGAGAGGGAATGTCAGGTAGTCAGAGACCGAGAGGGAACGTCAGGTAGTCAGAGACAGAGAGGGAACGTCAGGTAGTCAGAGACAGAGAGGGAACGTCAGGTAGTCAGAGACAGAGAGGGAACGTCAGGTAGTCAGAGACAGAGAGGGAACATCAGGTAGTCAGAGACAGAGAGGGAACATCAGGTAGTCAGAGACAGAGAGGGACCGTCAGGTAGTCAGAGACATAGAGGGAACGTCAGGTAGTCAGAGACAGAGAGGGAACGTCAGGTAGTCAGAGACAGAGAGGGAACGTCAGGTAGTCAGAGACAGAGAGGGAACGTCAGGTAGTCAGAGACAGAGAGAGAACATCAGGTAGTCAGAGACAGAGAGGGACCGTCAGGTAGTCAGAGACAGAGAGGGAACGTCAGGTAGTCAGAGACAGAGAGGGAACATCAGGTAGTCAGAGACAGAGAGGGAATGTCAGGTAGTCAGAGACCGAGAGGGAACGTCAGGTAGTCAGAGACAGAGAGGGAACGTCAGGTAGTCAGAGACAGAGAGGGAACGTCAGGTAGTCAGAGACAGAGAGGGAACGTCAGGTAGTCAGAGACAGAGAGGGAACATCAGGTAGTCAGAGACAGAGAGGGACCGTCAGGTAGTCAGAGACATAGAGGGAACGTCAGGTAGTCAGAGACAGAGAGGGAACGTCAGGTAGTCAGAGACAGAGAGGGAACGTCAGGTAGTCAGAGACAGAGAGAGAACATCAGGTAGTCAGAGACAGAGAGGGACCGTCAGGTAGTCAGAGACAGAGAGGGAACGTCAGGTAGTCAGAGACAGAGAGGGAACATCAGGTAGTCAGAGACAGAGATAAAACATCAGCTAGTCAGAGACAGAGAGGGAACGTCAGGTAGTCAGAGACAGAGAGGGAACATCAGGTAGTCAGAGACAGAGAGGGAACATCAGGTAGTCAGAGACAGAGAGGGACCGTCAGGTAGTCAGAGACATAGAGGGAACGTCAGGTAGTCAGAGACAGAGAGGGAACGTCAGGTAGTCAGAGACAGAGAGGGAACGTCAGGTAGTCAGAGACAGAGAGGGAACGTCAGGTAGTCAGAGACAGAGAGAGAACATCAGGTAGTCAGAGACAGAGAGGGACCGTCAGGTAGTCAGAGACAGAGAGGGAACGTCAGGTAGTCAGAGACAGAGAGGGAACATCAGGTAGTCAGAGACAGAGAGGGAACATCAGGTAGTCAGAGACAGAGAGGGAATGTCAGGTAGTCAGAGACCGAGAGGGAACGTCAGGTAGTCAGAGACAGAGAGGGAACGTCAGGTAGTCAGAGACAGAGAGGGAACGTCAGGTAGTCAGAGACAGAGAGGGAACGTCAGGTAGTCAGAGACAGAGAGGGAACATCAGGTAGTCAGAGACAGAGAGGGAACATCAGGTAGTCAGAGACAGAGAGGGACCGTCAGGTAGTCAGAGACATAGAGGGAACGTCAGGTAGTCAGAGACAGAGAGGGAACGTCAGGTAGTCAGAGACAGAGAGGGAACGTCAGGTAGTCAGAGACAGAGAGGGAACGTCAGGTAGTCAGAGACAGAGAGAGAACATCAGGTAGTCAGAGACAGAGAGGGACCGTCAGGTAGTCAGAGACAGAGAGGGAACGTCAGGTAGTCAGAGACAGAGAGGGAACATCAGGTAGTCAGAGACAGAGAGGGAATGTCAGGTAGTCAGAGACCGAGAGGGAACGTCAGGTAGTCAGAGACAGAGAGGGAACGTCAGGTAGTCAGAGACAGAGAGGGAACGTCAGGTAGTCAGAGACAGAGAGGGAACGTCAGGTAGTCAGAGACATAGAGGGAACGTCAGGTAGTCAGAGACAGAGAGAGAACATCAGGTAGTCAGAGACAGAGAGAGAACATCAGGTAGTCAGAGACAGAGAGGGAACATCAGGTAGTCAGAGACAGAGAGGAAACATCAGGTAGTCAGAGACAGAGAGGGAACGTCAGGTAGTCAGAGACATAGAGAGGGAACGTCAGGTAGTCAGAGACAGAGAGGGAACATCAGGTAGTCAGAGACGAAACATCAGGTAGTCAGAGACATAGAGAGGGAACGTCAGGTAGTCAGAGACAGAGAGGGAACGTCAGGTAGTCAGAGACAGAGAGGGAATGTCAGGTAGTCAGAGACAGAGAGGGAACATCAGGTAGTCAGAGACAGAGAGGGAACATCAGGTAGTCAGAGACAGAGAGGGACCGTCAGGTAGTCAGAGACATAGAGGGAACGTCAGGTAGTCAGAGACAGAGAGGGAACGTCAGGTAGTCAGAGACAGAGAGGGAACGTCAGGTAGTCAGAGACAGAGAGGGAACGTCAGATAGTCAGAGACAGAGAGGGAACGTCAGGTAGTCAGAGACAGAGAGGGAACGTCAGGTAGTCAGAGACAGAGAGGGAACGTCAGATAGTCAGAGACAGAGAGGGAACGTCAGGTAGTCAGAGACAGAGAGGGAACGTCAGGTAGTCAGAGACAGAGAGGGAACGTCAGGTAGTCAGAGACAGAGATAAAACATCAGCTAGTCAGAGACATAGAGGGAATGTCAGGTAGTCAGAGACCGAGAGGGAACGTCAGGTAGTCAGAGACAGAGAGGGAACGTCAGGTAGTCAGAGACAGAGAGGGAACGTTAGATAGTCAGAGACAGAGAGGGAACGTCAGGTAGTCAGAGACAGAGAGGGAACGTCAGGTAGTCAGAGACAGAGAGGGAACGTCAGGTAGTCAGAGACAGAGAGGGAACGTCAGGTAGTCAGAGACAGAGATAAAACATCAGCTAGTCAGAGACATAGAGGGAACGTCAGGTAGTCAGAGACAGAGAGGGAACGTCAGGTAGTCAGAGACAGAGAGAGAACATCAGGTAGTCAGAGACAGAGAGGAAACATCAGGTAGTCAGAGACAGAGAGGGAACGTCAGGTAGTCAGAGACAGAGAGGGAACGTCAGGTAGTCAGAGACAGAGAGAGAACGTCAGGTAGTCAGAGACAGAGAGGAAACGTCAGGTAGTCAGAGACAGAGAGAGAACGTCAGGTAGTCAGAGACAGAGAGGAAACGTCAGGTAGTCAGAGACAGAGAGGGAACATCAGGTAGTCAGAGACAGAGAGGGAACGTCAGGTAGTCAGAGACAGAGAGAGAACGTCAGGTAGTCAGAGATATAGAGAGAACGTCAGGTAGTCAGAGACAGAGAGGGAACGTCAGGTAGTCAGAGACATAGAGGGAACGTCAGGTAGTCAGAGACAGAGAGGGAACGTCAGCTAGTCAGAGACAGAGAGGGAACGTCAGGTAGTCAGAGACAGAGAGGGAACGTCAGGTAGTCAGAGACAGAGAGAGAACATCAGGTAGTCAGAGACAGAGAGGGAACGTCAGGTAGTCAGAGACAGAGAGGGAACGTCAGGTAGTCAGAGACAGAGAGGGAACGTCAGGTAGTCAGAGACAGAGAGGGAACGTCAGGTAGTCAGAGACATAGAGGGAACGTCAGGTAGTCAGAGACAGAGAGAGAACATCAGGTAGTCAGAGACAGAGAGAGAACATCAGGTAGTCAGAGACAGAGAGGGACCGTCAGGTAGTCAGAGACATAGAGAGGGAACGTCAGGTAGTCAGAGACAGAGAGGGAACATCAGGTAGTCAGAGACGAAACATCAGGTAGTCAGAGACATAGAGAGGGAACGTCAGGTAGTCAGAGACAGAGAGGGAACGTCAGGTAGTCAGAGACAGAGAGGGAATGTCAGGTAGTCAGAGACAGAGAGGGAACATCAGGTAGTCAGAGACAGAGAGGGAACATCAGGTAGTCAGAGACAGAGAGGGACCGTCAGGTAGTCAGAGACATAGAGGGAACGTCAGGTAGTCAGAGACAGAGAGGGAACGTCAGGTAGTCAGAGACAGAGAGGGAACGTCAGGTAGTCAGAGACAGAGAGGGAACGTCAGGTAGTCAGAGACAGAGAGAGAACATCAGGTAGTCAGAGACAGAGAGGGACCGTCAGGTAGTCAGAGACAGAGAGGGAACGTCAGGTAGTCAGAGACAGAGAGGGAACGTCAGGTAGTCAGAGACAGAGAGGGAACGTCAGGTAGTCAGAGACAGAGAGGGAACATCAGGTAGTCAGAGACAGAGATAAAACATCAGCTAGTCAGAGACATAGAGGGAATGTCAGGTAGTCAGAGACCGAGAGGGAACGTCAGGTAGTCAGAGACAGAGAGGGAACGTCAGGTAGTCAGAGACAGAGAGGGAACGTCAGATAGTCAGAGACAGAGAGGGAACGTCAGGTAGTCAGAGACAGAGAGGGAACGTCAGGTAGTCAGAGACAGAGAGGGAACGTCAGGTAGTCAGAGACAGAGAGGGAACGTCAGGTAGTCAGAGACAGAGAGAGAACATCAGGTAGTCAGAGACAGAGAGGGAACGTCAGGTAGTCAGAGACAGAGAGGGAACGTCAGGTAGTCAGAGACAGAGAGAGAACGTCAGGTAGTCAGAGACAGAGAGGAAACGTCAGGTAGTCAGAGACAGAGAGAGAACATCAGGTAGTCAGAGACAGAGAGGGAACATCAGGTAGTCAGAGACAGAGAGGGAACGTCAGGTAGTCAGAGACAGAGAGAGAACGTCAGGTAGTCAGAGATATAGAGAGAACGTCAGGTAGTCAGAGACAGAGAGGGAACGTCAGGTAGTCAGAGACATAGAGGGAACGTCAGGTAGTCAGAGACAGAGAGGGAACGTCAGGTAGTCAGAGACAGAGAGGGAACGTCAGGTAGTCAGAGACAGAGAGGGAACGTCAGATAGTCAGAGACAGAGAGGGAACGTCAGGTAGTCAGAGACAGAGAGGGAACGTCAGGTAGTCAGAGACAGAGATAAAACATCAGGTAGTCAGAGACATAGAGGGAACGTCAGGTAGTCAGAGACAGAGAGGGAACGTCAGGTAGTCAGAGACAGAGAGGGAACGTCAGGTAGTCAGAGACAGAGAGAGAACGTCAGGTAGTCAGAGACAGAGAGGAAACGTCAGGTAGTCAGAGACAGAGAGGGAACGTCAGGTAGTCAGAGACAGAGAGGGAACGTCAGGTAGTCAGAGACATAGAGGGAACGTCAGGTAGTCAGAGACAGAGAGGGAACTTCAGGTAGTCAGAGACAGAGAGGGAACGTCAGGTAGTCAGAGATAGAGAGAGAACGTCAGGTAGTCAGAGACAGAGAGGGAATGTCAGGTAGTCAGAGATAGAGAGGGAACGTCAGGTAGTCAGAGACAGAGAGAGAACATCAGGTAGTCAGAGACAGAGAGGGAATGTCAGGTAGTCAGAGATAGAGAGAGAACGTCAGGTAGTCAGAGACAGAGAAGGAACGTCAGGTAGTCAGAGACATAGAGGGAACGTCAGGTAGTCAGAGACATAGAGGGAACGTCAGGTAGTCAGAGACATAGAGGGAACGTCAGGTAGTCAGAGACATAGAGGGAACGTCAGGTAGTCAGGTCATGTGAACCTGTTGAATGTTCTGTAACAAATCTTGTGAGGTTCATCCATCACTAGTGGGGAGTCATATACTAAGATAAGATAAGATAATCCTGTAATAGTCGCACAGTGCGGATACTCAGCATGTTACAGCAGCCTAGTAATACAGATACAGGATAATACACAGGAATATATTACAGGACTGAGGAGAGAAGAAGATATACTTGGAGTCCATAGCAGCTAAGGAGGAGAAGAGAAAGAAGGAAGACTTCATAATCATTAGTTCTCTGTGCGGAGAGCTCTTCGTTTGGTCTGATGTAGATTATACAGCCTGGTCGCGGTTGGAAGGAAGGACCTGCGATAGCTCCTTCTCACACTTGGGGTGAAGCAGACGGTCACTTACACTGCGCCAAGTCCCATCAAGGTCCCATACATGGGGTGGGATTTGTTCTCCCGCATGGAGGTCACCACAGACAGTATCCTTCTGTCACCCACCACCTGTACTGGGTCCAAGGGGCTCCCCAGGACAGAGCTGGCCCTTCTGATCAGCCTGACAAGTCTATTTCTGTCCCTGGCTGGTATACAGCGCCCCCAGCAGGCCACACCGAAAAAGATGGCTGAGGCAACCACAGAGATGAAGAAGGCCCTAAGAAGTGTCCCCTGGACCCCCGGCCCTAAGAAGTGTCCCCTGGACCCCGCTGCCCCTCCTGAGCAGGTAGAGTCTGCTGTGGCCCTTTCTGTGCAGCGCCTCCAGGTGATCGGCCCAGTCTAGTTTATTATTGAGGAGCACACCCAGATACTTATAGGTCCTGACTATCTCCATACATGTTCCTTGGATCTTCACTGGGGTTGGAGCACTCCTCCGCTTACTAAAGTCCACCACCATCTCCTTGGTCTTCCCAGCATTAATTCTGAGCTGGTTCTGCTGGCCCCAGTCCACACAGTCCCGGTATAAGTCTCTGTACTCGCTGTCGCCCCCGTCTGTGGTGAGGCCACTATTGTAGAGACATCGGAGTACTTCTGTAAGTAACAGCTGGAGGAGTTGCACCTAAAGTCAGCAGTGTACAGTGTGAAGAGGAATGGGGCAAGAACTGTACCTTGTGGTGCCCCCGTACTACAGATCACAGTGTCAGACACACAGTCCCGGGCGGGGTGTCAGGTAGTCTAGGATCCAGTTGGACAGGTGATGGTCCCTCCACCAAGGTTCAGCTTCTCCCTCAGTAGTCCTGGCTGATGGTGGTAAAAGCTCCGGAGAAATCACAGGACATTATCCTCACAGTGTTCCCGGGTTTCTCCAGGTGAGAGAGAGCTCTGTGAAGAAGGTGGATGATGGCGGCATCTACCCCAATGCCCGGCCGATAGGCAAACTGGAGGGGGTCCAGAGCGGAGCTCACTAGGGGGCGTAGGTGTGTCAAGACCAGTCTCTCTAGGACCTTCATCAGGTGCGATGTCAGTGCTACAGGTCGGTAGTCATTGTAGCCCATCGGGTTGGGTTTCTTTGGGACTGGCACCACACAAGATGTTTTCCACAGTTGAGGTCCCACTCCCAGCTTTAGACTCATATTGTACATGTGCGTAATAATACCACACAGCTGGTCACTGCACATTGTAAGAACTCTTGCGCTTATCCCATCAGGTCCTCCGGCCTTGTCTGCTTTAATCTTCTTCATTTCCTTACACACTAGAGACTTCTGCAGGATCAGATAGTCAGATTGCAGTTGACCGCAGGTCAGTGGGGGTTGGGTCTTGGTGTGTGAGGAGAGGGGGGGTTGGCTGACAAGCTGGTGAAGAGAGTGTTGGCTTGGAGTCAAATCTATCCAGACCTAAAAATTCTCTAGGCAGAATTTCCTGAACACCCGGAGCCCTGGACCCCCCTCCCCTCCAATGACTATGATGTCACTTCTGTCAGACATGTCTATGGTCGGCCTCGTACATTGTACGCAGCCCATCACCCAATAATGGGCCCAGAGGAACGTCATTCACAATCTTATAACACTGCAGCTTCCAGTTTGGTCCCCTCTTGTCCCTCCCCGCACCGCCTTCTTCTTGTGTCCCCCCAGTTATATCTATGTTTTATATATTGGGTACCGATGCTTCTTCTCTACACTTATTAGCAGTTACTGTCACTTTAACAGATTTTTGACTTGAAACTTTAGGGTCTTTGTATGAAGGATGCTGGAGCCCTCTATGTGTGAAGGTCCAGAGGTCTGTCCAGTGTGATGATCCAGAGGTCTATCCTGTGTGAAGGTCCAGAGGTCTATCCTGTGTGGAGGTCCAGAGGTATCTCTGTGTGATGATCCAGAGGTCTATCCTGTATGAAGGTCCAGAGGTCTCTATGTGTGATCCAGAGGTCTATCCTGTGTGAAGGTCCAGAGGTCTCTATGTGTGATGATCCAGAGGTCTATCCTGTGTGAAGGTCCAGAGGTCTATCCAGTGTGAAGGTCCAGAGGTCTATCCTGTGTGAAGGTCCAGAGGTCTATCCTGTGTGAAGGTCCAGAGGTCTATCCAGTGTGAAGGTCCAGAGGTCTATCCAGTGTGAAGGTCCAGAGGTTTATCCTGTATGAAGGTCCAGAGGTCTCTATGTGTGATCCAGAGGTCTATCCTGTGTGAAGGTCCAGAGGTCTCTATGTGTGATGATCCAGAGGTCTATCCTGTGTGATGATCCAGAGGTCTATCCTGTGTGAAGGTCCAAAGGTCTATCCAGTGTGAAGGTCCAGAGGTCTATCCTGTGTGAAGGTCCAGAGGTCTATCCTGTGTGAAGGTCCAGAGGTCTATCCAGTGTGAAGGTCCAGAGGTCTATCCAGTGTGAAGGTCCAGAGGTTTATCCTGTGTGAAGGTCCAGAGGTCTCTATGTGTGATGATCCAGAGGTCTATCATGTGTGATGATCCAGAGGTCTATCCAGTGTGAAGGTCCAGAGGTCTATCCTGTGTGAAGGTCCAGAGGTCTATCCTGTGTGAAGGTCCAGAGGTCTATCCAGTGTGAAGGTCCAGAGGTCTATCCAGTGTGGAGGTCCAGAGGTATCTCTGTGTGATGATCCAGAGGTCTATCCTGTATGAAGGTCCAGAGGTCTCTATGTGTGATCCAGAGGTCTATCCTGTGTGAAGGTCCAGAGGTCTCTATGTGTGATGATCCAGAGGTCTATCCTGTGTGATGATCCAGAGGTCTATCCTGTGTGAAGGTCCAGAGGTCTATCCTGTGTGGAGGTCCAGAGGTATCTCTGTGTGATGATCCAGAGGTCTATCCTGTATGAAGGTCCAGAGGTCTCTATATGTGATCCAGAGGTCTATCCTGTGTGAAGGTCCAGAGGTCTATCCTGTGTGGAGGTCCAGAGGTCTATCCTGTGTGAAGGTCCAGAGGTCTATCCTGTGTGGAGGTCCAGAGGTATCTCTGTGTGATGATCCAGAGGTCTATCCTGTATGAAGGTCCAGAGGTCTCTATGTGTGATCCAGAGGTCTATCCTGTGTGAAGGTCCAGAGGTCTCTATGTGTGATGATCCAGAGGTCTATCCAGTGTGAAGGTCCAGAGGTCTATCCTGTGTGAAGGTCCAGAGGTCTATCCTGTGTGAAGGTCCAGAGGTCTATCCAGTGTGAAGGTCCAGAGGTTTATCCTGTGTGAAGGTCCAGAGGTCTCTATGTGTGAAGGTCCAGAGGTCTCTATGTGTGATGATCCAGAGGTCTATCCTGTGTGATGATCCAGAGGTCTATCCTGTGTGAAGGTCCAGAGGTCTATCCTGTGTGTAGGCTCAGAGGTCTATCCTGTCTGTGAAGGTCCAGAGGTCTCTATGTGTGAAGGTCCAGAGGTCTCTATGTGTGAAGGACCAGAGGTCTCTATGTGTGAAGGACCTCTCCACCACACAAGAAGACACCAGTATTATACATATTACATACCTTCATGTGATTACATATGTCACATTATAGCCCAGGAGATTGGTCACAGAGATAGGAGCCTGTGGTTGTAGCCGGAGGACACAGAATTTACCAGAAGAACATGAATGATGCCAGTAAGATCACCGGAGTCACCACAGGAAGTGGAAAAAGCTGTCCCCAGATGGCCTGGTTTCTTTCATGTTGTTGTCCTACTTTTGGGTAAACTGTCCCATTTTCTGTTATTGAAGGGTGTCCTACTTATTGTTATGTTGGACTGTGCAGAGCTCACAGGAACCTGGACTGCCAGAGCTGCCAGATCATCGGGGACCATTGATGGCCGAGCCTGTGCTTTATGCTGAGCTGGATCTGAGATGTCCATCACCAAACCCCAGGTCACATCTGAATGGTAAGAAAGAGCGACACATGGAGACCAGTCTGGTGGCCAATCGCTTAACTTCTACCTGGAGATGTCACCTAACAAAATTGGTGGACATACCTGATGGCCATAGTAGTCTCTGATAGTCACAGCTGATGGTCGGAGTAGTCTCTGACAGTCACAGCTGATGGTCGGAGTAGTCTCTGATAGTCACGGCTGATGGTCGGAGTAGTCTCTGATAGTCACGGCTGATGGTCGGAGTAGTCTCTGATAGTCACGGCTGATGGTCGGAGTAGTCTCTGATAGTCACAGCTGATGGTCGGAGTAGTCTCTGATAGTCACAGCTGATGGTCGGAGTAGTCTCTGATAGTCACAGCTGATGGTTGGAGTAGTCTCTGATAGTCACGGCTGATGGTCGGAGTAGTCTCTGATAGTCACGGCTGATGGTCGGAGTAGTCTCTGATAGTCACGGCTGATGGTCGGAGTAGTCTCTGATAGTCACGGCTGATGGTCGGAGTAGTCTCTGATAGTCACAGCTGATGGTCGGAGTAGTCTCTGATAGTCACGGCTGATGGTCGGAGTAGTCTCTGATAGTCACGGCTGATGGTCGGAGTAGTCTCTGATAGTCACGGCTGATGGTCGGAGTAGTCTCTGATAGTCACGGCTGATGGTCGGAGTAGTCTCTGATAGTCACAGCTGATGGTCGGAGTAGTCTCTGATAGACACAGCTGATGGTCGGAGTAGTCTCTGATAGACACAGCTGATGGTCGGAGTAGTCTCTGATAGTCACGGCTGATGGTCGGAGTAGTCTCTGATAGTCACAGCTGATGGTCGGAGTAGTCTCTGATAGTCACAGCTGATGGTCGGAGTAGTCTCTGATAGTCACGGCTGATGGTCGGAGTAGTCTCTGATAGTCACAGCTGATGGTCGGAGTAGTCTCTGATAGTCACAGCTGATGGTCGGAGTAGTCTCTGATAGTCACGGCTGATGGTCGGAGTAGTCTCTGATAGTCACGGCTGATGGTCGGAGTAGTCTCTGATAGTCACGGCTGATGGTCGGAGTAGTCTCTGATAGTCACGGCTGATGGTCGGAGTAGTCTCTGATAGTCACGGCTGATGGTCGGAGTAGTCTCTGATAGTCACGGCTGATGGTCGGAGTAGTCTCTGATAGTCACGGCTGATGGTCGGAGTAGTCTCTGATAGTCACGGCTGATGGTCGGAGTAGTCTCTGATAGTCACGGCTGATGGTCGGAGTAGTTTCTGATAGTCACGGCTGATGGTCGGAGTAGTCTCTGATAGTCACGGCTGATGGTCGGAGTAGTCTCTGATAGTCACGGCTGATGGTCGGAGTAGTCTCTGATAGTCACGGCTGATGGTCGGAGTAGTCTCTGATAGTCACGGCTGATGGTCGGAGTAGTCTCTGATAGTCACGGCTGATGGTCGGAGTAGTCTCTGATAGTCACAGCTGATGGTCGGAGTAGTCTCTGATAGTCACGGCTGATGGTCGGAGTAGTCTCTGATAGTCACGGCTGATGGTCGGAGTAGTCTCTGATAGTCACGGCTGATGGTCGGAGTAGTCTCTGATAGTCACGGCTGATGGTCGGAGTAGTTTCTGATAGTCACGGCTGATGGTCGGAGTAGTCTCTGATAGTCACGGCTGATGGTCGGAGTAGTCTCTGATAGTCACGGCTGATGGTCGGAGTAGTCTCTGATAGTCACGGCTGATGGTCGGAGTAGTCTCTGATAGTCACGGCTGATGGTCGGAGTAGTCTCTGATAGTCACGGCTGATGGTCGGAGTAGTCTCTGATAGTCACGGCTGATGGTCGGAGTAGTCTCTGATAGTCACGGCTGATGGTCGGAGTAGTCTCTGACAGTCACAGCTGATGGTCGGAGTAGTCTCTGATAGACACAGCTGATGGTCGGAGTAGTCTCTGATAGACACAGCTGATGGTGGGAGTAGTCTCTGATAGTCACAGCTGATGGTCGGAGTAGTCTCTGATAGACACAGCTGATGGTCGGAGTAGTCTCTGATAGTCACAGCTGATGGTTGGAGTAGTCTGTCTGTTTGTCTGTTATTATGCGCGACCAAACAGCTGGAGCGATCTTTGCCAAATTTGGCACACAAATACATCAGGTGTCTGAGAAGGTTTTAGATCAGGTCTCAACTTTCTTGAACGTTCCGTTCCGGAGATACAGCTTTCCCAAATAATGACCTGCATCAGAGGATTGGATACACAGCACAGCACACACCAACACACATCAGATGATTAGGTACACAGCTCAGCACACAGTATCACATGTAGGAGGATTAGATACACAGCTCAGCACACAGTATCACACATAGGAGGATTAGATACACAGCTCAGCACACATCAGAGTTTTTATCCAGGTTTCCATAACAACCCAGCCATTTCTCCTCACTGCTGTATCTCAGCTTTAAAGGATGACACTGTTACACAAGGTCACATACACACAGCTTTACTCCAGGTCTCCATAACAACTGATCACAGGTCTTTCACTGATATCCGAAATGAGATACACATAATCACATGACGCTTATGGACACACACAAAGCACACACAAAATATATCAGTGCAAAACTGGGCAATTCTTATGGGGCCACTACACAAACACTGACATATACCTGTGCAAAGCCGGGTCCTCCTGCTAGTATATATAATATGGGATTATACTGATCCCTCCACGTAGGGCTGGAGACATTCTCATAGTCAGTGGCTGGGGGTAGGGGGCGCTGTGCTAGGTAGGTATCCTCCCCATGTGCTGGAGGCTATAGGACTGCTCCGGGTATATACTATGGGCACACGTTGTAACATCTCTGCCTGTTCGGGCCTCTGCTCGCGTGCTGCGGTGCAGGAGGCGGGTGCAGTTTGATAATCTGCTTAAAGTTTTTAGTTGCACTGTGTGAACACGGCTCTAGTCCTTAATTGGATTTATACCACACCCGTCTTCTGCCCTTGTTCCCTCTGTTCATTTAGTGTTTGATTTTGTCTTGCCTGTGATTGACAGCTTTTCTTCCTATCAGGTTCTGGGCGGGTTCTTCCTTCCCTATTTAGTCTTGGCTCACAGTCACACTGGTGCCGGTTATTGCCTCTTGCTTGCTGGTTTCTCTTGCTGTTATATTACTTGTATGCTAATCCTTGACCTCTGGCTTTCCTACTGACTATTCTCTTGACTCTGATTTGGCACTGCATCGCTCTCCTGTTACCGAACCCTGGCTAGCTGACCTCCCTTTGTTGTTGTTCGTCTTGTCTGCGTTTTGTGTTTCATGTATTCAGGGAGGGACTGTCCTCGTGGTTGTCGCCTATTACCTAGGATAGGGTCTGGCAATAGGAAGGGCAAGCGGGGGGCTTCAGCTTAGGGCTCACTGTCCCTTGTGCCCCTCCCTCCAGGGTTCACCAGCAGCTTCTGGGGAATTATCATCTGGTTATTCCCTAACAACTACTAAGTTAGACGTGGGCCAGGCATGGAACGTATTGGGGGCTGGAAAGCTCCAGAGCCGCTACCAGGTTCCTGCCGTTATCACACATGACAAACATACCTGGCCCAGGTGCAGCAGGGAAAAACACATTGCCATCTCAGCCAGGATGGCATCCCTGACCTCGGAGGCAGTGTGCTGTCTGTCCCCCAAGCTGATGAGCTTCAGTGCGGCCTGCTGACGTCTCCCCACACCAGTAGTTGGGGTCGATTCAAGGGAGGAGGAGGAGGAGGAGGAGGAGGGTGTTTCAGCACTCCTGCCAGGAATATTGGGCGGGGAGACAAAGCAGGCCACCACAGCCTCAACTACATTCATCCAGGCTCACATTAAGGGCCATAAAAGTGAATTTTGGAAGGTCTTAGCACATCACACACATCCACAATGACAGGTCAGGGGGAGGACTGAAGGATTTCCTATTGCCTATTCCATCTGTGAAAAATACGAAAAAAAAACAACTAAAGGCATTGGAATTTTTTTCTTTTTTTCATTTTAAAACTTTAACAAAAAATGACACAGAATTGAATGTATAACAGTGTACACATAAATGTTGCATATAATCCATAATCATTGTGCAAAAAGAAAATAAAGTGAACACAAGTGCTGGTGCGCAGTGAGAAAAGAAAATGGAATGAATTGATGATGTGCAGGTAAAGTGTGCCAAGGTCCGAATACCATATGCATCGACTTATGGAACCAGTCCGAGAGATATTCAAAGGAAACATAAAGGAGGGACTCAGACAAACTGCTGGGAAAAATCCAAAAAGACAAAACTATTAAAAACAAGAGAAGCATTGAAGTGATGATGAGACTGCAAAGCACAGGACGAAAGATACTCACCGGAAAGACCTCTTTAACCCTTTCCTGCCGATGGCATTTTTTGATTTTTGCTTTTCGTGTTTGACTCCCCTCCTTCTACACCCCATAACTTTTTTATTTCTCCGCTCCCACAGCCATATGAGGTCTTAATCTTTGCGGGACAGATTGTTCTTCATGATGCCACCATTATTTATTCTGTAGAATGTACTGGGAAGCAGGAAAAAAATTCAGAATGGGGTGGATTTGAAGAAAAAATGCATTTCTGTGACTTTCTTAGAGGCTTTGGTTTTACGGCGTTCACTGTGCAGCCAAAATGACCTGTCCCCTGTATTCTGTGTTTCGTTACGATTCCGGGGATACCAAATTTATATGGTTTTATTTACATTTTAACCCCTAAAAAAAATTACAAAACTGTGTTAAAAAATGTTTTTTCTAAAAGTTGCCATATTCCGACGGCTGTAACTTTTTTATACGTGCGTGTACGGGGATGTATAGGGCGTCTTTTTTTGCGGGGCCGGGGTGTACTTTGTAGTTCTACCATGTTCGGGAAATGTTATTGCTTTGATCACTTTTTATTCAAATTTTTATCAGAATCAAAACAGTGAAAAAATGGTGGTTTGGCACTTTCGACTATTTTTCCTGCTACGGCGTTTACCGAACAGGAAAAATATTTGTATAGCTTTGTAGAGCGGGCGATTTCGGACGTGGGGATACCTAACATGTATGTGTTTCACAGTTTTTAACTACTTTTATATGTGTTCTAGGGAAAGGGGGGGGGGGGGGATTTGAACTTTTAATACTTTTTATATTTTTTTATATTTTTTTTTTTACTTTTTTTTTTTATTTATTTTTTTGCATTTATTAGACCCCCTAGGGGTGCTGAACCCCAGGGGATCTGATCACTAATGCAATGCATTACAATACTAATGTGTCAAGCATAAAAATCCATCTGCACTCTTTCTGGGCGAGAGTTTGGCGCCAGTTACCTGTGCGAGGACCCACATGGACTTTGTCGATGGCGCGGACTCGGAATAAAGAAGAGTCACATTCGTGATGGAGTTAGAAGCGTTTGTGTACGGTCTTGGGCGTCTGACTATCTGTGCAGTTACGGACATTCTGTATACCCAAAACATGTTCCCGCACGCGTCGCCGTAATTCTCTCGTGGTGAGCCCTATGTAAATGAGATCGGGGCGCGGTCTTATCGTGGTCTGTACTCTCCTCTATGGTGATACGCGTGTCGGGGCGCGGTCTTATCGTGCTCTGTACTCTCCTCTATGGTGATACGCGTGTCGGGGCGCGGTCTTATCGTGGTCTGTACTCTCCTCTATGGTGATACGCGTGTCGGGGCGCGCTCTTATTGTGGTCTGTACTCTCCTCTATGGTGATACGCGTGTCGGGGCGCGGTCTTATCGTGGTCTGTACTCTCCTCTATGGTGATACGCGTGTCGGGGCGCGGTCTTATCGTGGTCTGTACTCTCCTCTATGGTGATACGCGTGTCGGGGCGCGGTCTTATCGTGGTCTGTACTCTCCTCTATGGTGATACGCGTGTCGGGGCGCGGTCTTATCGTGGTCTGTACTCTCCTCTATGGTGATACGCGTGTCGGGGCGCGGTCTTATCGTGCTCTGTACTCTCCTCTATGGTGATACGCGTGTCGGGGCGCGGTCTTATCGTGCTCTGTACTCTCCTCTATGGTGATACGCGTGTCGGGGCGCGGTCTTATCGTGGTCTGTACTCTCCTCTATGGTGATACGCGTGTCGGGGCGCGGTCTTATCGTGGTCTGTACTCTCCTCTATGGTGATACGCGTGTCGGGGCGCGGTCTTATCGTGGTCTGTACTCTCCTCTATGGTGATACGCGTGTTGGGGCGCGGTCTTATCGTGCTCTGTACTCTCCTCTATGGTGATACGCGTGTCGGGGCGCGGTCTTATCGTGGTCTGTACTCTCCTCTATGGTGATACGCGTGTCGGGGCGCGCTCTTATTGTGGTCTGTACTCTCCTCTACGGTGATACGCGTGTTGGGGCGCGGTCTTATCGTGGTCTGTACTCTCCTCTATGGTGATACACGTGTCAGGGCGCGGTCTATCGTGGTCTGTACTCTCCTCTATGGTGATACGCGTGTCGGGGCGCGGTCTTATCGTGCTCTGTACTCTCCTCTATGGTGATACGCGTGTCGGGGCGCGGTCTTATCGTGGTCTGTACTCTCCTCTATGGTGATACGCGTGTTGGGGCGCGGTCTTATCGTGGTCTGTACTCTCCTCTATGGTGATACGCGTGTTGGGGCGCGGTCTTATCGTGGTCTGTACTCTCCTCTATGGTGATACGCGTGTCGGGGCGCGGTCTTATCGTGGTCTGTACTCTCCTCTATGGTGATACGCGTGTCGGGGCGCGGTCTTATCGTGGTCTGTACTCTCCTCTATGGTGATACGCGTGTCGGGGGCGCGCTCTTATTGTGGTCTGTACTCTCCTCTACGGTGATACGCGTGTCGGGGCGCGGTCTTATCGTGGTCTGTACTCTCCTCTATGGTGATACGCGTGTCGGGGCGCGCTCTTATTGTGGTCTGTACTCTCCTCTACGGTGATACGCGTGTCGAGGCGCGGTCTTATCGTGGTCTGTACTCTCCTCTATGGTGATACGCGTGTCGGGGCGCGGTCTTATCGTGCTCTGTACTCTCCTCTATGGTGATACGCGTGTCGGGGCGCGGTCTTATCGTGGTCTGTACTCTCCTCTATGGTGATACGTGTGTTGGGGCGCGGTCTTATCGTGCTCTGTACTCTCCTCTATGGTGATACGCCTGTCGGGGCGCGGTCTTATCGTGGTCTGTACTCTCCTCTATGGTGATACGCCTGTCGGGGCGTGGTCTTATCGTGGTCTGTACTCTCCTCTATGGTGATACGTGTGTTGGGGCGCGGTCTTATCGTGCTCTGTACTCTCCTCTATGGTGATACGCCTGTCGGGGCGCGGTCTTATCGTGGTCTGTACTCTCCTCTATGGTGATACGCGTGTCGGGGCGCGGTCTTATCGTGCTCTGTACTCTCCTCTATGGTGATACGCCTGTCGGGGCGCGGTCTTATCGTGGTCTGTACTCTCCTCTATGGTGATACGCGTGTCGGGGCGCGGTCTTATCGTGGTCTGTACTCTCCTCTATGGTGATACGCGTGTCGGGGCGCGGTCTTATCGTGGTCTGTACTCTCCTCTATGGTGATACGCGTGACGGGGCGCGGTCTTATCGTGGTCTGTACTCTCCTCTATGGTGATACGCGTGTCGGGGCGCGGTCTTATCGTGGTCTGTACTCTCCTCTATGGTGATAAGCGTGTCGGGGCGCGGTCTTATCGTGGTCTGTACTCTCCTCTATGGTGATACGCGTGTCGGGGCGCGGTCTTATCGTGGTCTGTACTCTCCTCTATGGTGATACGCGTGTCGGGGCGCGGTCTATCGTGGTCTGTACTCTCCTCTATGGTGATACGCGTGTCGGGGTGCGGTCTTATCGTGGTCTGTACTCTCCTCTATGGTGATACGCGTGTCGGGGCGCGGTCTTATCGTGCTCTGTACTCTCCTCTATGGTGATACGCGTGTCGGGGCGCGGTCTTATCGTGGTCTGTACTCTCCTCTATGGTGATACGCGTGTCGGGGCGCGGTCTTATCGTGGTCTGTACTCTCCTCTATGGTGATACGCGTGTCGGGGCGCGGTCTTATCGTGGTCTGTACTCTCCTCTATGGTGATACGCGTGTCGGGGCGCGGTCTTATCGTGGTCTGTACTCTCCTCTATGGTGATACGCGTGTCGGGGCGCGGTCTTATCGTGCTCTGTACTCTCCTCTATGGTGATACGCGTGTCGGGGCGCGGTCTTATCGTGGTCTGTACTCTCCTCTATGGTGATACGCGTGTCGGGGCGCGGTCTTATCGTGGTCTGTACTCTCCTCTATGGTGATACGCGTGTCGGGGCGCGGTCTTATCGTGGTCTGTACTCTCCTCTATGGTGATACGCGTGTCGGGGCGCGGTCTTATCGTGGTCTGTACTCTCCTCTACGGTGATACGCGTGTCGGGGCGCGGTCTTATCGTGGTCTGTACTCTCCTCTATGGTGATACGCGTGTCGGGGCGCGGTCTTATCGTGGTCTGTACTCTCCTCTATGGTGATACGCGTGTCGGGGCGCGGTCTTATCGTGCTCTGTACTCTCCTCTATGGTGATACGCGTGTCGGGGCGCGGTCTTATCGTGGTCTGTACTCTCCTCTATGGTGATACACGTGTCGGGGCGCGGTCTTATCGTGCTCTGTACTCTCCTCTATGGTGATACGCGTGTCGGGGCGCGGTCTTATCGTGCTCTGTACTCTCCTCTATGGTGATACGCGTGTCGGGGCGCGGTCTTATCGTGGTCTGTACTCTCCTCTATGGTGATACGCGTGTCGGGGCGCGGTCTTATCGTGGTCTGTACTCTCCTCTATGGTGATACGCGTGTCGGGGCGCGGTCTTATCGTGCTCTGTACTCTCCTCTATGGTGATACGCGTGTCGGGGCGCGGTCTTATCGTGGTCTGTATTCTCCTCTACGGTGATACGCGTGTCGGGGCGCGGTCTTATCGTGGTCTGTACTCTCCTCTATGGTGATACGCGTGTCGGGGCGCGGTCTTATCGTGCTCTGTACTCTCCTCTATGGTGATACGCGTGTCGGGGCGCGGTCTTATCGTGGTCTGTACTCTCCTCTATGGTGATACGCGTGTCGGGGCGCGGTCTTATCGTGGTCTGTACTCTCCTCTATGGTGATACCCGTGTCGGGGCGCGGTCTTATCGTGGTCTGTACTCTCCTCTATGGTGATACGCGTGTCGGGGCGCGGTCTTATCGTGCTCTGTACTCTCCTCTACGGTGATACGCGTGTCGGGGCGCGGTCTTATCGTGGTCTGTACTCTCCTCTATGGTGATACGCGTGTCGGGGCGCGGTCTTATCGTGCTCTGTACTCTCCTCTACGGTGATACGCGTGTCGGGGCGCGGTCTTATCGTGCTCTGTACTCTCCTCTATGGTGATACGCGTGTCGGGGCGCGGTCTTATCGTGGTCTGTACTCTCCTCTATGGTGATACGTGTGTTGGGGCGCGGTCTTATCGTGGTCTGTACTCTCCTCTATGGTGATACGTGTGTCGGGGCGCGGTCTTATCGTGGTCTGTACTCTCCTCTACGGTGATACGCGTGTCGGGGCGCGGTCTATCGTGGTCTGTACTCTCCTCTATGGTGATACGCGTGTCGGGGCGCGGTCTTATCGTGCTCTGTACTCTCCTCTATGGTGATACGCGTGTCGGGGCGCGGTCTATCGTGGTCTGTACTCTCCTCTATGGTGATACGCGTGTCGGGGCGCGGTCTTATCGTGGTCTGTACTCTCCTCTATGGTGATACGCGTGTCGGGGCGCGGTCTTATCGTGCTCTGTACTCTCCTCTACGGTGATACGCGTGTCGGGGCGCGGTCTTATCGTGGTCTGTACTCTCCTCTATGGTGATACGCGTGTCGGGGCGCGGTCTATCGTGGTCTGTACTCTCCTCTATGGTGATACGCGTGTCGGGGCGCGGTCTATCGTGGTCTGTACTCTCCTCTATGGTGATACGCGTGTCGGGGCGCGGTCTATCGTGGTCTGTACTCTCCTCTATGGTGATACGCGTGTCGGGGCGCGGTCTATCGTGGTCTGTACTCTCCTCTATGGTGATACGCGTGTCGGGGCGCGGTCTATCGTGGTCTGTACTCTCCTCTATGGTGATACGCGTGTCGGGGCGCGGTCTATCGTGGTCTGTACTCTCCTCTATGGTGATACGCGTGTCGGGGCGCGGTCTATCGTGGTCTGTACTCTCCCCCATCATCTGACTCCATTTACGTCACTTCTTTTCCAGCATCCGCAGTATCTTTACACTTGTCCTTATGCAGAGCTCACTATATCCACTCCCATATGGAATCTGTCACTATGACATCACTACATATAACACGCATGTATGCGGATCTCTCTGCTATAGGATATTATGTATCACCATTCTGCATTGCTGGATTGTATTTTTGTTACATATTTACACATTTTTCATCTCCCACGTGTGTATGACCGGCAGCATTGGCCCCTTATATCTATATGGTTATGTCTCTGTGTTGTAACAATGTTTTTTAATATTTCCAAATAAATCATTCTCTTACATATGATGATTCCATAGTCCATGTTCTCTATTCCATCTGTGGTTCTCATGGGCAATGTGATATAAAGGGGGGCTCGGTAATGTTTGTGGAGCTTACATTGGGGTTTGTGTCCCTCCATTTGGGGAGTAAAGAAGGTTTCCAGGTATTTCCCCCCATGTGATAGAGGTTGTAGTGAGTGTGTATAGTGTGTAGTTGTTAGGCTGTGATGTTGGGGTAATAGAGGGGCTTTGGGGTGTTAGATGCCCCCAGACATGCGCCCCCTGCTGGCCCAGTTACATTGCAGAGGTGTTGCATCATTTCCTGGGGTGTCATAGTGGACTTGGTGACTCTCCTGAGGTGAATGGTGGGATCCCCTGGAGTGAAGCATTGTCTCCCATAGACTATAATGGGGCTCCAGATTCCTTCCAATAGTCCCATATTCAGATGATATTCGGAACAAATAACGAACATGGAATATTTTACTGTTCGCTCATCTCTAGTCTGTTCTATTGACCTGCCATATGGTGACGTGTTCCATCGGATTCTGTATATTACCCTGGGGGCGGGGTAAAGGCTGACCCCTCCCATCCTGCTGACCTCTCCTCTCCTCTGCAGGTCGCTTCTCCAGGACGCACATGTTGTTGTTTGGCGCTTTCCTGGTGATTTGTGTCGGCATCGGGTTCGGCATTGTATATCTGCAGGTACAAGGTGAGAATACGGCCATTATATATAGGGTGGGGCCATATACTGTAGCGCTGTACACACTGTGCATCACTCCCAGCACATCCCTATCAAAAATAAAGGAAAACCTTACACCCTACAGTACATAACCAGTAGGTGGCGCTGAAAGTCTACCCCAAACCTGGAGCAGAAAGCTATATAAACCCTGACTGTATCTACTGCCCCGGACTCTCTAGTGCCCCCCCCCCCCACACACACACACACACACAACACACACAACACACACACCAGGACCCCCCAAAGAAGAAACACAATGGTGAGAAAACAGTAAGGTAATCCTATGTAATATTAGACAGTCTTATACTGTACAGATTTATCACAGTGACTGATACTGAATGATACATTGTACAGATTACTAATCCTATGTAATATTAGACAGTGTAACCTTATACTAGACAGTCTTATACTGTACAGATTTATCACAGTGACTGATACTGGATGATACATTGTACAGATTACTAATCCTGTGTAATATTAGACAGTGTAACCTTATACTAGACAGTCTGATACTGTACAGATTTATCACAGTGACTGATACTGGATGATACATTGTACAGATTACTAATCCTGGGTAATATTAGACAGTGTAACCTTATACTAGACAGTCTTATACTGTACAGATTTATCACAGTGACTGATACTGAATGATACATTGTACAGATTACTAATCCTATGTAATATTAGACAGTGTAACCTTATACTAGACAGTCTTATACTGTACAGATTTATCACAGTGACTGATACTGGATGATACATTGTACAGATTACTAATCCTGTGTAATATTAGACAGTGTAACCTTATACTAGACAGTCTGATACTGTACAGATTTATCACAGTGACTGATACTGGATGATACATTGTACAGATTACTAATCCTGGGTAATATTAGACAGTGTAACCTTATACTAGACAGTCTTATACTGTACAGATTTATCACAGTGACTGATACTGGATGATACATTGTACAGATTACTAATCCTGTGTAATATTAGGTAGTGTAACCTTAGACTAGACAGTCTGATACTGTACAGATTTATCACAGTGACTGATACTGAATGATACATTGTACAGATTACTAATCCTGTGTAATATTAGACAGTGTAACCTTATACTAGACAGTCTTATACTGTACAGATTTATCACAGTGACTGATACTGGATGATACATTGTACAGATTACTAATCCTGTGTAATATTAGGTAGTGTAACCTTAGACTAGACAGTCTGATACTGTACAGATTTATCACAGTGACTGATACTGAATGATACATTGTACAGATTACTAATCCTGTGTAATATTAGACAGTGTAACCTTATACTAGACAGTCTTATACTGTACAGATTTATCACAGTGACTGATACTGGATGATACATTGTACAGATTACTAATCCTGTGTAATATTAGGTAGTGTAACCTTAGACTAGACAGTCTGATACTGTACAGATTTATCACAGTGACTGATACTGAATGATACATTGTACAGATTACTAATCCTGTGTAATATTAGACAGTGTAACCTTATACTAGACAGTCTTATACTGTACAGATTTATCACAGTGACTGATACTGAATGATACATTGTACAGATTACTAATCCTGTGTAATATTAGGTAGTGTAACCTTAGACTAGACAGTCTGATACTGTACAGATTTATCACAGTGACTGATACTGGATGATACATTGTACAGATTACTAATCCTGTGTAATATTAGACAGTGTAACGGAGGATGAGGAGGAGGTCTGTGCTCCTGGCCTGATGGGGGAGCACTAAGCAATCACAATACACATAGTGGTAGAGAGGACAAGCTTGTTGGCTGACCCTTCATCTTCACTGACCTTTTTTTCCTAACCTGACAGCGCCCCAAGTGGTGACCTCCAAGGTCTGCGCCCAGATGGCCTTACAACGGCAGCACAAAAAGTCTGTGATAACTTTCAGTGAATTTTGTTTATCTGCCATGTTGTCCTTTGCTCAGTGTCGTGAGACACAGACCACCTTGTATGGAGTTCTGGAGGGTCCGGGGTCTTCTCACATCGCTGTAATTATTGTCCGTTTCTCTTTCCAGTGTCTTCACTCCAGTGTCCAAATAATGCTCTGGTTATAACTGAGAGGCCTCCGGAGAATGGGACAACACCGGGGGGAGGAAATGCTTGTCCGTCAGGTAAGAGCCACCACCCCAAAAACTGGTGTCACCGCACCAAAAACTATGGTCATCTCACCAATAACCAAGGGCTCCTCACCAATTACAAGAGGGCACCCCAACAACACCTAGGGATACCTCACCAATAACTGTGGACACCTCACCAATAACCAGGGACATCTCAATGATAACCAGTGACATCCTACCTAGGACATGCTCTGGACTATAAGATGTTCTGCACTATGAGATGCTCTGGTCTATGAGATGCTCTGGTCTATGAGATGTTCTGGTCTATGAGATGTTCTGGACTATCAGATGCTCTGGACTAGGAAATGTTCTGGTCTATAACGTTCTGGACTATCAGATGTTCTGGTCTATGAGATGTTCTGGACAATCAGATGCTCTGGTCTATGAGATGCTCTGGTCTATGAGATGTTCTGGTCTATGAGATGTTCGGGACAATCAGATGTTCTGGTCAATGAGATGCTCTGGACAATCAGATGTTCTGGTCTATGAGATGTTCTGGTCTATGAGATGTTCTGGTCTATGAGATGTTCTGGTCTATGAGATGCTCTGGACTAGGAGATCTTCTGGTCTATGAGATGTTCTGGATAATCAGATGTTCTGATCTATGAGATGTTCTGATCTATGAGATGTTCTGGTCTGTGAGATGCTCTGGACAATCAGATGTTCTGATCTATGAGATGTTCTGGTCTATGAGATGCTCTGGACTATGAGATGTTCTGTTCTATGAGATGTTCTGGACTATGAGATGTTCTGATCTACGAGATGCTCTGGTCTATGAGATGTTCTGGTCTATGAGATGCTCTGGACTATGAGATGCTCTGGACTATGAGATGTTCTGGTCTATGAGATGCTCTGGACAATCAGATGTTCTGATCTAGGAAGATGCTCTGGATTAGGAAATGTTCTGGACTATCAGATGTTCTGGTCTATGAGATGTTCTGGTCTATGAGATGTTCTGGTCTATGAGATGCTCTGGACTAGGAGATCTTCTGGTCTATGAGATGTTCTGGACAATCAGATGTTCTGATCTATGAGATGTTCTGATCTATGAGATGTTCTGGTCTGTGAGATGCTCTGGACAATCAGATGTTCTGATCTAGGAAGATGCTCTGGATTAGGAAATGTTCTGGTCTATAAGATGTTCTGGACTATCAGATGTTCTGGTCTATGAGATGTTCTGGTCTATGAGATGTTCTGGACTATGAGATGCTCTGGACTATCAGATGTTCTGGTCTATGAGATATTCTGGTCTATGAGATGTTCTGATCTATGAGATGTTCTGGACTATCAGATGTTCTGGACTATCAGATGCTCTGGACTAGGAAATGTTCTGGTCTATAACATGTTCTGGACTATCAGATGTTCTGGTCTATGAGATGTTCTGGTCTATGAGATGCTCTGGTCTATGAGATGTTCTGGTCTATGAGATGCTCTGGACAATCAGATGTTCTGGTCTATGAGATGCTCTGGACAATCAGATGTTTTGATCTATGAGATGTTCTGGTCTATGAGATGCTCTGGTCTATAAGATGTTCTGGACAATCAGACGTTCTGATCTATGAGATGTTCTGGTCTATGAGATGTTCTGGTCTATGAGATGTTCTGGTCTATGAGATGCTCTGTACAATCAGATGTTCTTGGATATCAGATGTTCTGGTCTATGAGATGTTCTGGACAATCAGATGTTCTGGTCTATGAGATGCTCTGTACAATCAGATGTTCTTGGATATCAGATGTTCTGGTCTATGAGATGCTCTGGACAATCAGATGTTCTGGTCTATGAGATGCTCTGGACAATCAGATGTTCTGATCTATGAGATGCTCTGGACAATCAGATGTTTTGATCTATGAGATGTTCTGGTCTATGAGATGCTCTGGTCTATAAGATGTTCTGGTCTATGAGACGTTCTGATCTATGAGATGTTCTGGTCTATGAGATGTTCTGGTCTATGAGATGTTCTGGTCTATGAGATGCTCTGTACAATCAGATGTTCTTGGATATCAGATGTTCTGGTCTATGAGATGTTCTGGACAATCAGATGTTCTGGTCTATGAGATGCTCTGGACAATCAGATGTTCTGATCTATGAGATGCTCTGGACAATCAGATGTTCTGATCTATGAGATGCTCTGGACTAGGAAATGTTCTGGTCTATGAGATGCTCTGGACTATGAGATGCTCTGGTCTATGAGATGTTCTGATCTATGAGATGTTCTGGACAATCAGACATTATATTATATTATCTTGGACTATGGCCTCCCATCTCCCGTCTATTATAAGTTCTATAAAGCCCCTCCAATGACTTTGTTCCATTATTTGGTCTCCTCCAGGAGCCAGGGTTTGCTCAGACGGCTGGCTCTTACTGAACCTAAGATGTTACTACTTCTCAGAGGAGAGGAAGTCCTGGCCAGAGAGTTTCCAGTTGTGCCGATCGGTGCAGGCTGAGCTGGCGGCAATAAGACCCACGCAGAATATACTGATGGTAAGAAGTCCTGGTGTGAAGATCAGAACATTGCACAATATGGTGTCTGACAGGACAGGTTGGGGTAGAAAGACGGAAACAGTGCAGGGGTAATAGGACAATTCATCCCAGGGTAAGACTGTAGGACAGGCTCCTTTACAAACATTGCGGGGGTATTAGGACAGGAGGCCATTATCACCCCACCAGGGTAAGACTGTAGGACAGGCTCCTTTACATACATTGAGGGGGTATTAGGACAGGAGGCCATTATCGCCCCACCAGGGTAAGACTGTAGGACAGGCTCCTTTACAAACATTGCGGGGGTATTAGGACAGGAGGCCATTATCACCCCACCAGGGTAAGACTGTAGGACAGGCTCCTTTACATACATTGCGGGGGTATTAGGACAGCCGGAGGAGGCCATTATCACTCCACCAGGGTAAGACTGTAGGACAGGCTCCTTTACATACATTGCGGGGGTATTAGGACAGGAGGCCATTATCACCCCACCAGGGTAAGACTGTAGGACAGGCTCCTTTACATACATTGCTGCCTCCTCCTGCCCTGACATGTGGCCCTTCCATACATGGACTTTGGGGTGAGGATGAGATTGCCCTAGGATTCCCATGGCCGTATCTAGTAATGTCACCACAAAGTGATCAGTCGGATCCTCAGCTGTTTAGGTTACATGGAGGGGGATTGTATTGGGGGTTGGGCATCTTGTCCTGCTGGCCTGACTTGACGTCTTTTTTAGGGTTATGTTCAAAGCCTTCAAGGAGAATTTTGGGTTGGACTAAAGAAGGAAAGACGGGATCGATATCCGGGAGAGTTGTGGTACTGGACGGACAACAGAATCGAGGAGTAAGTCAAATATTAGGACCATCTTCATCTAGGAGATGTACCCAAATGGTATCCGCCACATCCTGGAGGGCCCTGGGCCCTAGATGTCAGCTATAACTCACAACCATGGTCGGACTGGTCCCTTGGGCCCTCTGCCTTTAGTAGGCCGTACCGGACACCCACTGCTATTTCTAAAAGCCAGTGGAGGTCTGGTAACAGGTGGCGTAATGATGGCGGTGGTAGGGGGCCCACTGAAGATGGCCAGGGTGATCAGGTAAGGCCTAGTACCCCGAGCGCTGCACATATAGTTCATGGAAAGTGGCCGGCCTTGTGATGTCTGTACATACCGAGCCCCTTTCCAATAGTAACCGGCCCAGTGGACGTCATTAAATATAACAAGTATTTATACTCCCCTCCCCGGCGGCTCTCAGCATTATTTATTTTTTTTTTTTTTGGGGGGGGGTTCTTCCAGCTAACCCAACTGTAGAGCACAATATACTTTGTGGGGACCACTGTGGAGCACAATATAATATGTGGGGGCTATTGTGGAGCATAATATACTGTGTGGTGCCATTGTGGAATATATAATACTGTGTGGGGGCCACTTTGGAATATATAATACAGTTTGGAGGACACTGTGGAGCATATAATACTG
This sequence comes from Leptodactylus fuscus, assembly GCF_031893055.1. Classification (NCBI taxonomy): domain Eukaryota; kingdom Metazoa; phylum Chordata; class Amphibia; order Anura; family Leptodactylidae; genus Leptodactylus; species Leptodactylus fuscus. The sequence continues at coordinate 1,428,054 of NC_134265.1, read as the reverse complement.
TGTGGGGGCCACTGTGGAGCATATAATACTGTGTGGGGGCCACTGTGGAGCAGATAATGCTGTGTGGGGGCCACTGTGGAGCATATAATACTGTGTGGGGGCCACTATGGAGCATATAATACTGTGTGGGGGCCACTGTGGAGCAGATAATACTGTGTGTGGGGTCACTGTGGAGCATATAATACTGTGTGGGTGCCACTGTGGAGCATATAATACTGTGTGGGGGCCACTGTGGAGCAGATAATACTGTGTGGGGGGTCACTGTGGAGCATATAATACTGTGTGGGGGCCACTGTGGAGCAGATAATACTGTGTGGGGGGTCACTGTGGAGCATATAATACTGTGTGGGGGCCACTGTGGAGCATATAATACTGTGTGGGGGCCACTGTGGAGCATATAATACTGTGTTGGGGCCACTGTGGAGCATATAATACTGTGTGAGGGGCCCCTTCATTATTTACATCACACCTCATCTATTTTATAGCACACATGATATTATCATTTTGCTCGGTCACTATAAAACAGATCTGTGCAATGTAAATACCTAAGGGGTGAGGACACCCACAAAAGCACCACGGTTCCTTCATACAGTTAACCGGCAGAGGCCATGGTGCTTGATGCCCACTGATCTCTTAGTCTATTAGGACCCCGCAGATCAGATGGTTACTAGAACACACAGCTCCCTCTGGCACCTCGGTCAAAGCTGACCGCGGCACCATTTTTCCAGCGCCACATGGGCGCCGCCATTTTTCCGGTGATCGCCTGGAGCAAGCTGCAGGGTCGACATCACGTTGGCATGACAGTCGGCCGGTCTGCAGTGATTTTCTTTTGCAGGCTGCTGTATGCATTAGTATTGTAATCCATTGCATTAGTGATCAGACCCCCTGGGGTTCAAGACTACTAGGGGGTCTAATAAATGCTATTTTTTTTTTTTTTTTTTTTAAAAGTAAAAAAATATAATAAAATATAAAAAAAATAAAAAGTATTAAAAATTAAAATCCCCCTCTTTCCCTAGAACACATAAAAGTAGTTACATACTGTGACACCCCTACATGTTAGGTCTCCCCGTGTCCGAAATCGCCCGCTCTACAAATCTATACAAATATTTTTCCTGTTCGGTAAACGCCGTAGTGGGAAAAATAGTCAAAAGTGCCAAACCGCCGTTTTTTTTCACAGTTTTGCCTCTGATAAAAATTTGAATAAAAAGTGATCAAAGCAAAAGCGATTCCCCAAAATGGTGGAACTGAAAAGTACACCCGGCCCCGCGAAGAAAGACGCCCCATACATCCCCGTACACGGACGTAGAAAAAAGTTACGGCTGTCAGAATATGGCGACTTTTAGAAAGAAAAAAAAAATTGGCAGAGTTTTGGATTTTTGTTAAGGGGTTAAAATGTAAATAAAACCTTATAAATGAGGAATCACCGAATCTCCCCGAAACACAGAATACAGGGGACAGGTCATTGTGGCTGCGCAGTGAACGCCGTAATACCGAAGCCCGTGTGGCGCTGAGAGCGGAGAAATAAAACAGGTATGGGGTTTGGAAGGGTTGGAAGGGGTGCAGTGTTGGGGGAAGGGGGGGGGGTACGTTTTGGTTGTCTGTCTGCCCCTTCCCGGGGCTTGAGGATTGTTTTTTTTCTCCACCACTTGGAGTCCAGCCTGACCACAGCCAGGAAGAGGCGGCCATTTTACCATTTTACCATTAATTTTTAGTTTTTTAGTTTTTTATCCTAAACTAGCCCATGAGAGGCCGCTCTGAAGACAAAACTGAGCGGACCTGTCCTGGGCTGACGTAGACGTCTCCGCACAGGCGGCCATACTAAGACATCATCACGCCTCCTGTGCTGGGACGCAGATGTCTTATGCGCGGGTGATGGTAGCAGCTCCATCGAGGGCTCACAGGTAGGTGAGTGAGGGTCCCTTGTGCTGGAGTTATCCCTGCAGGTAACGGCCTATGTCCCCACCTCTCCCCAGTCCTGCTCATGGCCGCCCCCGCTTCCCCTTCTGCTATAGGACACAGTAATGGGGAGCAGAAGCGGCTGAGAACAGGAGTGGGCCCGGGGCCCGCCAACCCCAACAACTACCACCATTGTTATAATAATCAGAGACCCGAGAGGTGAAGACACATAATAATCCGTGTTACTCACCTCTCCCTGCTCCAGTGTTACTCCTCACACAGGCGACTTATCATGTTATGTCCATATTCATTATTCATTTATATCTGTATGTATTTACAATGTTACCACTAGCAGATGTGTATAGTATACAGTCGGGGGGGGGGGGGCATCCTGTAATTGTCCGCGTCAGGGAGCACAGAGCCCTGGTTCACCACTAGTTTAGATCATATGGAGGGTACACAGTATGGCATTGGATTACTGTGCCCCACTAGTGATTACTGTGCCCCACTAGTGATTACTGTGCCCCACTAGTGACTAATGTGCCCCACTAGTGATTAATGTGCCCCACTAGTGATTAATGTGCCCCACTAGTGATTTCTGTGCCCCACTAGTGATTAATGTGCCCCACTAGTGATTAATGTGCCCCACCAGTGATTAATGTGCCCCACCAGTGATTAATGTGCCCCACTAGTGATTAATGTGCCCCACCAGTGATTAATGTGCCCCACCAGTGATTAATGTGCCCCACTAGTGATTACTGTGCCCCACTAGTGATTAATGTGCCCCACTAGTGATTAATGTGCCCCACCAGTGATTAATGTGCCCCACTAGTGATTAATGTGCCCCACCAGTGATTAATGTGCCCCACCAGTGATTAATGTGCCCCACTAGTGATTAATGTGCCCCACTAGTGATTAATGTGCCCCACCAGTGATTAATGTGCCCCACCAGTGATTAATGTGCCCCACCAGTGATTAATGTGCCCCACTAGTGATTAATGTGCCCCACCAGTGATTAATGTGCCCCACCAGTGATTAATGTGCCCCACCAGTGATTAATGTGCCCCACTAGTGATTAATGTGCCCCACCAGTGATTAATGTGCCCCACCAGTGATTAATGTGCCCCACCAGTGATTAATGTGCCCCACTAGTGATTACTGTGCCCCACTAGTGATTAATGTGCCCCACCAGTGATTAATGTGCCCCACCAGTGATTAATGTGCCCCACTAGTGACTACTTCCATGTGATCTCCGCACCAGGAGACTGGGCTTTCCAGGATTTCTCAGCACAACCTTCCATTATTATGGCACTTGTGTGTCACTCAGCTTTCTAAGACACAGGAGCGGTGCCGGCATCTTCTGATCTTCCAGCACTTTCCCTCTCTCACAGTCTAGGATAGAATTTCTTTATCCTGTTTCAGGGTTGACGTTGCGATTTCTCTCCGCCCACTTGACATATTTCCCAATGTCTCATTTTACTTCATTACAGAAATATCAAAGAAGAAAACTCAAATAAATGTGCGAAAATCGGCCGAGCCCTGTCCGCAGAATCCTGCATGGCGCCACACCACTGGATCTGTGAGAGAGAAGCCAAGAGATCCGACACCCAGTCCTGACATATTGTCTGCACAGGGAGGAACACGGGTCACATGGTACAAGAGGGGGCGGGGAGATGGTGCAGGGTCAGGAACAAGGTCACAGGGAGGTCAAGGGGTCACATGAAATAAATATCCACCTAGATAATAATACTGCACATAGAGCTTAATAATAATAATGTACATATAGTGAGCGCAGCTCTGGAGTATAATACAGGAGAAGTAATATAATGTAATACAAAAAACTCTCTGAATGAGAAGGCGTGGCCAAACTTTTGGTCTGTACTGGAACTCCTCCACCCCCACACCAGATCCCCTTCTACCCTATATAACTCCTCCACACCACACCAGATCCCCTTCTACCCTATATAACTCCTCCACCCCCTCACCAGATCCCCTTCTACCCTATATAACTCCTCCACCCCCACACCAGATCCCCTTCTACCATATAACTCCTCCACCCCCACACCAGATCCCCTTCTACCCTATATAGCTCCTCCACCCCCACACCAGATCCCCTTCTACCCTATATAACTCATCCACCACCACACCAGATCCCCTTCTACCCTATATAACTCCTCCACCCCCACACCAGATCCCCTTCTACCCTATATAACTCCTCCACACCACACCAGATCCCCTTCTACCCTATATAACTCATCCACCCCCACAACAGATCCCCTTCTACCCTATATAACTCATCCACCCCCACAACAGATCCCCTTCTACCCTATATAACTCCTCCACCCCCACACCAGATCCCCTTCTACCGTATATAACTCATCCACCCCCACACCAGATCCCCTTCTACCCTATATAACTCATCCACCACCACACCAGATCTCCTTCTACCCTATATAGCTCCTCCACCTCCACACCAGATCCCCTTCTACCCTATATAACTCCTCCACACCACACCAGATCCCCTTCTACCCTATATAACTCCTCCACCCCCACACCAGATCCCCTTCTACCCTATATAACTCCTCCACACCACACCAGATCCCCTTCTACCCTATATAACTCATCCACCCCCACAACAGATCCCCTTCTACCCTATATAACTCATCCACCCCCACAACAGATCCCCTTCTACCCTATATAACTCCTCCACCCCCACACCAGATCCCCTTCTACCGTATATAACTCATCCACCCCCACACCAGATCCCCTTCTACCCTATATAACTCATCCACCACCACACCAGATCTCCTTCTACCCTATATAGCTCCTCCACCTCCACACCAGATCCCCTTCTACCCTATATAACTCCTCCACACCACACCAGATCCCCTTCTACCCTATATAACTCCTCCACCCCCACACCAGATCCCCTTCTACCATATAACTCCTCCACCCCCACACCAGATCCCCTTCTACCCTATATAACTCCTCCACCCCCACACCAGATCCCCTTCTACCCTATATAACTCATCCACCACCACACCAGATCCCCTTCTACCCTATATAACTCCTCCACCCCCACACCAGATCCCCTTCTACCCTATATAACTCCTCCACACCACACCAGATCCCCTTCTACCCTATATAACTCATCCACCCCCACAACAGATCCCCTTCTACCCTATATAACTCCTCCACCCCCACACCAGATCCCCTTCTACCGTATATAACTCATCCACCCCCACACCAGATCCCCTTCTACCCTATATAACTCATCCACCACCACACCAGATCTCCTTCTACCCTATATAGCTCCTCCACCTCCACACCAGATCCCCTTCTACCCTATATAACTCCTCCACACCACACCAGATCCCCTTCTACCCTATATAACTCCTCCACCCCCACACCAGATCCCCTTCTACCATATAACTCCTCCACCCCCACACCAGATCCCCTTCTACCCTATATAACTCCTCCACCCCCACACCAGATCCCCTTCTACCCTATATAACTCATCCACCACCACACCAGATCCCCTTCTACCCTATATAACTCCTCCACCCCCACACCAGATCCCCTTCTACCCTATATAACTCCTCCACACCACACCAGATCCCCTTCTACCCTATATAACTCATCCACCCCCACAACAGATCCCCTTCTACCCTATATAACTCCTCCACCCCCACACCATATCCCCTTCTACCGTATATAACTCATCCACCCCCACACCAGATCCCCTTCTACCCTATATAACTCATCCACCACCACACCAGATCGCCTTCTACCCTATATAGCTCCTCCACCCCCACACCAGATCCCCTTCTACCCTATATAACTCCTCCACACCACACCAGATCCCCTTCTACCCTATATAACTCATCCACCCCCACACCAGATCCCCTTCTACCCTATCTAACTCCTCCACCCCCACACCAGATCCCCTTCTACCCTATATAACTCCTCCACCACCACACCAGATCCCCTTCTACCCTATATAACTCATCCACCACCACACCAGATCTCCTTCTATTACATATAACTCCTCCACCACCACATCAGATCCCATTCTATCACAGATAACTCCTCCACCACCACCACACCAGATCCCCTTCTACCCTATATAACTCATCCACCACCACACCAGATCTCCTTCTATCACATATAACTCATCCACCACCACACCAGATCTCCTTCTATCACATATAACTCCTCCACCACCACACCAGATCCCCTTCTACCCTATATAACTCCTCCACCACCACACCAGATCCCCTTCTACCCTATATAACTCCTCCACCCCCACACCAGATCCCCTTCTACACTATATAACTCATCCACCACCACACCAGATCTCCTTCTATCACATATAACTCCTCCACCACCACATCAGATCCCCTTCTACCCTATATAACTCATCCACCACCACACCAGATCTCCTTCTATCACATATAACTCATCCACCACCACACCAGATCTCCTTCTATCACATATAACTCCTACACCACCACACCAGATCCCCTTCTACCCTATATAACTCCTCCACCCCCACACCAGATCCCCTTCTACCCTATATAACTCCTCCACCCCCACACCAGATCTCCTTCTATCACATATAACTCCTCCACCACCACACCAGATCCCCTTCTACCCTATATAACTACTCCACCCCCACACCAGATCCCCTTCTACCCTATATAACTCATCCACCACCACACCAGATCTCCTTCTATCACATATAACTCCTCCACCACCACATCAGATCCCCTTCTATCACAGATAACTCCTCCACCACCACACCAGATCCCCTTTTACTCTATATAACTCATCCACCACCACACCAGATCTCCTTCTATCACATATAACTCATCCACCACCACACCAGATCTCCTTCTATCACATATAACTCCTCCACCACCACATCAGATCCCCTTCTATCACAGATAACTCCTCCACCACCACACCAGATCCCCTTTTACCCTATATAACTCATCCACCACCACACCAGATCTCCTTCTATCACATATAACTCATACACCACCACACCAGATCTCCTTCTATCACATATAACTCCTCCACCACCACACCAGATCCCCTTCTACCCTATATAACGCCTCCACCCCCACACCAGATCCCCTTCTACCCTATATAACTCATCCACCACTACACCAGATTTCCTTCTATCACATATAACTCCTCCACCACCACACCAGATCCCCTTCTACCCTATATAACTCCTCCACACCACACCAGATCCCCTTCTACCCTATATAACTCTTCCACCACCACACCAGATCCCCTTCTACCCTATATAACTCCTCCACCCCACACCAGATCCCCTTCTACCCTATATAACTCCTCCACCCCCACACCAGATCCCCTTCTACCGTATATAACTCATCCACCCCCACACCAGATCCCCTTCTACCCTATATAACTCCTCCACCCCCACACCAGATCCCCTTCTACCCTATATAACTCCTCCACCCCCACACCAGATCTCCTTCTATCACATATAACTCATCCACCACCACACCAGATCTCCTTCTATCACATATAACTCCTCCACCACCACACCAGATCCCCTTCTACCCTATATATCTCCTCCACCCCCACACCAGATCCCCTTCTACCCTATATAACTCATCCACCCCCACACCAGATCCCCTTCTACCCTATATAACTCCTCCACCCCACACCAAATCCCCTTCTACCCTATATAACTCCTCCACCCCCACACCAGATCCCCTTCTACCGTATATAACTCATCCACCCCCACACCAGATCCCCTTCTACCCTATATAACTCCTCCACCCCCACACCAGATCCCCTTCTACCCTATATAACTCCTCCACCCCACACCAGATCCCCTTCTACCCTATATAACTCCTCCACCCCCACACCAGATCCCCTTCTACCGTATATAACTCTTCCACCACCACACCAGATCCCCTTCTACCCTATATAACTCCTCCACCCCACACCAGATCCCCTTCTACCCTATATAACTCCTCCACCCCCACACCAGATCCCCTTCTACCGTATATAACTCATCCACCCCCACACCAGATCCCCTTCTACCCTATATAACTCCTCCACCCCCACACCAGATCCCCTTCTACCCTATATAACTCCTCCACCCCCACACCAGATCTCCTTCTATCACATATAACTCATCCACCACCACACCAGATCTCCTTCTATCACATATAACTCCTCCACCACCACACCAGATCCCCTTCTAACCTATATAACTCCTCCACCCCCACACCAGATCCCCTTCTACCCTATATAACTCATCCACCCCCACACCAGATCCCCTTCTACCCTATATAACTCATCCACCCCCACACCAGATCCCCTTCTACCCTATATAACTCCTCCACCCCACACCAGATCCCCTTCTACCCTATATAACTCCTCCACCCCCACACCAGATCCCCTTCTACCCTATATAACTCATCCACCCCCACACCAGATCCCCTTCTACCCTATATAACTCATCCACCCCCACACCAGATCCCCTTATACCCTATATAACTCCTCCACCCCCACACCAGATCTCCTTCTATCACATATAACTCCTCCACCACCACACCAGATCCCCTTCTACCCTATATAACTCCTCCACCACCACACCAGATCCCCTTCTACCCTATATAACTCATCCACCACCACACCAGATCTCCTATCACATATAACTCCTCCACCACCACACCAGATCCCCTTCTACCGTATATAACTCATCCACCCCCACACCAGATCCCCTTCTACCCTATATAACTCCTCCACCCCCACACCAGATCCCCTTCTACTCTATATAACTCCTCCACCACCACACCAGATCCCCTTCTACCCTATATAACTCATCCACCCCCACACCAGATCTCCTTCTATCACATATAACTCCTCCACCACCACATCAGATCCCCTTCTATCACAGATAACAACTCCACCACCACACCAGATCCCCTTCTACCCTATATAACTCATCCACCACCACACCAGATCTCCTTCTATCACATATAACTCATCCACCACCACACCAGATCCCCTTCTACCCTATATAACTCATCCACCACCACACCAGATCCCCTTCTACCCTATATAACTCCTCCACCCCCACACCAGATCTCCTTCTACCCTATATAACTCCTCCACCACCACACCAGATCCCCTTCTACCCTATATAACTCCTCCACCACCACACCAGATCCCCTTCTACCCTATATAACTCATCCACCACCACACCAGATCTCCTATCACATATAACTCCTCCTCCACCACACCAGATCCCCTTCTACCGTATATAACTCATCCACCCCACACCAGATCCCCTTCTACCCTATATAACTCCTCCACCCCCACACCAGATCCCCTTCTACCCTTTATAACTCATCCACCCCCACACCAGATCCCCTTCTACCCTATATAACTCCTCCACCCCCACACCAGATCTCCTTCTATCACATATAAGTCCTCCACCACCACATCAGATCCCCTTCTATCACAGATAACTCCTCCACCACCACATCAGATCCCCTTCTACCCTATATAACTCCTCCACCACCACACCAGATCCCCTTCTACCCTATATAACTCATCCACCACCACACCAGATCTCCTTCTATCACATATAACTCCTCCACCACCACACCAGATCCCCTTCTAACCTATATAACTCCTCCACCACACCAGATCCCCTTCTACCCTATATAACTCCTCCACCCCCACATCAGATCCCCTTCTACCCTATATAACTCCTCCACCCCCACACCAGATCTCCTTCTATCACATATAACTCCTCCACCCCCACACCAGATCCCCTTCTACCCTATATAACTCATCCACCACCACACCAGATCTCCTTCTATCACATATAACTCATCCACCACCACACCAGATCTCCTTCTATCACATATAACTCCTCCACCACCACACCAGATCCCCTTCTACCCTATATAACTACTCCACCCCCACACCAGATCCCCTTCTACCCTATATAACTCCTCCACCACCACATCAGATCCCCTTCTATCACAGATAACTCCTCCACCACCACACCAGATCTCCTTCTATCACATATAACTCATCCACCACCACACCAGATCTCCTTCTATCACATATAACTCCTCCACCACCACATCAGATCCCCTTCTATCACAGATAACTCCTCCACCACCACACCAGATCCCCTTTTACCCTATATAACTCATCCACCACCACACCAGATCTCCTTCTATCACATATAACTCATACACCACCACACCATATCTCCTTCTATCACATATAACTCCTCCACCACCACACCAGATCCCCTTCTACCCTATATAACGCCTCCACCCCCACACCAGATCCCCTTCTACCCTATATAACTCATCCACCACTACACCAGATTTCCTTCTATCACATATAACTCCTCCACCACCACACCAGATCCCCTTCTACCCTATATAACTCCTCCACACCACACCAGATCCCCTTCTACCCTATATAACTCTTCCACCACCACACCAGATCCCCTTCTACCCTATATAACTCCTCCACCCCACACCAGATCCCCTTCTACCCTATATAACTCCTCCACCCCCACACCAGATCCCCTTCTACCGTATATAACTCATCCACCCCCACACCAGATCCCCTTCTACCCTATATAACTCCTCCACCCCCACACCAGATCCCCTTCTACCCTATATAACTCCTCCACCCCCACACCAGATCTCCTTCTATCACATATAACTCATCCACCACCACACCAGATCTCCTTCTATCACATATAACTCCTCCACCACCACACCAGATCCCCTTCTAACCTATATAACTCCTCCACCACCACACCAGATCCCCTTCTACCCTATATAACTCCTCCACCCCCACACCAGATCCCCTTCTACCCTATATAACTCATCCACCCCCACACCAGATCCCCTTCTACCCTATATAACTCCTCCACCCCACACCAGATCCCCTTCTACCCTATATAACTCCTCCACCCCCACACCAGATCCCCTTCTACCGTATGTAACTCATCCACCCCCACACCAGATCCCCTTCTACCCTATATAACTCCTCCACCCCCACACCAGATCCCCTTCTACCCTATATAACTCCTCCACCCCACACCAGATCCCCTTCTACCCTATATAACTCCTCCACCCCCACACCAGATCCCCTTCTACCGTATATAACTCTTCCACCACCACACCAGATCCCCTTCTACCCTATATAACTCCTCCACCCCCACACCAGATCCCCTTCTACTCTATATAACTCCTCCACCACCACACCAGATCCCCTTCTACCCTATATAACTCATCCACCCCCACACCAGATCTCCTTCTATCACATATAACTCCTCCACCACCACATCAGATCCCCTTCTATCACAGATAACAACTCCACCACCACACCAGATCCCCTTCTACCCTATATAACTCATCCACCACCACACCAGATCTCCTTCTATCACATATAACTCATCCACCACCACACCAGATCCCCTTCTACCCTATATAACTCATCCACCACCACACCAGATCCCCTTCTACCCTATATAACTCCTCCACCCCCACACCAGATCTCCTTCTACCCTATATAACTCCTCCACCACCACACCAGATCCCCTTCTACCCTATATAACTCCTCCACCACCACACCAGATCCCCTTCTACCCTATATAACTCATCCACCACCACACCAGATCTCCTTCTATCACATATAACTCCTCCACCACCACATCAGATCCCCTTCTATCACAGATAACAACTCCACCACCACACCAGATCCCCTTCTACCCTATATAACTCATCCACCACCACACCAGATCTCCTTCTATCACATATAACTCATCCACCACCACACCAGATCCCCTTCTACCCTATATAACTCATCCACCACCACACCAGATCCCCTTCTACCCTATATAACTCCTCCACCCCCACACCAGATCTCCTTCTACCCTATATAACTCCTCCACCACCACACCAGATCCCCTTCTACCCTATATAACTCCTCCACCACCACACCAGATCCCCTTCTACCCTATATAACTCATCCACCACCACACCAGATCTCCTATCACATATAACTCCTCCTCCACCACACCAGATCCCCTTCTACCGTATATAACTCATCCACCCCACACCAGATCCCCTTCTACCCTATATAACTCCTCCACCCCCACACCAGATCCCCTTCTACCCTATATAACTCATCCACCCCCACACCAGATCCCCTTCTACCCTATATAACTCATCCACCCCCACACCAGATCTCCTTCTATCACATATAACTCCTCCACCACCACATCAGATCCCCTTCTATCACAGATAACAACTCCACCACCACACCAGATCCCCTTCTACCCTATATAACTCATCCACCACCACACCAGATCTCCTTCTATCACATATAACTCATCCACCACCACACCAGATCCCCTTCTACCCTATATAACTCATCCACCACCACACCAGATCCCCTTCTACCCTATATAACTCCTCCACCCCCACACCAGATCTCCTTCTACCCTATATAACTCCTCCACCACCACACCAGATCCCCTTCTACCCTATATAACTCCTCCACCACCACACCAGATCCCCTTCTACCCTATATAACTCATCCACCACCACACCAGATCTCCTATCACATATAACTCCTCCTCCACCACACCAGATCCCCTTCTACCGTATATAACTCATCCACCCCACACCAGATCCCCTTCTACCCTATATAACTCCTCCACCCCCACACCAGATCCCCTTCTACCCTATATAACTCATCCACCCCCACACCAGATCCCCTTCTACCCTATATAACTCCTCCACCCCCACACCAGATCTCCTTCTATCACATATAAGTCCTCCACCACCACATCAGATCCCCTTCTATCACAGATAACTCCTCCACCACCACATCAGATCCCCTTCTACCCTATATAACTCCTCCACCACCACACCAGATCCCCTTCTACCCTATATAACTCATCCACCACCACACCAGATCTCCTTCTATCACATATAACTCCTCCACCACCACACCAGATCCCCTTCTAACCTATATAACTCCTCCACCACACCAGATCCCCTTCTACCCTATATAACTCCTCCACCCCCACATCAGATCCCCTTCTACCCTATATAACTCCTCCACCCCCACACCAGATCTCCTTCTATCACATATAACTCCTCCACCCCCACACCAGATCCCCTTCTACCCTATATAACTCATCCACCACCACACCAGATCTCCTTCTATCACATATAACTCATCCACCACCACACCAGATCTCCTTCTATCACATATAACTCCTCCACCACCACACCAGATCCCCTTCTACCCTATATAACTACTCCACCCCCACACCAGATCCCCTTCTACCCTATATAACTCCTCCACCACCACATCAGATCCCCTTCTATCACAGATAACTCCTCCACCACCACACCAGATCTCCTTCTATCACATATAACTCATCCACCACCACACCAGATCTCCTTCTATCACATATAACTCCTCCACCACCACATCAGATCCCCTTCTATCACAGATAACTCCTCCACCACCACACCAGATCCCCTTTTACCCTATATAACTCATCCACCACCACACCAGATCTCCTTCTATCACATATAACTCATACACCACCACACCATATCTCCTTCTATCACATATAACTCCTCCACCACCACACCAGATCCCCTTCTACCCTATATAACGCCTCCACCCCCACACCAGATCCCCTTCTACCCTATATAACTCATCCACCACTACACCAGATTTCCTTCTATCACATATAACTCCTCCACCACCACACCAGATCCCCTTCTACCCTATATAACTCCTCCACACCACACCAGATCCCCTTCTACCCTATATAACTCTTCCACCACCACACCAGATCCCCTTCTACCCTATATAACTCCTCCACCCCACACCAGATCCCCTTCTACCCTATATAACTCCTCCACCCCCACACCAGATCCCCTTCTACCGTATATAACTCATCCACCCCCACACCAGATCCCCTTCTACCCTATATAACTCCTCCACCCCCACACCAGATCCCCTTCTACCCTATATAACTCCTCCACCCCCACACCAGATCTCCTTCTATCACATATAACTCATCCACCACCACACCAGATCTCCTTCTATCACATATAACTCCTCCACCACCACACCAGATCCCCTTCTAACCTATATAACTCCTCCACCACCACACCAGATCCCCTTCTACCCTATATAACTCCTCCACCCCCACACCAGATCCCCTTCTACCCTATATAACTCATCCACCCCCACACCAGATCCCCTTCTACCCTATATAACTCCTCCACCCCACACCAGATCCCCTTCTACCCTATATAACTCCTCCACCCCCACACCAGATCCCCTTCTACCGTATGTAACTCATCCACCCCCACACCAGATCCCCTTCTACCCTATATAACTCCTCCACCCCCACACCAGATCCCCTTCTACCCTATATAACTCCTCCACCCCACACCAGATCCCCTTCTACCCTATATAACTCCTCCACCCCCACACCAGATCCCCTTCTACCGTATATAACTCTTCCACCACCACACCAGATCCCCTTCTACCCTATATAACTCCTCCACCCCACACCAGATCCCCTTCTACCCTATATAACTCCTCCACCCCCACACCAGATCCCCTTCTACCGTATATAACTCATCCACCCCCACACCAGATCCCCTTCTACCCTATATAACTCCTCCACCCCCACACCAGATCCCCTTCTACCCTATATAACTCCTCCACCCCCACACCAGATCTCCTTCTATCACATATAACTCATCCACCACCACACCAGATCTCCTTCTATCACATATAACTCCTCCACCACCACACCAGATCCCCTTCTAACCTATATAACTCCTCCACCCCCACACCAGATCCCCTTCTACCCTATATAACTCATCCACCCCCACACCAGATCCCCTTCTACCCTATATAACTCATCCACCCCCACACCAGATCCCCTTCTACCCTATATAACTCCTCCACCCCACACCAGATCCCCTTCTACCCTATATAACTCCTCCACCCCCACACCAGATCCCCTTCTACCCTATATAACTCATCCACCCCCACACCAGATCCCCTTCTACCCTATATAACTCATCCACCCCCACACCAGATCCCCTTATACCCTATATAACTCCTCCACCCCCACACCAGATCTCCTTCTATCACATATAACTCCTCCACCACCACACCAGATCCCCTTCTACCCTATATAACTCCTCCACCACCACACCAGATCCCCTTCTACCCTATATAACTCATCCACCACCACACCAGATCTCCTTCTATCACATATAACTCCTCCACCACCACACCAGATCCCCTTCTACCGTATATAACTCATCCACCCCCACACCAGATCCCCTTCTACCCTATATAACTCCTCCACCCCCACACCAGATCCCCTTCTACCCTATATAACTCCTCCACCACCACACCAGATCCCCTTCTACCCTATATAACTCATCCACCCCCACACCAGATCTCCTTCTATCACATATAACTCCTCCACCACCACATCAGATCCCCTTCTATCACAGATAACAACTCCACCACCACACCAGATCCCCTTCTACCCTATATAACTCATCCACCACCACACCAGATCTCCTTCTATCACATATAACTCATCCACCACCACACCAGATCCCCTTCTACCCTATATAACTCATCCACCACCACACCAGATCCCCTTCTACCCTATATAACTCCTCCACCCCCACACCAGATCTCCTTCTACCCTATATAACTCCTCCACCACCACACCAGATCCCCTTCTACCCTATATAACTCCTCCACCACCACACCAGATCCCCTTCTACCCTATATAACTCATCTACCACCACACCAGATCTCCTTCTATCACATATAACTCCTCCACCACCACATCAGATCCCCTTCTATCACAGATAACTCCTCCACCACCACATCAGATCCCCTTCTACCCTATATAACTCCTCCACCACCACACCAGATCCCCTTCTACCCTATATAACTCCTCCACCACCACACCAGATCCCCTTCTAACCTATATAACTCCTCCACCACCACACCAGATCCCCTTCTACCCTATATAACTCCTCCACCCCCACACCAGATCCCCTTCTACCCTATATAACTCATCCACCCCCACACCAGATCCCCTTCTACCCTATATAACTCCTCCACCCCACACCAGATCCCCTTCTACCCTATATAACTCCTCCACCCCCACACCAGATCCCCTTCTACCGTATGTAACTCATCCACCCCCACACCAGATCCCCTTCTACCCTATATAACTCCTCCACCCCACACCAGATCCCCTTCTACCCTATATAACTCCTCCACCCCCACACCAGATCTTCTTCTATCACATATAACTCCTCCACCCCCACACCAGATCCCCTTCTATCACATATAACTCCTCCACCACCACACCAGATCCCCTTCTACCCTATATAACTACTCCACACCACACCAGATCCCCTTCTACCCTATATAACTCATCCACCACCACACCAGATCCCCTTCTACCCTATATAACTCATCCACCCCCACACCAGATCCCCTTCTATCACATATAACTCATCTAATATCTCTATGGGATTTTCTCTACTTGAGTCTGATGAAGTCCATGTAATACGGCCGAAACGTTACTCTACACCTTGTTATGTTTGTAAATAAAACACTGGAATTGCAAGACATGTACAGTCTGAAGTGTGAAGTCTTTTCCTTCTTGCCAGTAAGAATTAAGGCACCACCCCTTAATTACCAAACTGATAGGCTAAGATCAGAGACGCCAAGAACTCCATAAAGCCAATGGGATGTTCAGATGTTTCTTTCCTGCAGTGCGGGGAGTGTGTCGCCAAATATGAGACAGATATTATGTAGGATTGGAGATGAGTCCAGAGAGGACGGTAAAGCCATACTATAAGATTGTGCGTGTGGATTCCATCTGTACCCAGGATTTAGGGTTGGTGAAGCGCCATCAGTCTGATAGGGTAGAGAGATGAGAGGCGGGATCGTAGTCTGGAGTGTTTGGGACTCCGAGTGAGGGAATCATTGTAATTCCCAAGTAGTCTAGTTCAGTCCATCTTCAGTCATAGGTGGGGTTGAGCCGATCTTGAGAGTTCAGGATCGATTTTAAATTCCAATTTCTGATCATTTTCCAGCCGAACCCAATTGCGAAATTTGCTCAATCACCGATCGGGTTCCAAACTTTCCCGATTCCGATTGCTTAACCCTGGTCAATGCTTCTCTATGGGAAAAGTCACTTTTAGGGTTGAGCCGATGTTGAGATTTCAAAATCCAATTTGCAATCACTTTCCAGCCGATCGCCAATCGGGATCCGATCTTTTCTGATCCCCATCGCTCAACCCCAGTCATAGGTAAAGTTCAGACTTAGATGTGCCAAGAGAGGAGGAGGACTGATCAGAGGGGGTATCTGGCTCTTATTTGGGGCCTTCAATGCGGAGAGATGTTCCTCTGGGAGATTCGGTAATTGGAGACGATGTAGAAATTTGGACACAAGATGCCCCATGTTACCACCACTGGTCTCGGTGATGAGGGGGCTGCGCTTATGCTGGGGGTGATTATTCCCCCAAAGGGGTTACCCTATACTCTACGGACTGGGGGTGTTCTGGGCGACCTGATGTTGTCGGTGCAGACACAGAAGATGAAACAGAGATGAACTTTTACTGAGGTGCAGATCCTTAAATATACAATAACGGGGTACACCTGGTGACACAGCAGAGTCCTGGGGTGCGGGGAGATTAGATGACGGGTGTTCCTCACCCTATAAATGTTACAGCCCTAAGGAGCATCCGGGTTCCTATTTGGCCCATAGGAGGACGCCCCCCACCATAATAGCACACAACATCCCCCTCATGTTACGGAGTCCTGATAGCTCAGAGTATTGGGGTGTAATAATTAGGGTGGGGGGATGCCCCACAGGTCTGGCCTTGGCCCCTGGCTCCTGTGGTCATGCTATGGAGCTTGTGTTCCAGAATATTCTCTCCACAGGCTCAGGCTGACAAAATGGTGATACCGGACCCCCTTCAGGGTGATGGCTGGACAGACAGGGGACGGGATCTTGTGAATAGTTGGAGGATGTCACCTCCCCAACCTTCAGATACCGACACTGAGCTCTCTGTTTACCTCACAGGACTTCACTTTTACCAGGTGATGTCCTCCCATTGGACATTGGGTTACTATACAATCCTATGGGCGGTGTAATGTATATGTGAGACTCACTAGGTGGCACTGAGACTCAGGATCTGATGGTGTGATCTGGCTAGAAGGATGCGGGATCCGGGTCCAAGATGGCGGGTCCCGAGGAGAAGGCGAGCAGTAGGTCACAGGACTGAGCGTTGTGAGGGAATCTTGAAGATTGTCCAAAAGAAGCCCAATTAGAAAGACTGGGGATTGGAGGAGAGGTAAAAGTGAGATGTGAAGGGGGCCTTCTCCAAACTGCCACCAAGAGATCTCTCCCCCTCCCCCACAGGTGTTCTATGGGATTCAGGGCTGGACTCATTGCTGCCACTTTACAAGTCTCCAGGGCTTTCTCTCACCACCATTTTCTAGTGCTGACCTGAAGTGTGTTTTGGGTCCTTGTCCTGCTGGAAGAGCCCTGACCTCTGAGGGAGACCCAGCTTTCTCACACTGGGCCCTACATGATGCTGCACAATGTGTTGTTCGTCTTCAGACTTCATAATGCCATGCACACGGTCAAGCAGTCCAGTGCCAGAGGCAGTAAAGCAACCCCAAACCATCAGGGACCTCCGCCATGTCTGACTGTAGGGGGCGTCTTCTTCTCTTTTTCCTGTAATCTCTATGTTGAGGCCTTCTCCTACTTTTGTCTCCTCTGACCAGAGAACATTCTTCCAGAACGGTTTTGGCTTTCTCAGGTAAGTTTTGGCAAACTCCAGCCTGGCTTCTGTCTGTGGGTAAGAAGTGGGGTCTTCCTGGGTCTCCTACCATACAGTCCCTTCTCATTCAGACGCTGACACTGGATAGTACAGGGTGACACTGTTGTACCCTCGGACTGCAGGGCAGCTTGGACTTGTTTGGATGTTAGTCGAGGTTCTTTATCCGCCATCCGCACAATCTTGCGGTGAAATCTCTGGTCAATGTTTCTTTTGCGTCCACATCACGGGAGGTTAGCCACAGGGCCATGGGCTTTACACTTCTTACTGACACTGCGCACGGTAGACACAGGAACATTCAGGGCTTTGGAGATGGACTTGTAGCCTTGAGATTGCTCCGGCTTCCTCACAATTTTGCTTCTCAGGTCCTCAGACAGTTCTTTGGTCTTCTTTCTTTTCTCCATGCTCAATGTGGTCACACAAGGACACAGGACAGAGGTGGAGTCAACTTTAATCCATTTCACCTGGCTTCAAGTGTGATTTAGTTATTGCCACCACCTGTTAGGTGCCTCAGGTAAGTAACAGGTGCTGTTAATCACACAAATTACAGAAACATCACATGATTTATCAAACAGTGCCAATACTTTTGTCCACCCCCTTTTTTATGTTTGCTGTGGAATTAGATCCAATTTGGCTTTTTGACAATTCTTTTTGTGGTTTTCCATTGAAGACAAATTAAATGAAGAAAATACCAAAGAATTTGTGCTGTGTAATCATTATCTGGAAGAACACGAGGATTATCTGACAGAATCGCAGGGGTGCCAATACTTTTGGCCAACACTGTATGTATTATGACTACTTGTACTGCTCAGTTATGCAGATGGAAGGGGGAAGTCGGGACCAGCGCTAACCTCAGAGACACTGCTATACAAGGTCAAGATAGAAGATTCATCTTTTCTGGATAAAAAGTTGTTCATCCCTGACTTCAAGCAGTGAGGGGGGAGGGGGGGAGCAACTCTGCAGTAAGCCATAAGAAAATACTACTAATAATTCATCTATCTCCACACCAGTTCTATCCTATAGACCATCCACCACCACACCAGATCCCCTTCTATCCTATACCATCCACCACCACACCAGATCCCCTTCTATTCTCATATAACTCATCCACCACCACACCAGATCCCCTTCTATTCTCATATAACTCATCCACCACCACACCAGATCCCCTTCTATTCTCATATAACTCATCCACCACCACACCAGATCCCCTTCTATTCTCATATAACTCATCTACCACCACACCAGATCCCCTTCTATTCTCATATAACTCCTCCACCACCACACCAGATCCCCTTCTATTCTCATATAACTCATCCACCACCACACCAGATCCCCTTCTATTCTCATATAACTCATCTACCACCACACCAGATCCCCTTCTATTCTCATATAACTCATCCACCACCACACCAGATCCCCTTCTATTCTCATATAACTCATCTACCACTACACCAGATCCCCTTCTATCCTATAGACCAACCACCACCACACCAGATCCCCTTCTATCCTATAGACCAACCACCACCACACCAGATCCCCTTCTATCCTAAATACCATCTACCACCACACCAGATCCCCTTCTATTCTCATATAACTCATCTACCACTACACCAGATCCCCTTCTATCCTATAGACCAACCACCACCACACCAGATCCCCTTCTATCCTATAGACCAACCACCACCACACCAGATCCCCTTCTATCCTATAGACCAACCACCACCACACCAGATCCCCTTCTATCCTAAATACCATCTACCACCACACCAGATCCCCTTCTATTCTCATATAACTCATCCACCACCACACCAGATCCCCTTCTATTCTCATATAACTCATCCACCACCACACCAGATCCCCTTCTATTCTCATATAACTCATCTACCACCACACCAGATCCCCTTCTATTCTCATATAACTCATCTACCACTACACCAGATCCCCTTCTATCCTATAGACCAACCACCACCACACCAGATCCCCTTCTATCCTAAATACCATCTACCACCACACCAGATCCCCTTCTATTCTCATATAACTCATCTACCACTACACCAGATCCCCTTCTATCCTATAGACCAACCACCACCACACCAGATCCCCTTCTATCCTATAGACCAACCACCACCACACCAGATCCCCTTCTATCCTATAGACCAACCACCACCACACCAGATCCCCTTCTATCCTAAAT
The DNA here is from genome assembly GCF_031893055.1 of Leptodactylus fuscus. Taxonomy (NCBI): domain Eukaryota; kingdom Metazoa; phylum Chordata; class Amphibia; order Anura; family Leptodactylidae; genus Leptodactylus; species Leptodactylus fuscus. Next base: position 1,406,994 of record NC_134265.1, on the reverse strand, counting down.
ACCATCTACCACCACACCAGATCCCCTTCTATTCTCATATAACTCATCCACCACCACACCAGATCCCCTTCTATTCTCATATAACTCATCCACCACCACACCAGATCCCTTTCTATCCTATATACCATCCACCACACCAGATCCCCTTCTATCCTATATACCATCCACCACCACACCAGATCTCCTTCTATTCTCATAAGACTCAGTGACCGGCTCACCAGATCTTCCCTATTCTCATGGCGTAAACCAAACACCAGGAGATCACCGAGCCGCGCATAGTGTAACACTGTTTACAAGAATAGACAATGGAGGGGATATAGTGGATGAGATTGTCACCTTGGCAGGTTGTGAACTCGGCCACAGCCACTAGGAGGCAGTATGGAGGCAATTACCAGAGTGTCCCTCTCTGGGCAGATGGGACAGCAGGATCCCATAGGCACCCAAGGGCGTCACTGGGAATGTAAGAAGGACTGAAGGTCACCTAAGGATTGGGTCAGGAGAAGAGGAACCGTGCATTACCCAGGAAGAGTACAATCCAAAGTCTGTATTGATACAACACTGCTCGTTTCGGGGTTGATTTCCCCTTTTCATGTGTACAATAAAACAATATCTAAGTTATTTATCCATTCCCTATTGTCACTCCCTCCTCACTGATGTCACAGTTGTCTTGTAAGTCGTCTTCTGTATCCTAGGACTGACGTTGTCTCCTCACTTTGTGGCTCCGCCATGGTTCCTGCACTTCGTACTTTTCCCCTTAGGGCAATGACTACTGGAAGGATTTCTTACCGCAGCTCCAGAGTCGCGCAGACTTGGCAGGGACTAATATTTGACTTCAGTCTCCCCACCTGCTTGTCGTTGATCTTCTTGCATCAGTCAGACATTGTGCACCAGTTACTTCACAGACGGCAGCGATGACGTCTCAGGTAGGACCTCTGCTTAAGGGTCTCCATACCTAGGACTGTATCTTCTCAGGTTATTTATGACCAGGGCTCAGGTACCTGATGGTGAACGTTACACGGGAGTGATATACTGGGCTCGGTCCCATATGTGCAGGCAGGACCATATGCTCCATATTCAGGACTATCATGTATAGATCTATAGAGGCGGCTGATCCAGTCCATCATGGCCAAGTGAAGCCTTTCCTATGGGGAGGTCACATATCAGAAGGTACCTGGGCTGCTCCAAGAATGGGGCAATGTGGTCACTATAGTGAAATATTCCCAGATATGGTGGTGGCCACTCGGGTATCTATGTACACTCTCTATGGGAACAGTGTGATCACTATGGTCACTATGGTCACTGGTCTGTAGGATCACTATGATCACTGGTCTGTAGGACAACTATGGTCACTGCTCTGTAGGGTCACTATGGTCACTGGTCTGTATGATCACTATGGTCACTGGTCTGTAGGATCACTATGGTCACTGGTCTGTAGGATCACTATGGTCACTGGTCTGTAGGATCACTATGATCACTGGTCTGTAGGATCACTATGATCACTGGTCTGTAGGATCACTATGGTCACTGCTCTGTAGGGTCACTATGGTCACTGGTCTGTATGATCACTATGGTCACTGGTCTGTAGGATCACTATGGTCACTGGTCTGTAGGATCACTATGGTCACTGGTCTGTAGGATCACTATGGTCACTGGTCTGTAGGATCACTATGGTCACTGGTCTGTAGGATCACTATGGTCACTGGTCTGTATGATCACTATGGTCACTGGTCTGTAGGATCACTATGGTCACTGGTCTGTAGGATCACTATGGTCACTGGTCTGTAGGATCACTATGATCACTGGTCTGTAGGATCACTATGATCACTGGTCTGTAGGATCACTATGGTCACTGCTCTGTAGGGTCACTATGGTCACTGGTCTGTATGATCACTATGGTCACTGGTCTGTAGGATCACTATGGTCACTGGTCTGTAGGATCACTATGGTCACTGGTCTGTAGGATCACTATGGTCACTGGTCTGTATGATCACTATGGTCACTGGTCTGTATGATCACTATGGTCACTGGTCTGTAGGATCACTATGGTCACTGCTCTGTAGGGTCACTATGATCACTGGTCTGTATGATCACTATGGTCACTGGTCTGTAGGATCACTATGGTCACTGGTCTGTAGGATCACTATGGTCACTGGTCTGTAGGATCACTATGGTCACTGGTCTGTAGGATCACTATGGTCACTGCTCTGTAGGGTCACTATGATCACTGGTCTGTATGATCACTAGTCTGTAGGATCACTATGGTCACTGGTCTGTAGGATCACTATGGTCACTGCTCTGTAGGATCACTATGGTCACTGCTCTGTAGGATCACTATGGTCACTGCTCTGTAGGATCACTATGATCACTGGTCTGTAGGATCAGTATGGTCACTGGTCTGTAGGATCACTATGGTCACTGGTCTGTAAGATCACTATGGTCACTGGTCTGTAGGATCACTATGGTCACTGCTCTGTAGGATCACTATGATCACTGCTCTGTAGGATCACTATGGCACTGGTCTGTAGGATCACTATGGTCACTGCTCTGTAGGATCACTATGGTCACTGCTCTGTATGATCTCTATGATCACTGGTCTGTAGGATCACTATGATCACTGGTCTGTAGGATCACTATGGTCACTGCTCTGTAGGATCACTATGATCACTGGTCTGTAGGATCTCTATGGTCACTGGTCTGTAGGATCACTATGGTCACTGGTCTGTAGGATCACTATGGCACTGCTCTGTAGGATCACTATGGTCACTGGTCTGTAGGATCACTATGATCACTGGTCTGTATGATCACTATGGTCACTGGTCTGTAGGATCACTATGGTCACTGCTCTGTAGGGTCACTATGGTCACTGGTCTGTATGATCACTATGGTCACTGGTCTGTAGGATCACTATGGTCACTGGTCTGTAGGATCACTATGGTCACTGGTCTGTAGGATCACTATGATCACTGGTCTGTAGGATCACTATGGTCACTGGTCTGTAGGATCACTATGGTCACTGGTCTGTAGGATCACTATGGTCACTGGTCTGTAGGATCACTATGGTCACTGGTCTGTATGATCACTATGGTCACTGGTCTGTAGGATCACTATGGTCACTGGTCTGTAGGATCACTATGGTCACTGGTCTGTAGGATCACTATGGTCACTGGTCTGTAGGATCACTATGGTCACTGGTCTGTAGGATCACTATGGTCACTGGTCTGTAGGATCACTATGGTCACTGGTCTGTATGATCACTATGGTCACTGGTCTGTATGATCACTATGGTCACTGGTCTGTAGGATCACTATGGTCACTGCTCTGTAGGGTCACTATGGTCACTGGTCTGTAAGATCACTATGGTCACTGGTCTGTAGGATCACTATGGTCACTGGTCTGTATGATCACTATGGTCACTGGTCTGTATGATCACTATGGTCACTGGTCTGTAGGATCACTATGGTCACTGCTCTGTAGGGTCACTATGGTCACTGGTCTGTAGGATCACTATGGTCACTGGTCTGTAGGATCACTATGGTCACTGGTCTGTAGGATCACTATGGTCACTGGTCTGTAGGATCACTATGGCACTGGTCTGTAGGATCACTATGATCACTGGTCTGTAGGATCACTATGGTCACTGGTCTGTAGGATCACTATGGTCACTGCTCTGTAGGATCACTATGATCACTGCTCTGTAGGATCACTATGGCACTGGTCTGTAGGATCACTATGGTCACTGCTCTGTATGATCTCTATGATCACTGGTCTGTAAGATCACTATGATCACTGGTCTGTAGGATCACTATGGTCACTGCTCTGTAGGATCACTATGATCACTGCTCTGTAGGATCACTATGATCACTGCTCTGTAGGATCACTATGGTCACTGGTCTGTAGGATCACTATGGTCACTGCTCTGTAGGATCACTATGATCACTGCTCTGTATGATCTCTATGGTCACTGCTCTGTAGGATCACTATGGTCACTGCTCTGTAGGATCACTATGGTCACTGGTCTGTAAGATCACTATGGTCACTGGTCTGTAGGATCACTATGGTCACTGGTCTGTAGGATCTCTATGATCACTGGTCTGTAGGGTCACTATGGTCACTGGTCTGTAGGATCACTATGGTCACTGGTCTGTAGGATCACTATGATCACTGGTCTGTAGGATCACTATGGTCACTGGTCTGTATGATCACTATGATCACTGGTCTGTAGGATCACTATGGTCACTGGTCTGTAGGATCACTATGGTCACTGGTCTGTAGGATCACTATGGTCACTGGTCTGTAGGATCACTATGGTCACTGGTCTGTAGGATCACTATGGTCACTGGTCTGTAGGATCACTATGATCACTGCTCTGTAGGATCACTATGGTCACTGGTCTGTAGGATCACTATGGTCACTGGTCTGTAGGATCACTATGGTCACTGGTCTGTAGGATCACTATGGTCACTGGTCTGTATGATCACTATGATCACTGGTCTGAAGGATCACTATGGTCACTGCTCTGTAGGATCACTATGGCACTGCTCTGTAGGATCTCTATGATCACTGCTCTGTAGGGTCACTATGGTCACTGGTCTGTATGATCTCTATGATCACTGGTCTGTAGGATCACTATGGTCACTGGTCTGTAGGATCACTATGGTCACTGCTCTGTATGATCTCTATGGTCACTGGTCTGTAGGATCACTATGGTCACTGCTCTGTAGGATCACTATGGTCACTGGTCTGTAAGATCACTATGGTCACTGGTCTGTAGGATCACTATGGTCACTGGTCTGTAGGATCTCTATGATCACTGGTCTGTAGGGTCACTATGGTCACTGGTCTGTAGGATCACTATGGTCACTGGTCTGTAGGATCACTATGATCACTGGTCTGTAGGATCACTATGGTCACTGGTCTGTATGATCACTATGATCACTGGTCTGTAGGATCACTATGGTCACTGGTCTGTAGGATCACTATGGTCACTGGTCTGTAGGATCACTATGGTCACTGGTCTGTAGGATCACTATGGTCACTGGTCTGTAGGATCACTATGGTCACTGGTCTGTAGGATCACTATGATCACTGCTCTGTAGGATCACTATGGTCACTGGTCTGTAGGATCACTATGGTCACTGGTCTGTAGGATCACTATGGTCACTGGTCTGTATGATCACTATGATCACTGGTCTGTAGGATCACTATGGTCACTGGTCTGTAGGATCACTATGGTCACTGGTCTGTATGATCACTATGATCACTGCTCTGTAGGGTCACTATGGTCACTGGTCTGTAGGGTCACTATGGTCACTGCTCTGTAGGATCACTATGGTCACTGGTCTGTATGATCTCTATGATCACTGGTCTGTAGGATCACTATGGTCACTGGTCTGTAGGATCACTATGGTCACTGGTCTGTAGGATCACTATGGTCACTGCTCTGTAGGATCACTATGGTCACTGGTCTGTAGGATCACTATGATCACTGCTCTGTAGGGTCACTATGGTCACTGGTCTGTAGGATCACTATGGTCACTGCTCTGTAGGATCACTATGGTCACTGGTCTGTAGGATCACTATGATTACTGGTCTATAGGATCTCTATGATTACTGGTCTATAGGATCACTATGATCACTGGTCTGTAGGATCTCTATGATTACTGGTCTGTAGGATCACTATGATCACTGGTATGTAGGATCACTATGATCACTGCTCTGTAGGATTACTATGACACTGGTCTGTAGGATCACTATGGTCACTGGTCTGTAGGATCACTATGATCACTGCTCTGTAGGATCACTATGATCACTGCTCTGTAGGATCACTATGATCACTGCTCTGTAGGATCACTATGATCACTGCTCTGTAGGATCACTATGGCACTACTCTGTAGGATCTCTATGATCACTGGTCTGTAGGATCACTATGGTCACTGGTCTGTAGGATCTCTATGATTACTTGTCTGTAGGATCACTATGGCACTGGTCTGTAGGATCACTATGGTCACTGGTCTGTAGGATCACTATGATCACTGCTCTGTAGGATCACTATGATCACTGCTCTGTAGGATCACTATGATCACTGCTCTGTAGGATCACTATGATTACTGGTCTATAGGATCACTATGATCACTGGTCTGTAGGATCTCTATGATTACTGGTCTGTAGGATCACTATGGTCACTGGTCTGTAGGATCTCTATGATCACTGGTCTGTAGGATGACTTTGATCACTGCTCTGTAGGATCACTATGGTCACTGCTCTGTAGGATCACTATGGTCACTGGTCTGTAGGATCACTATGATCACTGGTCTGTAGGATCACTATGATCACTGGTCTGTATGATCACTATGGTCACTGGTCTGTAGGATCACTATGGTCACTGGTCTGTAGGATCACTATGGCACTGGTCTGTATGATCTCTATGGTCACTGGTCTGTATGATCTCTATGGTCACTGGTCTGTAGGATCACTATGATCACTGCTCTGTAGGATCACTATGGTCACTGCTCTGTAGGATCACTATGGTCACTGGTCTGTAGGATCACTATGGTCACTGGTCTGTAGGATCACTATGATCTCTATGGTCACTGGTCTGTAGGATCTCTATGATCACTGGTCTGTAGGATCACTATGATCACTGCTCTGTAGGATCACTATGGCACTGGTCTGTAGGATCACTATGGTCACTGCTCTGTAGGATCACTATGGTCACTGCTCTGTAGGATCACTATGGTCACTGCTCTGTAGGATCACTATGGTCACTGCTCTGTAGGATCACTATGATCACTGGTCTGTAGGATCTCTATGGTCACTGCTCTGTAGGATCACTATGGCACTGCTCTGTAGGATCACTATGGTCACTGCTCTGTAGGATCACTATGGCACTGCTCTGTAGGATCTCTATGGTCACTGCTCTGTAGGATCACTATGGCACTGCTCTGTAGGATCACTATGGTCACTGCTCTGTAGGATCACTATGGTCACTGCTCTGTAGGATCACTATGGTCACTGCTCTGTAGGATCACTATGGTCACTGGTCTGTAGGATCACTATGGTCACTGGTCTGTATGATCACTATGGTCACTGGTCTGTAGGATCACTATGGCACTGGTCTGTAGGATCACTATGGTCACTGCTCTGTAGGATCTCTATGATCACTGGTCTGTAGGATGACTTTGATCACTGCTCTATAGGATCACTATGGCACTGCTCTGTAGGATCACTATGGTCACTGCTCTGTAGGATCACTATGGTCACTGCTCTGTAGGATCACTATGGCACTGGTCTGTAGGATCACTATGGCACTGCTCTGTAGGATCACTATGATCACTGCTCTGTAGGATCACTATGGTCACTGGTCTGTAGGATCACTATGGCACTGCTCTGTAGGATCTCTATGGTCACTGGTCTGTAGGATCACTATGGTCACTGCTCTGTAGGATCACTATGGCACTGCTCTGTAGGATCACTATGGTCACTGCTCTGTAGGATCTCTATGGTCACTGGTCTGTAGGATCACTATGGTCACTGCTCTGTAGGATCACTATGGCACTGCTCTGTAGGATCACTATGGTCACTGCTCTGTAGGATCACTATGGCACTGCTCTGTAGGATCTCTATGGTCACTGCTCTGTAGGATCACTATGGCACTGCTCTGAAGGATCACTATGGTCACTGCTCTGTAGGATCACTATGGTCACTGCTCTGTAGGATCACTATGGTCACTGGTCTGTAGGATCTCTATGGTCACTGCTCTGTAGGATCACTATGGCACTGCTCTGTAGGATCACTATGGTCACTGGTCTGTAGGATCACTATGGCACTGGTCTGTAGGATCTCTATGGTCACTGGTCTGTAGGATGACTTTGATCACTGCTCTGTAGGATCACTATGGTCACTGGTCTGTAGGATCACTATGGCACTGGTCTGTAGGATCTCTATGGTCACTGGTCTGTAGGATGACTTTGATCACTGCTCTGTAGGATCACTATGGTCACTGGTCTGTAGGATCACTATGGCACTGGTCTGTAGGATCACTATGGCACTGCTCTGTAGGATCACTATGGTCACTGGTCTGTAGGATCACTATGGTCACTGGTCTGTAGGATCACTATGGTCACTGGTCTGTAGGATCACTATGGTCACTGGTCTGTAGGATCACTATGGCACTGGTCTGTAGGATCACTATGGTCACTGCTCTGTAGGATCACTATGGCACTGGTCTGTAGGATCACTATGGCACTGCTCTGTAGGATCTCTATGATCACTGGTCTGTAGGATCACTATGGTCACTGGTCTGTAGGATCACTATGGTCACTGGTCTGTAGGATCACTATGGTCACTGGTCTGTAGGATCACTATGGTCACTGCTCTGTAGGGTCACTATGGTCACTGGTCTGTATGATCACTATGGTCACTGGTCTGTAGGATCACTATGGTCACTGGTCTGTAGGATCACTATGGTCACTGGTCTGTAGGATCACTATGATCACTGGTCTGTAGGATCACTATGGTCACTGGTCTGTAGGATCACTATGGTCACTGCTCTGTAGGGTCACTATGGTCACTGGTCTGTATGATCACTATGGTCACTGGTCTGTAGGATCACTATGGTCACTGGTCTGTAGGATCACTATGGTCACTGGTCTGTAGGATCACTATGGTCACTGGTCTGTATGATCACTATGGTCACTGGTCTGTAGGATCACTATGGTCACTGCTCTGTAGGGTCACTATGATCACTGGTCTGTATGATCACTATGGTCACTGGTCTGTAGGATCACTATGGTCACTGCTCTGTAGGATCACTATGATCACTGGTCTGTAGGATCTCTATGGTCACTGGTCTGTAGGATCACTATGGCACTGCTCTGTAGGATCACTATGGTCACTGGTCTGTAGGATCACTATGATCACTGGTCTGTATGATCACTATGGTCACTGGTCTGTAGGATCACTATGGTCACTGCTCTGTAGGGTCACTATGGTCACTGGTCTGTATGATCACTATGGTCACTGGTCTGTTGGATCACTATGGTCACTGGTCTGTAGGATCACTATGGTCACTGGTCTGTAGGATCACTATGATCACTGGTCTGTAGGATCACTATGGTCACTGGTCTGTAGGATCACTATGGTCACTGGTCTGTAGGATCACTATGGTCACTGGTCTGTAGGATCACTATGATCACTGGTCTGTAGGATCACTATGGTCACTGGTCTGTAGGATCACTATGGTCACTGGTCTGTAGGATCACTATGGTCACTGGTCTGTAGGATCACTATGGTCACTGGTCTGTATGATCACTATGGTCACTGGTCTGTAGGATCACTATGGTCACTGGTCTGTAGGATCACTATGGTCACTGGTCTGTAGGATCACTATGATCACTGGTCTGTAGGATCACTATGGTCACTGGTCTGTAGGATCACTATGGTCACTGGTCTGTAGGATCACTATGGTCACTGGTCTGTAGGATCACTATGGTCACTGGTCTGTATGATCACTATGGTCACTGGTCTGTATGATCACTATGGTCACTGGTCTGTAGGATCACTATGGTCACTGCTCTGTAGGGTCACTATGGTCACTGGTCTGTAAGATCACTATGGTCACTGGTCTGTAGGATCACTATGGTCACTGGTCTGTATGATCACTATGGTCACTGGTCTGTATGATCACTATGGTCACTGGTCTGTAGGATCACTATGGTCACTGCTCTGTAGGGTCACTATGGTCACTGGTCTGTAGGATCACTATGGTCACTGGTCTGTAGGATCACTATGGTCACTGGTCTGTAGGATCACTATGGTCACTGGTCTGTAGGATCACTATGGCACTGGTCTGTAGGATCACTATGGTCACTGCTCTGTAGGATCACTATGATCACTGCTCTGTAGGATCACTATGGCACTGGTCTGTAGGATCACTATGGTCACTGCTCTGTATGATCTCTATGATCACTGGTCTGTAGGATCACTATGATCACTGGTCTGTAGGATCACTATGGTCACTGCTCTGTAGGATCACTATGATCACTGCTCTGTAGGATCACTATGATCACTGCTCTGTAGGATCACTATGGTCACTGGTCTGTAGGATCACTATGGTCACTGCTCTGTAGGATCACTATGATCACTGCTCTGTAAGATCTCTATGGTCACTGGTCTGTAGGATCACTATGGTCACTGCTCTGTAGGATCACTATGGTCACTGGTCTGTAAGATCACTATGGTCACTGGTCTGTAGGATCACTATGGTCACTGGTCTGTAGGATCTCTATGATCACTGGTCTGTAGGGTCACTATGGTCACTGGTCTGTAGGATCACTATGGTCACTGGTCTGTAGGATCACTATGATCACTGGTCTGTAGGATCACTATGGTCACTGGTCTGTAGGATCACTATGATCACTGGTCTGTAGGATCACTATGGTCACTGGTCTGTAGGATCACTATGGTCACTGGTCTGTAGGATCACTATGGTCACTGGTCTGTAGGATCACTATGGTCACTGGTCTGTAGGATCACTATGGTCACTGGTCTGTATGATCACTATGGTCACTGGTCTGTAGGATCACTATGATCACTGGTCTGTAGGATCACTATGGTCACTGGTCTGTAGGATCACTATGGTCACTGGTCTGTAGGATCACTATGGTCACTGGTCTGTAGGATCACTATGATCACTGGTCTGTAGGATCACTATGATCACTGGTCTGTAGGATCACTATGGTCACTGGTCTGTAGGATCACTATGGTCACTGCTCTGTAGGGTCACTATGGTCACTGGTCTGTAGGATCACTATGGTCACTGGTCTGTAGGATCACTATGGTCACTGGTCTGTATGATCACTATGATCACTGGTCTGAAGGATCACTATGGTCACTGCTCTGTAGGATCACTATGGCACTGCTCTGTAGGATCTCTATGATCACTGCTCTGTAGGGTCACTATGGTCACTGGTCTGTATGATCTCTATGATCACTGGTCTGTAGGATCACTATGGTCACTGGTCTGTAGGATCACTATGGTCACTTGTCTGTATGATCACTATGATCACTGCTCTGTATGATCTCTATGGTCACTGCTCTGTAGGATCACTATGGTCACTGGTCTGTAAGATCACTATGGTCACTGGTCTGTAGGATCACTATGGTCACTGGTCTGTAGGATCTCTATGATCACTGGTCTGTAGGGTCACTATGGTCACTGGTCTGTAGGATCACTATGATCACTGGTCTGTAGGATCACTATGGTCACTCGTCTGTAGGATCTCTATGATCACTGGTCTGTAGGATCACTATGGTCACTGGTCTGTATGATCACTATGATCACTGGTCTGTAGGATCACTATGGTCACTGGTCTGTAGGATCACTATGGTCACTGGTCTGTAGGATCACTATGGTCACTGGTCTGTAGGATCACTATGGTCACTGGTCTGTAGGATCACTATGGTCACTGGTCTGTAGGATCACTATGATCACTGCTCTGTAGGATCACTATGGTCACTGGTCTGTAGGATCACTATGGTCACTGGTCTGTAGGATCACTATGGTCACTGGTCTGTATGATCACTATGATCACTGGTCTGTAGGATCACTATGGTCACTGGTCTGTAGGATCACTATGGTCACTGGTCTGTATGATCACTATGATCACTGCTCTGTAGGGTCACTATGGTCACTGGTCTGTAGGGTCACTATGGTCACTGCTCTGTAGGATCACTATGGTCACTGGTCTGTATGATCTCTATGATCACTGGTCTGTAGGATCACTATGGTCACTGGTCTGTAGGATCACTATGGTCACTGGTCTGTAGGATCACTATGGTCACTGCTCTGTAGGATCACTATGGTCACTGGTCTGTAGGATCACTATGATCACTGCTCTGAAGGGTCACTATGGTCACTGGTCTGTAGGATCACTATGGTCACTGCTCTGTAGGATCACTATGGTCACTGGTCTGTAGGATCACTATGATTACTGGTCTATAGGATCTCTATGATTACTGGTCTATAGGATCACTATGATCACTGGTCTGTAGGATCTCTATGATTACTGGTCTGTAGGATCACTATGATCACTGGTATGTAGGATCACTATGATCACTGCTCTGTAGGATTACTATGACACTGGTCTGTAGGATCACTATGGTCACTGGTCTGTAGGATCACTATGATCACTGCTCTGTAGGATCACTATGATCACTGCTCTGTAGGATCACTATGATCACTGGTCTGTAGGATCTCTATGATCACTGGTCTGTAGGATCACTATGGTCACTGGTCTGTAGGATCTCTATGATTACTTGTCTGTAGGATCACTATGGCACTACTCTGTAGGATCTCTATGATCACTGGTCTGTAGGATCACTATGGTCACTGGTCTGTAGGATCTCTATGATTACTTGTCTGTAGGATCACTATGGCACTGGTCTGTAGGATCACTATGGTCACTGGTCTGTAGGATCACTATGATCACTGCTCTGTAGGATCACTATGATCACTGGTCTGTAGGATCTCTATGATTACTGGTCTATAGGATCACTATGATCACTGGTCTGTAGGATCTCTATGATTACTGGTCTGTAGGATCACTATGGTCACTCGTCTGTAGGATCTCTATGATCACTGGTCTGTAGGATGACTTTGATCACTGCTCTGTAGGATCACTATGGTCACTGGTCTGTAGGATCACTATGGTCACTGCTCTGTAGGATCACTATGGTCACTGCTCTGTAGGATCACTATGGTCACTGCTCTGTAGGATCACTATGGTCACTGGTCTGTAGGATCACTATGGTCACTGGTCTGTAGGATCACTATGGTCACTGGTCTGTAGGATCACTATGATCACTGGTCTGTAGGATCACTATGATCACTGGTCTGTATGATCACTATGGTCACTGGTCTGTAGGATCACTATGGTCACTGGTCTGTAGGATCACTATGGCACTGGTCTGTATGATCTCTATGGTCACTGGTCTTTATGATCTCTATGGTCACTGGTCTGTAGGATCACTATGATCACTGCTCTGTAGGATCACTATGGTCACTGCTCTGTAGGATCACTATGGTCACTGGTCTGTAGGATCACTATGGTCACTGCTCTGTAGGATCACTATGGTCACTGCTCTGTAGGATCACTATGGTCACTGGTCTGTAGGATCACTATGGTCACTGGTCTGTAGGATCACTATGATCTCTATGGTCACTGGTCTGTATGATCTCTATGGTCACTGGTCTGTAGGATCACTATGATCACTGCTCTGTAGGATCACTATGGCACTGGTCTGTAGGATCACTATGGTCACTGCTCTGTAGGATCACTATGGTCACTGCTCTGTAGGATCACTATGGTCACTGCTCTGTAGGATCACTATGGTCACTGCTCTGTAGGATCTCTATGGTCACTGCTCTGTAGGATCACTATGGCACTGCTCTGTAGGATCACTATGGTCACTGCTCTGTAGGATCACTATGGTCACTGCTCTGTAGGATCTCTATGATCACTGGTCTGTAGGATCACTATGGTCACTGCTCTGTAGGATCACTATGGTCACTGCTCTGTAGGATCACTATGGTCACTGGTCTGTATGATCACTATGATCACTGGTCTGTATGATCACTATGGTCACTGCTCTGTATGATCACTATGGTCACTGGTCTGTAGGATCACTATGGTCACTGCTCTGTAGGATCACTATGGTCACTGGTCTGTAGGATCACTATGGTCACTGGTCTGTATGATCACTATGGTCACTGGTCTGTAGGATCACTATGGCACTGGTCTGTAGGATCACTATGGTCACTGCTCTGTAGGATCTCTATGGTCACTGGTCTGTAGGATGACTTTGATCACTGCTCTATAGGATCACTATGGCACTGCTCTGTAGGATCACTATGGCACTGGTCTGTAGGATCACTATGATCACTGGTCTGTAGGATCACTATGGTCACTGGTCTGTAGGATCACTATGATCACTGCTCTGTAGGATCACTATGGTCACTGGTCTGTAGGATCACTATGGTCACTGGTCTGTAGGATCACTATGGTCACTGCTCTGTAGGATCTCTATGGTCACTGGTCTGTAGGATCACTATGGTCACTGCTCTGTAGGATCACTATGGCACTGCTCTGTAGGATCACTATGGTCACTGCTCTGTAGGATCACTATGGCACTGCTCTGTAGGATCTCTATGGTCACTGCTCTGTAGGATCACTATGGCACTGCTCTGTAGGATCTCTATGGTCACTGCTCTGTAGGATCACTATGGCACTGCTCTGTAGGATCTCTATGGTCACTGCTCTGTAGGATCACTATGGCACTGCTCTGTAGGATCACTATGGCACTGCTCTGTAGGATCTCTATGGTCACTGCTCTGTAGGATCACTATGGCACTGCTCTGTAGGATCACTATGGTCACTGCTCTGTAGGATCACTATGGTCACTGCTCTGTAGGATCACTATGGCACTGCTCTGTAGGATCTCTATGGTCACTGCTCTGTAGGATCACTATGGCACTGCTCTGTAGGATCACTATGGTCACTGCTCTGTAGGATCACTATGGTCACTGGTCTGTAGGATCTCTATGGTCACTGCTCTGTAGGATCACTATGGCACTGCTCTGTAGGATCACTATGGTCACTGCTCTGTAGGATCACTATGGTCACTGGTCTGTAGGATCACTATGATCACTGGTCTGTAGGATGACTTTGATCACTGCTCTATAGGATCACTATGGCACTGGTCTGTAGGATCACTATGGCACTGCTCTGTAGGATCACTATGGTCACTGGTCTGTAGGATCACTATGGTCACTGGTCTGTAGGATCACTATGGTCACTGGTCTGTAGGATCACTATGGTCACTGGTCTGTAGGATCACTATGGCACTGGTCTGTAGGATCACTATGGTCACTGCTCTGTAGGATCACTATGGCACTGGTCTGTAGGATCACTATGGTCACTGCTCTGTATGATCTCTATGATCACTGGTCTGTAGGATCACTATGGCACTGGTCTGTAGGATCACTATGGCACTGGTCTGTAGGATCACTATGGTCACTGGTCTGTAGGATCACTATGGTCACTGGTCTGTAGGATCACTATGGTCACTGCTCTGTAGGGTCACTATGGTCACTGGTCTGTAGGATCACTATGGTCACTGGTCTGTAGGATCACTATGGTCACTGGTCTGTAGGATCACTATGGCACTGGTCTGTAGGATCACTATGATCACTGCTCTGTAGGATCACTATGGTCACTGCTCTGTAGGATCACTATGATCACTGGTCTGTAGGATGACTTTGATCACTGCTCTGTAGGATCACTATGATCACTGGTCTGTAGGATCACTATGGTCACTGGTCTGTAGGATGACTTTGATCACTGCTCTGTAGGATCACTATGGTCACTGGTCTGTAGGATCACTATGGTCACTGGTCTGTAGGATCACTATGGCACTGGTCTGTAGGATCACTATGGTCACTGCTCTGTAGGATCACTATGGCACTGGTCTGTAGGATCACTATGGCACTGGTCTGTAGGATCACTATGGTCACTGCTCTGTATGATCTCTATGATCACTGGTCTGTAGGATCACTATGGCACTGGTCTGTAGGATCACTATGGCACTGGTCTGTAGGATCACTATGGTCACTGGTCTGTAGGATCACTATGGTCACTGGTCTGTAGGATCACTATGGTCACTGCTCTGTAGGGTCACTATGGTCACTGGTCTGTAGGATCACTATGGTCACTGGTCTGTAGGATCACTATGGTCACTGGTCTGTAGGATCACTATGGCACTGGTCTGTAGGATCACTATGATCACTGGTCTGTAGGATCACTATGGTCACTGGTCTGTAGGATGACTTTGATCACTGCTCTGTAGGATCACTATGGTCACTGGTCTGTATGATCACTATGATCACTGGTCTGTAGGATCACTATGGTCACTGGTCTGTAGGATCACTATGGCACTGGTCTGTAGGATCACTATGGCACTGCTCTGTATGATCCCGTTGATCCCTACAGACTGTTAATCTAATTCTCGGTTATTCTGGACTCCAGGTACATGAAATAAATGCCTGAACTGTAGTAACAGCTGTCACTGAGGAGATGGGGAGGGCGCAGGAGGGAAGACGGCACAATACGGAAGATGTCAGGACATTGCGGGTATTTGGGGAATGGGACGACATTAGAACGAGCTATCTAGAGAATAAACGAAGGAACACGCCATAGTCATCGTGCAATGTTTACAAACACCAGTGATCTGCCCATGTGACAGCGAGCAACCAATCAGGAGTGACAAATAGGACTAAGGTCACTAATGACTCAAAATATTATGCCCAGGTAAGAAGAGGAGAAGGAGCCATGTTATATAGAAACATACTGTATATAGAATAGAGAGAGATAGGAGATAATACACAGATAATACAGTGTGGGGGGTTCTGGGGATTAGTGTAGTGTTATACTAGAGAGATAGGAGATAATACACAGATAACACAGTGTGGGGGGTTCTGGGGATTAGTGTAGTGTTATACTAGAGAGAGATAGGAGATAATACACAGATAATACAGTGTGGGGGGTTCTGGGGATTAGTATAGTGTTATACTAGAGAGAGATAGGAGATAATACACAGATAATACAGTGTGGGGGGTTCTGGGGATTAGTATAGTGTTATACTAGAGAGAGATAGGAGATAATACAGTGTGGGGGGTTCTGGGGATTAGTGTAGTGTTATACTAGAGAGAGATAGGAGATAATACACAGATAATACAGTGTGGGGGTTCTGGGGATTAGTGTAGTGTTATACTAGAGAGAGATAGGAGATAATACACAGATAATACAGTGTGGGGGGTTCTGGGGATTAGTATAGTGTTATACTAGAGAGAGATAGGAGATAATACACAGATAATACAGTGTGGGGGGTTCTGGGGATTAGTATAGTGTTATACTAGAGAGAGATAGGAGATAATACAGTGTGGGGGGTTCTGGGGATTAGTGTAATGTTATACTAGAGAGAGATAGGAGATAATACACAGATAATATAGTGTGGGGGGTTCTGGGGATTAGTGTAGTGTTATACTAGAGAGAGATAGGAGATAATACACAGATAATACAGTGTGGGGGGTTCTGAGGATTAGTGTAGTGTTATACTAGAGAGAGATAGGAGATAATACACAGATAATACAGTGTGGGGGGTTCTGGGGATTAGTATAGTGTTATACTAGAGAGAGATAGGAGATAATACACAGATAATACAGTGTGGGGGGTTCTGAGGATTAGTGTAGTGTTATACTAGAGAGAGATAGGAGATAATACACAGATAATACAGTGTGGGGGGTTCTGGGGATTAGTGTAGTGTTATACTAGAGAGAGATAGGAGATAATACACAGATAATACAGTGTGTGGGGGTTCTGGGGATTAGTATAGTGTTATACTAGAGAGAGATAGGAGATAATACACAGATAATACAGTGTGGAGGGGTTCTGGGGATTAGTGTAGTGTTATACTAGAGAGAGATAGGAGATAATACACAGATAATACAGTGTGGGGGGTTCTGGGGATTAGTGTAGTGTTATACTAGAGAGAGATAGGAGATAATACACAGATAATACAGTGTGGGGGGTTCTGGGGATTAGTGTAGTGTTATACTAGAGAGATAGGAGATAATACACAGATAACACAGTGTGGGGGGTTCTGGGGATTAGTGTAGTGTTATACTAGAGAGAGATAGGAGATAATACACAGATAATACAGTGTGGGGGGTTCTGGGGATTAGTATAGTGTTATACTAGAGAGAGATAGGAGATAATACACAGATAATACAGTGTGGGGGTTCTGGGGATTAGTGTAGTGTTATACTAGAGAGAGATAGGAGATAATACACAGATAATACAGTGTGGGGGGTTCTGGGGATTAGTATAGTGTTATACTAGAGAGAGATAGGAGATAATACACAGATAATACAGTGTGGGGGGTTCTGGGGATTAGTATAGTGTTATACTAGAGAGAGATAGGAGATAATACAGTGTGGGGGGTTCTGGGGATTAGTGTAATGTTATACTAGAGAGAGATAGGAGATAATACACAGATAATATAGTGTGGGGGGTTCTGGGGATTAGTGTAGTGTTATACTAGAGAGAGATAGGAGATAATACACAGATAATACAGTGTGGGGGGTTCTGAGGATTAGTGTAGTGTTATACTAGAGAGAGATAGGAGATAATACACAGATAATACAGTGTGGGGGGTTCTGGGGATTAGTATAGTGTTATACTAGAGAGAGATAGGAGATAATACACAGATAATACAGTGTGGGGGGTTCTGAGGATTAGTGTAGTGTTATACTAGAGAGAGATAGGAGATAATACACAGATAATACAGTGTGGGGGGTTCTGGGGATTAGTGTAGTGTTATACTAGAGAGAGATAGGAGATAATACACAGATAATACAGTGTGTGGGGGTTCTGGGGATTAGTATAGTGTTATACTAGAGAGAGATAGGAGATAATACACAGATAATACAGTGTGGAGGGGTTCTGGGGATTAGTGTAGTGTTATACTAGAGAGAGATAGGAGATAATACACAGATAATACAGTGTGGGGGGTTCTGGGGATTAGTGTAGTGTTATACTAGAGAGAGATAGGAGATAATACACAGATAATACAGTGTGGGGGGTTCTGGGGATTAGTATAGTGTTATACTAGAGAGAGATAGGAGATAATATACAGATAATACAGTGTGGGGGGTTCTGGGGATTAGTGTAGTGTTATACTAGAGAGAGATAGGAGATAATACACAGATAATACAGTGTGGGGGGTTCTGGGGATTAGTGTAATGTTATACTAGAGAGAGATAGGAGATAATACACAGATAATATAGTGTGGGGGGTTCTGGGGATTAGTGTAATGTTATACTAGAGAGAGATAGGAGATAATACACAGATAATACAGTGTGGGGGGTTCTGAGGATTAGTGTAGTGTTATACTAGAGAGAGATAGGAGATAATACACAGATAATACAGTGTGGGGGGTTCTGGGGATTAGTGTAGTGTTATACTAGAGAGAGATAGGAGATAATACACAGATAATATAGTGTGGGGGGTTCTGGGGATTAGTGTAGTGTTATACTAGAGAGAGATAGGAGATAATACACAGATAATACAGTGTGGGGGGTTCTGGGGATTAGTGTAGTGTTATACTAGAGAGAGATAGGAGATAATACACAGATAATACAGTGTGGAGGGTTCTGGGGATTAGTGTAGTGTTATACTAGAGAGAGATAGGAGATAATACACAGATATTACAGTGTGGGGGGTTCTGGGTTTTTCTTTATGTCTCACCAAGGCTCTTCTCCCACCATTGCTCAGTTTGGCTGGACAGCCGGGACTAGGAAGAGTTCTGGTCATCCCAAACTTCTTCCATGTAAGGATTATGGAGGCCGCTGTGCTCTGAGGAACCTTGGCCAGATCTGGGCCTTGCCACAATCCTGTCTCTGAGCTCCTTGGGCAGTTCCTTTGACCTCCTGATTCTCCTTTGCTGTGACCTGCGCTGTGAGCTGTGAGGTCTTATATAGAAAGGTCTGTGCCTTTCCTAATCACGTCCAATCAGGTTAATTACACACAGCCGGACTCTAATGAAGGAGAAGCAACATCTCAAGGAGGATCAGAAGGAAATGGACACATGTGAGTTACATATGAGCGTCACAGCAAAGGCTCCGGATACTTCTGGCCAGGGGAGATTATATGTGTTTCCAATCTAAGTGCATGTATTGCCCTATTCTTCCCATGGGTTCCTGACCCTGGTGGACACTCTGGTGTAGGGTCACCTGTTATTTGATACTGATATTAGTTTCTTCTCATCCTTCTCTTGCAGATTTTTACCAATTATGGAGCCCTTTGCACAGATGACTGCACCATATTTATTAGATCCATTATTCGGATGTTCCTCATCCCTTTGGTCCTCGTCCTTGGATTCTCTGCAGTACACGGGCAGTTCCCCAAGGAGTGCACCACAGACTTGGCATTAAAGAGTAAAATCTGCTGCCCCCTATGGAAAGGAAGCCCCTGTGGTGAGCACGCTGGTCGAGGAGAATGCCCCATTAAATATATTGCAGAATACAGCCAAGTCTCGGAGGCACCTCATGAGGGAAAGCGTTACAATGACGACCGCCTGAACTGGCCTACAAGCTATTTTAAGTATTACTGTAGATGTAAAGGAAATTACACCGGCTACGACTGTGGACAATGCAAATACGGCCTGTACGGGGAGAAATGCCAGCAGAGGAAGACTGTGGTGAGGAAGGAGATCCATAAACTGAATGAGACCGAAAAGGAAAGGTTCATCTGCTATCTGAATATGACCAAGTACACCACCAGTAAAGACTATGTCATCCTGGTGACCGATAACAGGGACGACCCCAGTACATATCGCTTCATCAATGCCTCCATATACAACATGCTTGTGTGGATACACCACTATCTCATGAAGCCCGTGAGAATAAATGGCACTTATCAACATAACACCAATTTTGCCCACAAGGGACCCGCGTTTGCCCCCTGGCACCGATGTATGCTCCTCTTCGCGGAGAGAGAGATCCAGCTCTGCACTGGAAATGAAGACTTTGCTCTCCCGCTATATGACTCCACTCAAGATGAGAACTGCTCCATCTGCAGCAACGACTTACTGGGCCCAAGCGATATGGAAGGGAAGATTCTGAATAGCTCCTGCTTCTCCTCCTGGAGGGTGAGTTTCCCCGGGGTCTCATGGTCTCCACATCACAGCACTCAGGACACAAGTGTAGAAGAATTACCCATGTGGTCAGGTGGTCAGTGGAGATGCAAAGTCTGAATTAGGCAGAAATTACCGGACACTCCGAGCCATGGTCCTCCCACCACTTAGTCATACATCCCAACTATAGAGAGCACCAGTACAGAGATATTAGGTGGCACACACAGGGCCATGGTCCTCCCACCACTTAGTCATACATCCCAACTATAGAGAGCACCAGTACAGAGATATTAGGTGGCACACACAGGGCCATGGTCCTCCTACCACTTAGTCATACATCCCAACTATAGGGGGCACCAGTACACAGATATTAGGTGGCACACACAGGGCCATGGTCCTCCTACCACTTAGTCATACATCCCAACTATAGAGGGCACCAGTACACAGATATTAGGTGGCACACACAGGGCCATGGTCCTCCTACCACTTAGTCATACATCCCAACTATAGGGGGCACCAGTACACAGATATTAGGTGGCACACACAGGGCCATGGTCCTCCTACCACTTAGTCATACATCCCAACTATAGAGGGCACCAGTACACAGATATTAGGTGGCACACACAGGGCCATGGTCCTCCTACCACTTAGTCATACATCCCAACTATAGAGGGCACCAGTACACAGATATTAGGTGGCACACACAGGGCCATGGTCCTCCTACCACTTAGTCATACATCCCAACTATAGAGGGCACCAGTACACAGATATTAAGTGGCACACACAAATCTCCTGTCCACGTGTCCTGATTTCTATAGAAGTGGACGCTGATATGGAGCTCCAACCATCAGCCACGGTGACAAAGGACACCACTACTTGCCATAAATCTCCTGTCCACATGTCCTGATCTCTATAGAGGTGGACACTGGCATGGAGCTCTAACCATCAGCCACGGTGACAAAGGACACCACTACTGGCCATAAATCTCCTGTCCACGTGTCCTGATTTCTATAGAAGTGGACGCTGACATGGAGCTCCAACCATCGGCTACGGTGACAAAGGACACCACTACTGGCCATAAATCTCCTGTCCACGTGTCCTGATTTCTATAGAAGTGGACGCTGACATGGAGCTCCAACCATCGGCTACGGTGACAAAGGACATCACTACTGGCCATAAATCTCCTGTCCACATGTCCTGATCTCTATAGAAGTGGACGCTGATATGGAGCTCCAACCATCAGCCACGGTGACAAAGGACACCACTACTGGCCATAAAACTCCTGTCCACGTGTCCTGATCTCTATAGAGGTGGACGGTGGAGAGACCATGAGAAAAGATGGATGGAAGTGATAGTTACTGAGTGATGGGGACTTTGGGGTTATTCATGGGGCGGAGGCAGCCAAGCCCTGGGTCAGACCTGGTCACTTGGGTAGATATAGCTTACTCCCCAGATCTATGGGGCCAGTAGGAGAGGGCTAAGAGTGAAGGTCTCTAGTATTGGGGTTCTCTATGTAATGTTGGAGCTTGTACCATTCTCTCTTGTGTTTTGTCACTTGATTGTTAGATGATGTGCAGCGATAGTGGGTCCCCATACACGTACTGCGAGTCCGCCATCTACGATACCCCCAAAGACTGTGTACAGAGGACCCCAGGGATAGAGAAACAGAGCACCCTGCCTTCTCGCCCAGAAATGCTGAACATCCTGAAGTGGAAAGACTATGACACTCCCCCATATAACACAGGGTCTCTGTGCAGCTTCCGGAACGCTTTAGAAGGTAAGATTGATTCCATGGTGGGATAAGACGACATGAGATAAGGAGGTATGACAGTCTGAGTGTCGGGGCCTCCTGAAAGAAGGAAGGGTCTCTGATTGCTTAAAAAAGATCGGGAACGGAATTCCGATCCCGATCGCTCAACCTTACCTGCATAGAACCGCTGCCGCTCCCCGGAGCTCCGACCGTTGTTCTCTGTCCTCTCCTCTCTCATTCACAGCCCTGCAGAGCGCCATGCGTGCCCCCGCCTCCCTAGGCTAGTGTTACTGATGCTGGGAGTAGGCGGGGCTAGTTGTGGCTTAGGAGTGGGTGGGTACAGGGCGGGGAGACATTAGTGCATCACTAGGGAGTCGGGGGTGCGTACGGCGCTCTGCCGGCGTCTGAATGAGAGAGGAGAGAAACGGACAGAACAACGGCCCGGAGCTCCGGGGAGCGGCGTACACACCGGGAGGGGAGGCAGTGGCAGCAGTTCTGTGCAGGTAACCCCAAAAATCCCTCTGACTTGCATTAGGATTGGAATTGGGATCGGGATCGGCTGGAAAATGATCGGAAATCGGATTTTAAAAACGATCCTGAAATCTCAACATGGGATCAACCCTGGCCATGTCGTATTGACTGGAGTGAAATCTCCCATCAGATCTCATGGTCACTACTTGTCCCATGTAGGCTAAGAGTCCTCAGCCGTCTCCCCACCTGTCCCTCCATGGCAGCGCTTCAATGTTGCTGCACTATCTGACTCTCTACTCCATCTTCATCCACCATCATCATCTCACAGCAAAACCTTCACTTACTCTTGTGACATAAGAAATATGGAAGACGGGTGGAAAAGTGAGCCAAGAGCTGTGAGGTCAGACAAGTAGCACTCTGGGGAGAGTCAATGGACTAGACTCAGGGTGTGGACACCAAAGGTGGGGAAAACCCAGAAACAACCAAAACATAGAGCAAGGAGAGAAGCAAGCCAACTTCTCCAACATGTCTGCTCTCAGGTCTGGGGTTGTATCCGATGGTGGTAGCCATATTTGTATGAGAATCAGCCGCATGAGAGGCTCGGGGTCCTACTGCAAAGTACATGGTTAAGGAAGGACCTCTCCCGGGACACTTCTCCAACACTCACTTGTGTCATCCATCATGTAATAAGTCCTTTAGAATCTGACATGATGTCTTATCTATGGGCCGACACCAAAGATGTCTAACTGCAGCTTCTGCTCCTCCGTCTTCTCCTCCCAGGCAACATAGACGCGTCAGATGGGAGAACGCCTGGAAACTTCGCACACAACAAGGTCCATGGATACATGGGAGGCGCAATGGCCATGGTTTCCGTATCTGCCAATGACCCCATGTTCTTTGTTCACCATTGCTATATTGACTTGTAAGTATTGTATATGTGACACCCCTTCGGGCCGACCCTCAGAGGCGGAGAGTGTAGTAGTCCTCACCACGGGGCAATGACTACACCAAAACTGGAGGGTCTCCCACATATACCAGGGGTCACTCAGCGCTCCGAACACAAGTCATAAGGGCAAAACTAGTAACAGTACAAAAGGACGAGGTGGTAAGATGGAGCCACTGGGAACGGGCGACACATCGGGAGGGCCTAAGACTATACGTGTCCAGCTGCCTCACCAGGGGGCAGCCACTGATGGAGATGGAGCCACTGGGAACGGGCGACACATCGGGAGGGCCTAAGACTATACGTGTCCAGCTGCCTCACCAGGGGGCAGCCACTGATGGAGATGGAGCCACTGGGAACGGGCGACACATCGGGAGGGCCTAAGACTATACGTGTCCAGCTGCCTCACCAGGGGGCAGCCACTGATGGAGATGGAGCCACTGGGAACGGGCGACACATCGGGAGGGCCTAAGACTATACGTGTCCAGCTGCCTCACCAGGGGGCAGCCACTGATGGAGATGGAGCCACTGGGAACGGGCGACACATCGGGAGGGCCTAAGACTATACGTGTCCAGCTGCCTCACCACGGGGCAATGACTACACCCAAATTGGAGGGTCTCCCACATATACCAGGGGTCACTCAGTGCTCCGAACACGCTCACAAGTCATAAGGGTAAAACTAGTAACAGTACAATAGGACAACATGGTAAGATGGAGCCATTGGGAGCGGGCGACACACCCGGAGGGCCTAAGACTATACGTGGCAGGATCGTGTCCAGCTGCCTCACCACGGGGCAGCCACTGATGGAGATGGAGCCACTGGGAACGGGCGACACACCGGGCCTGGAGGGCTTGAAACTATAGGTGTCCAGCTGCCTCACCTTTAAGGTTACCATGTCAACCAGGGAAAATCTAAAGTTTCAGAAGTTCCCTTGATAGATACAAGTAGCAGCTGAGGAGGCTTATATAAGACCCCGCCCTCCTGACACAAGGGCTGACTATATAAGACCCCGCCCTCCTGACACAAGTGCTGACTATATAAGACCCCGCCCTCCTGACACAAGGGCTGACTATATAAGACCCCGCCCTCCTGACACAAGTGCTGACTATATAAGACCCCGCCCTCCTGACACAAGGGCTGACTATATAAGACCCCGCCCTCCTGACACAAGTGCTGACTATATAAGACCCCGCCCTCCTGACACAAGGGCTGACTATATAAGACCCCGCCCTCCTGACACAAGGGCTGACTATATAAGACCCTGCCCTCCTGACACAAGGGCTGACTATATAAGACCCCGCCCTCCTGACACAAGGGCTGACTATATAAGACCCCGCCCTCCTGACACAAGGGCTGACTATATAAGACCCCGCCCTCCTGACACAAGTGCTGACTATATAAGACCCCGCCCTCCTGACACAAGGGCTGACTATATAAGACCCCGCCCTCCTGACACAAGGGCTGACTATATAAGACCCCGCCCTCCTGACACAAGGGCTGACTATATAAGACCCCGCCCTCCTGACACAAGTGCTGACTATATAAGACCCCGCCCTCCTGACACAAGGGCTGACTATATAAGACCCCGCCCTCCTGACACAAGTGCTGACTATATAAGACCCCGCCCTCCTGACACAAGGGCTGACTATATAAGACCCCGCCCTCCTGACACAAGTGCTGACTATATAAGACCCCGCCCTCCTGACACAAGGGCTGACTATATAAGACCCCGCCCTCCTGACACAAGGGCTGACTATATAAGACCCCGCCCTCCTGACACAAGTGCTGACTATATAAGACCCCGCCCTCCTGACACAAGGGCTGACTATATAAGACCCCGCCCTCCTGACACAAGGGCTGACTATGTAAGACCCCGCCCTCCTGACACAAGTGCTGACTATATAAGACCCCGCCCTCCTGACACAAGGGCTGACTATATAAGACCCCGCCCTCCTGACACAAGTGCTGACTATATAAGACCCCGCCCTCCTGACACAAGGGCTGACTATATAAGACCCCGCCCTCCTGACACAAGTGCTGACTATATAAGACCCCGCCCTCCTGACACAAGGGCTGACTATATAAGACCCCGCCCTCCTGACACAAGGGCTGACTATGTAAGACCCCGCCCTCCTGACACAAGTGCTGACTATATAAGACCCCGCCCTCCTGACACAAGGGCTGACTATATAAGACCCCGCCCTCCTGACACAAGGGCTGACTATATAAGACCCCGCCCTCCTGACACAAGGGCTGACTATATAAGACCCCGCCCTCCTGACACAAGTGCTGACTATATAAGACCCCGCCCTCCTGACACAAGGGCTGACTGTATAAGACCCCGCCCTCCTGACACAAGGGCTGACTATATAAGACCCCGCCCTCCTGACACAAGTGCTGACTATATAAGACCCCGCCCTCCTGACACAAGGGCTGACTGTATAAGACCCCGCCCTCCTGACACAAGGGCTGAATATATAAGACCCCGCCCTCCTGACACAAGTGCTGACTATATAAGACCCCGCCCTCCTGACACAAGTGCTGACTATATAAGACCCCGCCCTCCTGACACAAGTGCTGACTATATAAGACCCCGCCCTCCTGACACAAGGGCTGACTATATAAGACCCCGCCCTCCTGACACAAGGGCTGACTGTATAAGACCCCGCCCCCCTGACACAAGGGCTGAATATATAAGACCCCGCCCTCCTGACACAAGGGCTGACTATATAAGACCCCGCCCTCCTGACACAAGGGCTGACTATATAAGACCCCGCCCTCCTGACACAAGTGCTGACTATGTAAGACCCCGCCCTCCTGACACAAGGGCTGACTATATAAGACCCCGCCCTCCTGACACAAGTGCTGACTATGTAAGACCCCGCCCTCCTGACACAAGGGCTGAATATATAAGACCCCGCCCTCCTGACACAAGGGCTGAATATATAAGACCCCGCCCTCCTGACACAAGTGCTGACTATATAAGACCCCGCCCTCCTGACACAAGTGCTGACTATATAAGACCCCGCCCTCCTGACACAAGGGCTGACTATATAAGACCCCGCCCTCCTGACACAAGGGCTGACTATATAAGACCCCGCCCTCCTGACACAAGGACTGACTATATAAGACCCCGCCCTCCTGACACAAGGACTGACTATATAAGACCCCACCCTCCTGACACAAGGACTGACTATATAAGACCCCGCCCTCCTGACACAAGGGCTGACTATATAAGACCCTGCCCTCCTGACACAAGTGCTGACTGTATAAGACCCCGCCCTCCTGACACAAGGGCTGACTATATAAGACCCCGCCTTCCTCACACAAGGGCTGACTGTATAAGACCCCGCCCTCCTGACACAAGGGCTGACTATATAAGACCCCGCCCTCCTGACACAAGGGCTGACTATATAAGACCCCGCCCTCCGGACACAAGGGCTGACTATATAAGACCCCGCCCTCCTGACACAAGGGCTGAATATATAAGACCCCGCCCTCCTGACACAAGGACTGACTATATAAGACCCCGCCCTCCTGACACAAGGGCTGACTATTTAAGACCCCGCCCTCCGGACACAAGTGCTGACTATATAAGACCCCGCCCTCCTGACACAAGAGCTGACTATATAAGACCCCGCCCTCCTGACACAAGGACTGACTATATAAGACCCCGCCCTCCTGACACAAGGGCTGACTATATAAGACCCCGCCCTCCTGACACAAGTGCTGACTATATAAGACCCCGCCCTCCTGACAGAAGTGCTGACTATATAAGACCCCGCCCTCCTGACACAAGGGCTGACTGTATAAGACCCCGCCCTCCTGACACAAGGACTGACTATATAAGACCCCGCCCTCCTGACACAAGGGCTGACTATATAAGACCCCGCCCTCCTGACACAAGTGCTGACTATATAAGACCCCGCCCTCCTGACACAAGGGCTGACTGTATAAGACCCCGCCCTCCTGACATAAGTGCTGACTGTATAAGACCCCGCCCTCCTGACACAAGGGCTGACTATATAAGTCCCCGCCCTCCTGACACAAGGGCTGACTATTTAAGACCCCGCCCTCCGGACACAAGGGCTGACTATATAAGACCCCGCCCTCCTGACACAAGGGCTGAATATATAAGACCCCGCCCTCCTGACAGAAGTGCTGACTATATAAGACCCCGCCCTCCTGACACAAGTGCTGACTATATAAGACCCCGCCCTCCTGACACAAGTGCTGACTGTATAAGACCCCGCCCTCCTGACACAAGGGCTGACTATATAAGACCCCGCCCTCCTGACACAAGTGCTGACTATGTAAGACCCCGCCCTCCTGACACAAGGGCTGACTATATAAGACCCCGCCCTCCTGACACAAGGGCTGACTATATAAGACCCCGCCCTCCTGACACAAGAGCTGACTATATAAGACCCCGCCCTCCTGACACAAGGGCTGACTATATAAGACCCCGCCCTCCTGACAGAAGTGCTGACTATATAAGACCCCGCCCTCCTGACACAAGTGCTGACTATATAAGACCCCGCCCTCCTGACACAAGTGCTGACTGTATAAGACCCCGCCCTCCTGACACAAGGGCTGACTATATAAGACCCCGCCCTCCTGACACAAGTGCTGACTATGTAAGACCCCGCCCTCCTGACACAAGGGCTGACTATATAAGACCCCGCCCTCCTGACACAAGGGCTGACTATTTAAGACCCCGCCCTCCGGACACAAGGGCTGACTGTATAAGACCCCGCCCTCCTGACACAAGGGCTGACTGTATAAGACCCCGCCCTCCTGACACAAGTGCTGACTATATAAGAGCCCGCCCTCCTCACACAAGGGCTGACTATATAAGACCCCGCCCTCCTGACACAAGAGCTGACTATATAAGACCCCGCCCTCCTGACACAAGAGCTGACTATATAAGACCCCGCCCTCCTGACACAAGGACTGACTATATAAGACCCCGCCCTCCTGACACAAGGGCTGACTATATAAGACCCCGCCCTCCTGACAGAAGTGCTGACTATATAAGACCCCGCCCTCCTGACACAAGTGCTGACTATATAAGACCCCGCCCTCCTGACACAAGTGCTGACTGTATAAGACCCCGCCCTCCTGACACAAGGGCTGACTATATAAGACCCCGCCCTCCTGACACAAGTGCTGACTATGTAAGACCCCGCCCTCCTGACACAAGGGCTGACTATATAAGACCCCGCCCTCCTGACACAAGGGCTGACTATATAAGACCCCGCCCTCCTGACACAAGAGCTGACTATATAAGACCCCGCCCTCCTGACACAAGGGCTGACTATATAAGACCCCGCCCTCCTGACACAAGGACTATATCATGTACTGCAGTTGTGGGTGATGTAATAATACAAGGGGTCGTTAGGAGGGGGAATTATATCTATAAGGAAGATTCATTAGGGGAATACAAGGGGACATTAGGGGGGGGGTGCTTATGTCTGGGGGTATCAGGGGTATAATATTAGGGGGTAATTCATTAAGGTGTGTGTAATGGTCGTCATCCTATCAGGTCTTCCCGGGGTCTGTATACGGCTGACTGCTGGCTTCAGTCCGCGCCGGTGGCTACCAGCTAGGGTTCTTGGCCCAGTTTCGGAGGAGAGTTTTGTGGGAGTTGTGCGGCCTCTGGAGCTGATGTGGAAGTGTTGCGAGTCTGTTCTGTGTGATGGAGACATTTCGGAGAGACGTCCTCAGTGGTTGATTCATTTTTTATGGCTAACTTAAAAAATGTTTTGATGCCATATCGAGCTTTCTA
Source organism: Leptodactylus fuscus (assembly GCF_031893055.1). Lineage (NCBI taxonomy): Eukaryota > Metazoa > Chordata > Amphibia > Anura > Leptodactylidae > Leptodactylus > Leptodactylus fuscus. The sequence continues at coordinate 1,377,292 of NC_134265.1, read as the reverse complement.
GACTATAGAGGTCCCTTCATCAGGCCGGTATAACACAATGTCTGGAGGTAGGTATATATATATATATATATATATATATATATATATATATATATATATATATATATATATACACACACACAGAGGAGTGGGGTGTCAGATGGAAAACATAACATGTAAATACAGTATATAACCCATATCTATCAGTCACAGGAAGGTTCTCTGGGTTTATGGCTTCTTTTGATCAGTGACGTGTTTCGGATGAAAGCTATCCCATCTTAGGTAGGTCGGGCGGTCAATCGGCTTCCGATACAGCGATTTCCAAGAAGGAGTGATTGAGCGTCAGGTTGATGGTGGGATGGAACTGGTGGAATTGGTCATGGAAGGTTTTCAGCTGTTCCTCAGACCCAGTCCACAGGATTAGGATATCGTCAGTGAAGCGGTAGTAGGCCCGAGGCCTGGTGGTGCAGATGGATAGGAAGTCACTCTCCAGCTTGGCCATGAAGAGATTAGCGGACTGTGGCGCCATTTTGCTCCCCATTGCGGTGGCGGTCTGCTGTAGGTAGATGCAGTCACCAAAAGAGAAGTAATTGTGGGTGAGGAGACGCAGTCATCAAGATACAGGACAACAAAATGGAGACATCGCTGTATCGGAAGCCAATTGACCGACCAACCTACCTAAGATGGGATAGCTTTCATCCCAAACACATAAAGAACTCCATTGTCTACAGCCAGGCCATCAGATACCATCACATATGTTCAGACCCTGCAGATAGAGACGAACACCTTGGAGGCCTCAGTAACACATTCTTGAGGCAGGGTTACCATCCAAGAACAATTGATAACCAAATCACCAGAGCCACCAGGATACCAAGATCGGAGTTATTAATATACAACACCAAACAGGAGAACAATCGGGGGCCCCTGGTGTCACATATAACCCCCACCTGGAGACGCTGAGAGGAATCACATGCAAATTACATCCACTACTGTAATAAGACCACCGTGTAATATCCAGATCTCCAGACCCCCCTCCCCTGTGCTACAGACACCAAACCTCAGGAATATGGTGATCAGCAGCTCACTGTCACCTCCAACTAACACAGGAACATTCCCATGTGGACAGAAGAGGAGCAAAACCTGCCCCCACATACTGACCCCTGACAGGATAGAGATCCCAAACTCTGATCAGCACTACAAGATCCCGGGACCTTCACCTGCAGCCACCTAATGTAGTGTGTGTGATATTGTGTAGTAAGTGTCCTGGGGTCCTGTATGTAGGTGAGACAGGACAGTCACTGAGGATGAGGAGGAACTCACACAGACATACGATTAGAGAACAGAGAATGGACCTCCCGGGGCCAAAACACTTCTGTAATGAAAGTCATAACATGACCCTGGATATGAAGATCCTGGTACTGAGAGGGAATTTCAGAAACAGAAAGGATCGCCGCATATGGGAGATTAAACTCATGACGACCTTCAACACTCTCCAAAGGGGATAAACCAGGCCCAGGGTTTTATGGCCTTTCATAACCACTACACACCAGGTCACTGATCAAAGAAGCCACAAACCCAGAGAACTGTCCTGTGACTGATAGATATGGATTATATACTGTGTATTTACATGTTCTGTTTTCCATCTATTTTGCATCTAACACCCCTCTCCTCTGTATATATATATGTACCTACCTCCAGACATTGTGTTATACCATCCTGATGAAGGGACCTCTACAGTCTTGAAAGCTCGATATGTCATCAGAAATTTTTTTAAGTTAGCCATTAAAAAAGGAATCAACTACTGAGGACTTCTCTCCGAAAATGTCTTTCATTTCATATCCCCTGGCGAACACGGTACAAGGAGATGTCTTCTGTTCTGTGTGTGAGTCTGTGTTCCCTCATACTCTCCTTCTCGCCCCCTGTCCTGTATCTCTGGCTGCCTGTCACTGTTTGGTATTAGTGAGTTTGTGTTTTGGGTTCCAGGCTTGTTTAGCCTCCGTCCTGTGATACCCTTTCCTCACTACCCCACTCTTCCTCTCCTCCTGTTGTGTGTTTATGGTTGTGCTGCGCCTGTTAGTTCTCCAGCGTGTCCTGGTTGTTTCTATTTGCAGCTGCACCTATTCTTTCATTAGGGGTGACCGCCTCTAGTACCCCAGTCCCTAGCCTCTTGCAGCTCTCATCCCACCTGTCTGTTAGATCTTCGTGTTTAGAGAGCCAGAAGTTGTCGGGGCCGAGCTTAGCTTGGGAGCCGCCGACCATCACCTGCAGGCAGGACCTAGTCAGCCGTCGTAGCACCGGGGACAGCTCACCTACCCCAGTTCCCTAGAATTGCAAGCAGCATTCAGTATACGGTTGTCGGGCATCTTCTTGACTGTGACGTATATATGATGTAGTGATGGGTCTGTGCTTGGTGATGTCATGTTCTATGTATGATATCACATATTATATGATGTATATATGATGTAGTGATGGGTCTGTGCTTGAAGATGTCATGTTCTATGTCACCTTGGGATTATATTACAGGTATTATATGACAGTCCGTAGGTGGATGGTGACGTCATGTTACACGTGTGATGTTATATCACTAATGACATGATGATGGGCTGATGGTAGAGACCATTGGAAGTCACTGGTTGCTTTCCGTTGGTTCTGTAGATCTGGCAGCTCATTCATTTCTCTTTTGTTTCACAGTTGTTATCAGAAATGGATTGAAAAATACAATGTGCGTCCTGAAGACTTTCCCGAGAACCCCATCCCGGGGCATCATCCTCAGGACTTCCCTCCCCCATTTTATCCTGCTTATAAGCTCAGTGACTTCCACCAGACATCCTGGGCACTTGGATATACATATGATAATATTGAAGGATATCATTAAACCGTGAAAACGACCATTTATGTGAGGAAGTGGAATGAACGAGAGACTTCTACCTGGAGACTCCTCCCACAAAATGGCGGCTTTACCAGGTTCAGTCTAAGCCTCATTCCATGTAAATCCTATAATTTAATAAATGGATTTTCACAATATCTCTCCGCCTGCTGTGCATTCTATCCTTGTCCATCTATTTATGGAGAGGGGATGGCTTCAGAGTATTCCTGTCATCTGACAAGGGGCGGCGGGCTGATATAAAGCTCCTCCCTGGACCTCCTGTTATTACTCTCCTCCCCTGAGCTTCCTGTTATTACTCTACTCCCCAGGACCTCCTGTTATTACTCTCCTCCCCTGGGCTTCCTGTTATTACTCTCCTTCCCTGAGCCTCCTGTTATTACTCTCCTCCCCTGAGCTTCCTGTTATTACTCTCCTCCCCTGGGCCTCCTGTTATTACTCTCCTCCCCAGGGCTTCCTGTTATTACTCTCCTCCCCTGGGCTTCCTGTTATTACTCTCCTCCCCTGGACCTCCTGTTATTACTCTCCTCCCCTGGACCTCCTGTTATTACTCTCCTCCCCTGAGCTTCCTGTTATTACTCTCCTCCCCTGGGCCTCCTGTTATTACTCTCCTTCCCTGAGCTTCCTGTTATTACTCTCCTCCCTTGGCCTCCTGTTATTACTCTCCTTCCCTGAGCCTCCTGTTATTACTCTCCTCCCCTGAGCCTCCTGTTATTACTCTCCTCCCCTGGGCTTCCTGTTATTACTCTCCTCCACTGGGCTTCCTGTTATTACTCTCCTCCCCTGGGCTTCCTGTTATTACTCTCCTCCCCTGGGCCTCCTGTTATTACTCTCCTCCCCTGAGCCTCCTGTTATTACTCTCCTCTCCTGAGCCTCCTGTTATTACTCTCCTCCTCTGAGCTTCCTGTTATTACTCTCCTCCCCTGGACCTCCTGTTATTACTCTCCTCCCCTGGGCCTCCTGTTATTACTCTCCTCCCCTGGGACTCCTGTTATTATGCTCCTCCCCTGAGCCTCCTGTTATTACTCTCCTCCCTGGACCTACGGTTATTACTCTCCTCCCTGGACCTGCTGTCATTACTCTCCTCCCCTGAGCCTCCTGTTATTACTCTCCTCCCCTGGGACTCCTGTTATTATGCTCCTCCCCTGAGCCTCCTGTTATTATGCTCCTCCCTGGATCTTCGGTTATTACTCTCCTCCCTGGACCTGCTGTCATTACTCTCCTCCCCTGAGCCTCCTGTTATTACTCTCCTCCCCTGGGACTCCTGTTATTACTCTCCTCCCCTGGACCTGCTGTTATTACTCTCCTCCCCTGGATCTCCAGTTATTACGCTTTTCCCTGGACCTCCTGTTATTACTCTCCTCCCCTGGGACTCCTGTTATTACTCTCCTCCCCTGGACCTGCTGTTATTACTCTCCTCCCCTGAGCCTCCTGTTATTACTCTCCTCCCCTGAGCCTCCTGTTATCACTCTCCTCCCCTGAGCCTCCTGTTATTACTCTCCTCCCCTGAGCCTCCTGTTATTACTCTCCTCCCCTGGGACTCCTGTTATTACACTCCTCCCCTGGGCCTCCTGGTATTACTCTCCTCCCCTGGACCTTCGGTTATTACTCTCCTCCCCTGAGCCCCCTGTTATTACTCTCCTCCCCTGAGCCTCCTGTTATTACTCTCCTCCCCTGAGCCTCCTGTTATTACTCTCCTCCCCTGAGCCTCCTGTTATTACTCTCCTCCCCTGGGCTTCCTGTTATTACTCTCCTCCCCTGAGTCTCCTTTTATTACTCTCCTCCCCTGGGCCTCCTGTTATTACTCTCCTCCCCTGGGCCTCCTGTTATTACTCTCCTCCCCTGAGCCTCCTGTTATTACTCTCCTCCCCTGAGCCTCCTGTTATTACTCTCCTCCCCTGAGCCTCCTGTTATTACTCTCCTCCCCTGGGCTTCCTGTTATTACTCTCCTCCCCTGAGTCTCCTTTTATTACTCTCCTCCCCTGGGCCTCCTGTTATTACTCTCCTCCCCTGGGCCTCCTGTTATTACTCTCCACCCCTGGGCTTCCTGTTATTACTCTTCTCCCCTGGGCCTCCTGTTATTACTCTCCTCCCCTGGGCTTCCTGTTATTACTCTCCTCCCCTGGACCTCCTGTTATTACTCTCCTCCCCTGAGCCTCCTGTTATTACTCTCCTCCCCTGGGCCTCCTGTTATTACTCTCCTCCCCTGGGCTTCCTGTTATTACTCTTCTCCCCTGGGCCTCCTGTTATTACTCTCCTCCCCTGGACCTCCTGTTATTACTCTCCTCCCCTGAGCCTCCTGTTATTACTCTCCTCCCCTGGACCTCCTGTTATTACTCTCCTCCCCTGAGCTTCCTGTCATTACTCTCCTCCCCTGGACCTCCTGTTATTACTCTCCTCCCCTGAGCTTCCTGTTATTACTCTCCTCCCCTGGACCTCCTGTTATTACTCTCCTCCCCTGGACCTCCTGTTATTACTCTCCTCCCCTGGACCTCCTGTTATTACTCTCCTCCCCTGGACCTCCTGTTATTACTCTCCTCCCCTGGACCTACTGTTATTACTCTCCTCCCCTGGACCTCCTGTTATTACTCTCCTCCCCTGGACTTCCTGTTATTACTCTCCTCCCCTGGACCTCCTGTTATTACTCTACTCCCCTGAGCTTCCTGTTATTACTCTCCTCCCCTGAGCCTCCTGTTATTACTCTCCTCCCCTGGACCTCCTGTTATTACTCTCCTCCCCTGAGCTTCCTGTTATTACTCTCCTCCCCTGAGCTTCCTGTTATTACTCTCCTTCCCTGGGCTTCCTGTTATTACTCTCCTCCCCTGGACCTCCTGTTATTACTCTCCTCCCCTGGGCTTCCTGTTATTACTCTCCTCCCCTGAGCTTCCTGTAATTACTCACCTCCCCTGGGCCTCCTGTTATTACTCTCCTCCCCTGAGCCTCCTGTTATTACTCTCCTCCCCTGGGCTTCCTGTTATTACTCTCCTCCCCAGGACCTCCTGTTATTACTCTCCTCCCCAGGACCTCCTGTTATTACTCTCCTCCCCTGGGCTTCCTGTTATTACTCTCCTCCCCTGGACCTCCTGTTATTACTCTCCTCCCCTGGGCTTCCTGTTATCACTCTCCTCCCCTGGGCTTCCTGTTATTACTCTCCTCCCCAGGACCTCCTGTTATTACTCTCCTCCCCTGGACCTCCTGTTATTACTCTCCTCCCCTGGGCTTCCTGTTATTACTCTCCTCCCCTGAGCTTCCTGTTATTACTCACCTCCCCTGGGCTTCCTGTTATTACTCTCCTCCCCTGGGCTTCCTGTTATTACTCTCCTCCCCAGGACCTCCTGTTATTACTATCCTCCCCTGGGCTTCCTGTTATTACTCTCCTCCCCAGGACCTCCTGTTATTACTATCCTCCCCTGAGCTTCCTGTTATTACTCTCCTCCCTTGAGCTTCCTGTTATTACTCTCCTCCCCTGAGCTTCCTGTTATTACTCACCTCCCCTGGGCTTCCTGTTATTACTCTCCTCCCCTGGGCTTCCTGTTATTACTCTCCTCCCCAGGACCTCCTGTTATTACTATCCTTCCCTGGGCTTCCTGTTATTACTCTCCTCCCCAGGACCTCCTGTTATTACTCTCCTCCCCAGGACCTCCTGTTATTACTCTCCTCCCCTGGGCTTCCTGTTATTACTCTCCTCCCCTGGACCTCCTGTTATTACTCTCCTCCCCTGGACCTCCTGTTATTACTCTCCTCCCCTGGACCTCCTGTTATTACTCTCCTCCCCTGGACCTCCTGTTATTACTCTCCTCCCCTGGACCTCCTGTTATTACTCTCCTCCCCTGGGCTTCCTGTTATTACTCTCCTCCCCTGGACCTCCTGTTATTACTCTCCTCCCCTGGACCTCCTGTTATTACTCTCCTCCCCTGGACCTCCTGTTATTACTCTCCTCCCCTGGACCTCCTGTTATTACTCTCCTCCCCTGGACCTCCTGTTATTACTCTCCTCCCCTGAGCCTCCTGTTATTACTCTCCTCCCCTGGACCTCCTGTTATTACTCTCCTCCCCTGGGCTTCCTGTTATTACTCTCCTCCCCTGGACCTCCTGTTATTACTCTCCTCCCCTGGACCTCCTGTTATTACTCTCCTCCCCTGGACCTCCTGTTATTACTCTCCTCCCCTGGACCTCCTGTTATTACTCTCCTCCCCAGGACCTCCTGTTATTACTCTCCTCCCCTGAGCCTCCTGTCATTACTCTCCTCCCCTGAGCTTCCTGTTATTACTCTCTGTCACGGGATGGTTAGAGTCTATACTATAGGCCATGTGTAATATATATTTCATGTGGAATGTATTCTCTAACCTGTTATATACATCAATGTGTAGTTGGCTGATTGGGGTCTAGTGTGTTAGCACATTGTATGCAAATCCCTCTAACTAGTGAGGACCATGGGTGGAGATAATCTGATCAGTGTCTCCAAGAAGATGTTGGATGGTGCATTGTCCACAGGAGACAGGGAGTCTGCTCTCCTTGGCATAGGTGAGGGGGGAAGGATCTGTGACTCAGCCCTTCCCACCCACAGATATAGGTGTAACAGTCTTAGTATATAGTATATAGCTAGCAGTTAGTATGTGTTAGCCGGCCTGTGCACAGCTCTGCAGAGAGCCAGGATTTAGTTACAGGACCAAGGAGCCAAAGCTATCATTGGATTGGGACTTCCGTGGACTTATTGTTGTTACGGTTGATGTGACCGCCGCCGGCTACTAACTTTGTGGATTACAATAAATTGCTGTTGTCTCCCGACCTCTTGCGTCCGTGTTGATTCAAAAGACCATCCGGAGGAAGACGTATACCTTTGCTCCGTGACAACTGGTTGGCAGCGGTGGGATCAACAGCGGACAGCGAGATGGACTACAGCAGCCCAGCGATTAATGGAGCCACAACCTCAGAATACAGGAACTGGACTATGGCAAGTCTACAAGTAAGGGCCCGGGAACTAAACCTGAGTTACCAGGGAAGAACGAAAGAGCAACTGATCGAGGCACTGGAGGAGATGACCCTGCAAAGCGACCATGAGGAGGGCTGCCCCCAGGAGACTGGAGAGATACGGGAGTGGCAGGTACAGACCCAAAAGAGCAGATGGGTTGTTTTGTATGAGGAGGAATTGGCAGTGCTGGGGCTAGAAGCAACTGCAGAGCAAAGGAGTAGAGCATTACAGAGGGCTCAGGAAACGGAGAAGGAGGAACAGAGAATGGCGCATGAAAAGGAAAGAATGGCGCATGAAATGCGAATGGCTGAGATAACTATGAGGAATTATAATCAAACGTCGACCCCCAGCCCAACAGTGAGAGAACCACCATATGTCTCCCATAAACACTTCAAGACCTTTGAGGAAGCGGCTGGGGATGTTGATGGATATTTTCAGGACTTCGAACACCAGTGCCACCTGATGGAAGTCCCAGAGAAGGATTGGGTCCGGTATCTGGTGGGGCACCTACGAGATGGGGCTGCGGAAGCTCTCAGAGCCATGGACCCTAGTGATCAGCGGGACTATGAGGCCATTAAAAGAGCGGTGCAGAAGTATTATGCAGTCACTCCAGAGACCTACCGAGTTCAGTTCCGCTCTTTGTCTTACAATGGGGGAAGCTCCTTCCACATGTTCGCCCACAAGTTGAAGCAAGCATGCAAGCGCTGGCTAGAAGGAGAGGAGGCTGTCACAGTCGATAAGATCCTCCAAGTCATACTTAAGGAACAGTTCTTTTCCCAGTGCCCCGCTGAGATCCGTGAGTGGGTGCTGGAACGGAACCCAGCCACAGTTGAGCAAGCTGCTTCTCTTGCAGATGAGGGCCTGACCATCAAGCCGCAGTGGAAGAGGTTGTTTGCAGAGGAACGGAAAACTACCACAGTCCGCCAGACACCCTTCAGCCAGCCACCCACCTTTCGTGTCCGGCCTCAGGATTACAATTCCCCCTCTACCCCTGCCCCAGCCCATCGGCCTCCAGCTATGAACAACCCTGTCCCTAGACAACGACCTACTGGAAGAATGCTAGAGCGCAGATGTTTTGGGTGCGGGCGGCCTGGACATTTGCAAGCTAGTTGCCCTGCTAACATGGGGGCACGGGCCACCGTGGCATCCCGGCCTATTCACTACCTGGGAACCACCCCTAGGACAGAAAGTTTGGCCCCATTTCCAGATGACTCCATGAATGACACATCTGTTCCACCTCCAGGGGTCTATGGGATTCAGCCTTCCGCCACACATCCCGCAAACCTTCAGCGGAAGCACTTGCAGGAGGTCCTACTGGATGGCCGAACAGTTGTTGGATTCCGGGACTCGGGAGCTTTCCTAACGGTAGCGGACCCCCGAGTTGTGCGACCCGAGGCCCTAGAGGAGGGCCCTGGCATTTCTATCAAGTTGGCAGGGGGTACTCAAAGACGTATTCCTAAAGCTACCGTGGAACTCGACTATGGTTATGGACCAAAACGATGCACAATTGGTGTGATGAGCGGGCTGCCGGCCGATGTTCTGTTAGGCAACGATGTTGGAAATCTACAGTGCCACTTTGTGGGAGCAGTGACCCGAAGCCAAGCTCAGGGAGAAGCCAACATGGATCCACCGGATTTTCTGACAGATGCCAGCCCTTCAACCCTACAACTTTACCATTCAGTACCGCCGAGGGAACCAACACCAGAACGCAGATGGGTTATCCCAGCAGGAGGACATATGAGCTATAGAGACTGATGTGCATTCCCCAATTTACCTGTGTAGGCCAATTGTGTCATGCACATGTTTTGAGAGGGGGAGGGGTTGTCACGGGATGGTTAGAGTCTATACTATAGGCAATGTGTAATATATATTTCATGTGGAATGTATTCTCTAACCTGTTGTATACATCAATGTGTAGTTGGCTGATTGGGGTCTAGTGTGTTAGCACATTGTATGCAAATCCCTCTAACTAGTGAGGACAATGGGTGGAGATAATCTGATCAGTGTCTCCAAGAAGATGTTGGATGGTGCATTGTCCATAGTAGACAGGGAGTCTGTGACTCAGCCCTTCCCACCCACAGATATAGGTGTAACAGTCTTAGTATATAGTATATAGCTAGCAGTTAGTATGTGTTAGCCGGCCTGTGCACAGCTCTGTAGAGAGCCAGGATTTAGTTACAGGACCAAGGAACCAAAGTTATCATTGGATTGTGACTTCTGTGGACTTATTGTTGTTACGGTTGATGTGACCGCCGCCGGCTACTAACTTTGTGGATTACAATAAATTGCTGTTGTCTCCCGACCTCTTGCGTCCGTGTTGATTCAAAAGACCTTCCGGAGGAAGACGTATACCTTTGCTCCGTGACACTCTCCTCCCCTGAGCTTCCTGTTATTACTCTCCTCCCCTGGACCTCCTGTTATTACTCTCCTCCCCTGGGCCTCCTGTTATTACTCTCCTCCCCTGGACCTCCTGTTATTACTCTCCTCCCCTGGACCTCCTGTTATTACTCTCCTCCCCTGAGCCTCCTGTTATTACTCTCCTCCCCTGAGCCTCCTGTTATTACTCTCCTCCCCAGGACCTCCTGTTATTACTCTCCTCCCCTGAGCTTCCTGTTATTACTCTCCTCCCCTGGACCTCCTGTTATTACTCTCTTCCCCTGGACCTCCTGTTATTACTCTCCTCCCCAGGACCTCCTGTTATTACTCTCCTCCCCTGAGCTTCCTGTTATTACTCTCCTCCCCTGAGCCTCCTGTTATTACTCTCCTCCCCTGGGCCTCCTGTTATTACTCTCCTCCCCTGGGCCTCCTGTTATTACTCTCCTCCCCTGAGCCTCCTGTTATTACTCTCCTCCCCTGGGCCTCCTGTTATTACTCTCCTCCCCTGAGCCTCCTGTTATTACTCTCCTCCCCTGAGCCTCCTGTTATTACTCTCCTCCCCTGAGCTTCCTGTTATTACTCTCCTCCCCTGAGCCTCCTGTTATTACTCTCCTCCCCTGGGCTTCCTGTTATTACTCTCCTCCCCTGGGCCTCCTGTTATTACTCTCCTCCCCTGAGCCTCCTGTTATTACTCTCCTCCCCTGAGCCTCCTGTTATTACTCTCCTCCCCTGAGCCTCCTGTTATTACTCTCCTCCCCTGAGCTTCCTGTTATTACTCTCCTCCCCTGGACCTCCTGTTATTACTCTCCTCCCCTGAGCCTCCTGTTATTACTCTCCTCCCCTGAGCCTCCTGTTATTACTCTCCTCCCCTGAGCCTCCTGTTATTACTCTCCTCCCCTGAGCTTCCTGTTATTACTCTCCTCCCCTGGACCTCCTGTTATTACTCTCCTCCCCTGAGCTTCCTGTTATTACTCTCCTCCCCTGAGCTTCCTGTTATTACTCTCCTCCCCTGGACCTCCTGTTATTACTCTCCTCCCCTGGACCTCCTGTTATTACTCTCCTCCCCTGAGCCTCCTGTTATTACTCTCCTCCCCTGGACCTCCTGTTATTACTCTCCTCCCCTGAGCCTCCTGTTATTACTCTCCTCCCCTGAGCCTCCTGTTATTACTCTCCTCCCCTGAGCTTCCTGTTATTACTCTCCTCCCCTGGGCCTCCTGTTATTACTCTCCTCCCCTGGACCTCCTGTTATTACTCTCCTCCCCTGGACCTCCTGTTATTACTCTCCTCCCCTGGGCCTCCTGTTATTACTCTCCTCCCCTGAGCTTCCTGTTATTACTCTCCTCCCCTGAGCTTCCTGTTATTACTCTCCTCCCTTGAGCCTCCTGTTATTACTATTATTATAAATGATATATATATATATTATTAGTCTGATACAACTGGCCAGACCGGTTCTCCAACTCCTGCTCATACATTAGGAAGAAGCGCAGCAGAGTCCCGGAGCCTCGGCTTGTCTGAGGTTTGTACCAGTGTTACAAGGTTTAGGCAATGCCAGATATCCAAGAGAGCCCTTGCGGGGTGGTGTCATGGTGCGACACAGGCAGTTGAAGGGGGATAACAGGGGTCTACTGTGCAGGGACGGGGCTCATCTCACTGACATCGGCCTGGATATCTTTTTGGATGGTATTGAGAGGGCTCTGTTTCTGCTCTTAGAGGGGGTCGGACCCCGGTGTAGGGTTACACGGTGCTCCGGTGGCATGTTGGCAGGACCTTGTCCCTCCCCTTTGGCATTCGGAGAGAAGAGGAGAGGCGCGTCACCCGCTGAACATCTCTTACATGCCCAAGTGGTGGCGGGGCATTCTGGTGACGCGCCATAGAGATCGTCATGGGGTAATAAAGCTGTGGCCGACCCCCATAATTTACCCAAAGTCGTCTTGTGCCTGATTTCTGTCTCTATTATCATTCAGGTGCCGGGAGGGGTTTTGGTTTCCCCCAGGACATTGCACTTAGTCTTATTTCCAGGAGTGTTTCTCCTATTGAGAGGGTCTGTAACCCTATAAGGGGTGGAGATCGGACCCCTCCTCACAGGAGTGACATATTGGACACCTACCTTGGATACTTGTGCACCTTGTGGTGGGGGTCTGCACCTCTGGGGGGGTCTCGTGTATGATTGCAGTGTTACATTATGTATGATGTCAGATTGTGACTCCCATGTTGTATCTGTAGTCCCACCTGTGTTACCCCACGGAGGGGGGATTGGGGGTCACTGAAGACTTTTCATGTTTTCTTGTGTTTTCTCCCTCATTCTACATCTGAATCCGTCAGGTGGGAGGAGTTACTGTCTGGCGCACATACTGTTGGTTTTTTGTCAATGTTTTTAGTGGTTTTGTATTTTTGCTGTATTTCGGCTGGAGCTCTGTGACCCTGCGGCGACCCTGACTGCGGACACAATGGACGGTCTGTCCTCAGGGCCAGTGCGGGTGTCCAGCAGGGTCCGGTATACGCTGCAGTCACTGCCGCCCTGGGGTAGATGTCAGGGACGCCCTATAGCAATGCACAGACCCGCCTCCTATAGGATTGCTGAAATCCATGGACAACCCCTATAATGGCGCCATATTGTACTGCAGGCAGACACAGGAGAGCGGCCGCACCTTCTCCTCAGGGAGCGCGCAGGGTTAACGGCGGCAGTTCTTGTATTTCTAATTTCACTTTCATTCTTTATATTTTGGGGTATAGAAGTGAAAGTCTCGCTCTCTATTTATAAATGTGAAACTTTTTTCATTCCTGTTTTATTAATTCTCCGTAGGGTCGGCCATATTGTGTAGCCGCAGGTCACAGGGGAGAGGAGGATGGAGGAGAGGATGGCGGAGAGAGGAGAGGATGGAAGGGAGGATGGAGGAGAGGATGGAGGAAAGGATGGAGAAGAGGATGGAGGAAAGGATGGAGGAGAGAGGAGAGGATGGAGGAGAGGACGGAGGAAAGGATGGAGAAGAGGATGGAGGAAAGGATGGAGGAGAGAGGAGAGGATGGAGAGGAGGATGGAGAAGAGGATGGAGGAAAGGATGGAGGAGAGAGGAGAGGATGGAGGAGAGGATGGAGAAGAGGATGGAGGAGAGGGAAGGAGAGAGGAGAGGATGGAAGGGAGGATGGAGGAGAGGATGGAGGGGAGGATGGAGAGGAGGATGGAGGGAGAATGGAGTGGAGGATGGAGGGGAGGATGGAGGAGAGGATGGAGGAGAGGATGGAGGAGAGGAGGATGGAGGGGAGGATGGAGGAGAGGATGGAGGGAAGGATGGAGGGAAGGGAGGATGGAGGGAAGGATGGAGGGAAGGAGAGAGGAGAGGATGGAGGAGAGGATGGAGGGGAGGATGGAGGGGAGGAGAGAGGGGAGGATGGAGGGAGGGAAGGAGAGAGGAGAGGATGGAGGAGAGGATGGAGGAGAGAAGGAGAGGATGGAGGGGAGGGAAGGATGGAGGGAGAATGGAGTGGAGGATGGAGGAGAGGATGGAGGAGAGAAGGAGAGGATGGAGGGGAGGGAAGGATGGAGGGAGAATGGAGTGGAGGATGGAGGAGAGGATGGAGGGGAGGATGGAGGGGAGGATGGAGGGAGGGAAGGAGAGAGGAGAGGATGGACGGGTGGATGGAGGGGAGGATGAAGGAGAGAAGGAGAGGATGGAGGAGAGGATGGAGGGGAGGATGGAAGGGAGGAGAGAGGGGAGGAAGGAGGGAGGGAAAGAGAGAGGAGAGTATGGAGGAGAGTATGGAGGAGAGGATGGAGGGGAGGATGGAGGGGAGGAGAGAGGAGAGGATGGAGAGGTGGATGGAGGAGAGGATGGAGGGGGGAAGGAGAGAGGAGAGGATGGAGGGAGAATGGAGTGGAGGGAAGGAGAGAGGAGAAGATGGAAGGGAGGAGGATGGAGGAGAGGATGGAGGAGAGGATGGAGGAGAGGATGGAGGGGAGGATGGAGGGGTGGATGGAGAGGTGGATGGAGGAGAGGATGGAGAGGAGGATGGAGAGGAGGATGGAGAGGAGGTTGGAGGGGAGGATGGAGGGGAGGGAAGGATGGAGGGAGAATGGAGTGGAGAATGGAGGAGAGGATGGAGGAGAGAAGGAGAGGATGGAGGGGAGGGAAGGATGGAGGGAGAATGGAGTGGAGGATGGAGGAGAGGATGGAGGGGAGGATGGAGGGGAGGATGGAGGGAGGGAAGGAGAGAGGAGAGGATGGACGGGTGGATGGAGGGGAGGATGAAGGAGAGAAGGAGAGGATGGAGGAGAGGATGGAGGGGAGGATGGAAGGGAGGAGAGAGGGGAGGAAGGAGGGAGGGAAAGAGAGAGGAGAGTATGGAGGAGAGTATGGAGGAGAGGATGGAGGGGAGGATGGAGGGGAGGAGAGAGGAGAGGATGGAGAGGTGGATGGAGGAGAGGATGGAGGGGGGAAGGAGAGAGGAGAGGATGGAGGGAGAATGGAGTGGAGGGAAGGAGAGAGGAGAAGATGGAAGGGAGGAGGATGGAGGAGAGGATGGAGGAGAGGATGGAGGAGAGGATGGAGGGGAGGATGGAGGGGTGGATGGAGAGGTGGATGGAGGAGAGGATGGAGAGGAGGATGGAGAGGAGGATGGAGAGGAGGTTGGAGGGGAGGATGGAGGGGAGGATGGAGAGGAGGATGGAGGGGAGGATGGAGGAGAGGATGGAGGGGTGGATGGAGGAGAGGATGGAGAGGAGGATGGAGGGAGGGAAGGACAGAGGAGAGGATGGAGGTGAGGATGGAGAGGAGGATGGAGGAGAGGATGGAAGGGAGGATGGAGGGGAGGATGGAGGAGAGGATGGAGGGGAGGATGGAGGGGAGGATGGAGGGGAGGATGAAGGAGAGAATGGAGGGAGAATGGAGTGGAGGGAGAATGGAGTGGAGGGTAGCGAGAGGATGGAGGGGAGGGAAGGAGAGAGGAGAGGATGGAGGGGAGGATGGAGAGGAGAATGGAGGGGAGGATGGAGGGGAGGATGGAGAGGAGAATGGAGGGGTGGATGGAAGAGAGGATGGACGAGAGGATGGAGGGGAGGATGGAGGGGAGGATGGAGTGGAGGGTGGCGAGAGGATGGAGGGGAGGGAAGGAGAGAGGAGAGGATGGAGGGGAGGATGGAGAGGAGAATGGAGGGGTGGATGGAGGGGTGGATGGAGGAGAGGATGGAGGAGAGGATGGATGAGAGGATGGAGGGGAGGATGGAGGGGAGGATGATGGAGGGGTGGATGGAGGAGAGGATGGAGGGAGAGGATGGAGAGGAGGGAAGGAGAGAGGAGAGGATGGAGGGGAGGATGGAGGGAAGGATGGAGGGAGAGGATGGAGGGGAGGATGGAGGGAAGGATGGAGGGAGAGGATGGAGGGAGAGGATGGAGGGGAGGATGGAGAGGAGGATGGAGAGGAGGGAAGGAGGGAGGGGAGGATGGAGGAGAGGATGGAGAGGGGGATGGAGAGGAGGATGGAGAGGAGGGAAGGAGGGAGGGGGAGATGGAGGGAAGAATGGAGGGGAGGATGATGGGAGGATGGAGAGGAGGATGGAGGGAAGGAGGGAGGGGAGGATGGAGGTGAGTATAAGTGATTTTTGTGTTAAACATTGAGTTGGAACATAATGAAGAGGGTCCATAAAATTGGGCGCAGATGAAGGGGGGAGGGGAGAATGGCATGAAACTGAGGGCAGAGATGGGGGACATGAATCTGGGGCAGAAATGGAGGGGGGGCATATAATTTATGGTTGACTGTAGGAGGATTATACTGTGTGGGGGCACATGAAAAATGACTGAGAATGGGAGGAGTCAACATAAAAGTGGGTGGAGCTAAATTTGCTGCAGTTCTTCAAAATTTGGGAGGTATTGTTAACCCCTAGCTTGTCGTGTAGTTCAGGTTTTCAAAGTGCAAACAAAACAGCCAATAGAGGCTTTCTAATATCAATAGATCAGAAATTGCAACATTCTAGCAATGTATTCACATTGTGCATTGTAGTGACGGCTCCTCGGCTCGCAGGGGTTGATATCTCGGCTCAGTGTGAACGTCGCCCACTTTAGGTTCATTTTACAGTATTACAAACATTGCGAGACCTAATAGCAGTTCTCTCTCAGGTCCTCTGTCTTTGAGGTTTCTTCCAGGTCCACCGTTACTAGGCGGAGCCACAATGAATGGGAGGCTCCTAAGGGCTCCTTGTCCAAGGAGCAACTTCTCCCAACCAACCTGGACAACTTCTGCCGTCCATCCAAGACACATCTGGGGATGGACAATGCTTTTTCCAGCGTGGTGATGGCTCCTAACATCTCAATCCCATTGTGAACCTGTGAGCACAAACAAAACATAGACATTGTGATAAACTCCAGGCACGGATCAGGTAAGAAAGGGTTGTCAGTAGTCAGGATTTGGCTCCCTATAGCCGGCATGTCTGGAAGAATTGGAGAAGTTGTGTAAAGTCAGAGTCAACACTGGAGAGATCGAGGCTTTACCGAAACTTCATGGATTAGTCAATGAAAGTGTAAAAACTTCTGATACTTGTCAGTAACCAGAAAAACATCTGACAAGAAGATCTAAAAGCTCCAAAGCAGCAAATACTGCGATAACCAAAACTTGGGTCAGTCTCAAGACATTTGTCCACAAGTGTGTGATATGAACCTGCAGAGCCCTATTTTATGACATTCTGAGGCCAGAACTCGGCAGGGCTCGGTGACTTCAGCCCAGCAGGTCAACACTGTGTGAAGCAGAAGGTCTGCGGGGTCTCCAGTGTTGTGTGGTGTGATGGGGACATGAATGGTCTCATGGGTCCTTCCCTGCAGCTGACTGACCTTGAGATGAAGATCATTCTGATGCTCCTGGGTCACAGATGGGTGTTTAGCTTTCTTGGTGACCATTGCTGTACAATACAACGAGATGTGCGGCCCAAGACTGTAGTCACCTCCCATAAACCACACACTGTCTCTCCACCTCACTGCGTTCACTTCAAGTAAGTTCCCCGATCATCATCTCACTTCCCAACAGCTCTAGAGACGGGCAGTTCACCATGGCAGAGGAGATCATGTACGCCGAGATGAATCTGACCACTGGGAAAGGACAAGGAAAGTCTAATTCAGGTAAGGAGATTCTAGGGGAGGCCTGTAAGAGGTTGACCAAGTGGTGCAGGCGCATGAAAGACTAGATCATGCCAAGCTCTGTAGACCCGTCCAAGACAAGATCATACCAAGCTCTGTAGATCCAAGATCATGCCAAGCTCTGTAGACCCATCCAAGACAAGATCATACCAAGCTCTGTAGATCCAAGATCATACCAAGCTCTGTAGATCCATCAAAGATAAGATCATACCAAGCTCTGTAGATCCATCAAAGATAAGATCATACCAAGCTCTGTAGACCCATTCAAGACAAGATCATGCCAAGCTCTGTAGATCTAAGATCATGCCATGCTCTGTAGACCCATCAAAGACAAGATCATACCAAGCTCTGTAGATCCAAGATCATGTCAAGCTCTGTAGACCCATCCAAGACAAGATCATACCAAGCTCTGTAGCCCCATCCAAGACAAGATCATGCCAAGCTCTGTAGACCCATCAAATACAAGATCATACCAAGCTCTGTAGACCCATCCAAGACAAGATCATACCAAGCTCTGTAGACCCATCCAAGACAAGATCATACCAAGCTCTGTAGACCCATCCAAGACAAGATCATGCCAAGCTCTGTAGACCCATCAAAGATAAGATCTTGCTCAAACATGAAGCCCCTTCCTTAAGCTTTATGTATCAAGCATTAGGAGTAAAGATGACAATGTCTAAGGAAAAGTCTTCATACATGAATTGTAGGAGGAATTGTATGAGCATGGTGTCTCCTCTAGTGGGTGGTGCTGTAGGTGTCAATGATAGTGGGCACCATGGCTAATAATGGTAGGGACATGGTGACTATGGATGTAATGGGGGGACTCTGCTCTAGTGGAGGCTGCTCTGGCTCTCAAGGCTATTGATCTTATTGTGGGGGGCTTTATATTCCAGATGACTAGACTGGGCAGTGTCGGGGTGTCCTAGGTCACCTCATTCCCCTATGGAGCCTTCTTCTCCAGGACAAGATGCTGAATAGTCTGGAGTGCACAGACAGGACTCCCCCGATAATACTACAGCCATAGGATATATAGCACTGACATAGTCTGTAGTACTGTAGCAGACACAGGAGGAGTAATAATACTGTCAGGGTCGAATTCGACAGCACGGGTCAATCAGTCAGATCCAAATCAGTATTAGCATGTGTGCACGTTCGCTTTAAGATATGAGTCAGACACAATCTGTTTCAGAACTGTAGCTCATGCTATATCATCGCCTCCGGGCTAGCACTGAACTCACTTTATTTCACGTCACACATAGTTATACAGGAAAGGAAAGGGTTAATGCATAATATAACATGACATTCTTCTGACGTCCCGGGACTGCACACTCACGATTGGCTCCTGATTTTGACGCATAGCAGGTTGTAGTCTTGGTTACAATCTAAGGAATTCAGCAAAGCAGTGAGTCGGCGCCATCTTAGATACACTCTTGTTCCAAAGCTGATTTCTTTAGTAGCAAGGAAAATTAGTATTTGTAACACACAACATGTATAATATAAAAGTATCAAAATATTGCTTCATGTTCTCAGATCTGACAATGTGAGTGATGATGGTGTCAGATATGGAGGATGATGGGAGTGACCGATCGTGTCAGGACTCTTCATCCCATATCTATATGTCTAGCTCACCATGTAGAGCGCCCCCTCTGCTGATGGCTATTATATATATGATGTTACTGCCCCCTATAGGTCGGCGCCGCTGCTCTGTGCTCCTGGTCCCCTTTTTGGCCACCCTGTGTCTGGTTTTTCTCATCACCACCATTATCACCATCCGGGTCATGTGTGAGTTTACAGCATTTACTCATCTGGTCTTGTCACGTCAGAGTTACTGCATGTCATGTACCCCCCCCCCAACATGGGACACGCGTGTCAGCTCAGCACTGTATGTACATGGAATCCATTACCATCTCAGTCCTGGGGTTCATCTCTTCTCCTCCATTACCCTCTCGTCTCCATTGTCTTCCGTTGCTGTCTTGCCTGTCTTGTCCTCTCTTCTTCATTGTCTTCCATTGCTGTCTTGCCTATGTTGTCCTCTCTTCTCCATTGTCTTCTGTTGCTGTCTTGCCTGCGTTGTCCTCTCTTCTCCATTGTCTTCCATTGCTGTCTTGCCTGCGTTGTCCTCTCTTCTCCATTGTCTTCCGTTGCTGTCTTGCCTGCGTTGTCCTCTCTTCTCCATTGTCTTCCGTTGCTGTCTTGCCTGTGTTGTCCTCTCTTCTCCATTGTCTTCCGTTGCTGTCTTGCCTATGTTGTCCTCTCTTCTCCATTGTCTTCTGTTGCTGTCTTGCCTGCGTTGTCCTCTCTTCTCCATTGTCTTCCGTTGCTGTCTTGCCTGTCTTGTCCTCTCTTCTTCATTGTCTTCCATTGCTGTCTTGCCTATGTTGTCCTCTCTTCTCCATTGTCTTCTGTTGCTGTCTTGCCTGCGTTGTCCTCTCTTCTCCATTGTCTTCCGTTGCTGTCTTGCCTGCGTTGTCCTCTCTTCTCCATTGTCTTCCGTTGCTGTCTTGCCTGCGTTGTCCTCTCTTCTCCATTGTCTTCCGTTGCTGTCTTGCCTGCGTTGTCCTCTCTTCTCCATTGTCTTCCGTTGCTGTCTTGCCTGTCTTGTCCTCTCTTCTCCATTGTCTTCCGTTGCTGTCACACCTGTCCTGTCTTGTCTGGATGGTACAGGTGACGGTCTCTCCGCTGTGATGCCTCTCTCTTTAGCAGGTACAACAGGCACCTGTGGGCTCAGGAATGGCTCCAGATCATCAGCCACAGCAGGTACCGGTCACATCACTAATGTCCGCGGGACTTGGGAAAGTATTTGCCCCCTTCAGGTCTCCTCTATTTCTGCACCAATGTGTGACCACTATATCCACAGCTCATCACACATAGACTACAGCGTAACATGATACATTGTATCTCTATAGCACCCACATATTCCACAGCGATGTACAATCTGTAGGGTTCAAGTCACACAATGGACTGAGAAGAGATTGTAGAGTTTAGTGAGGGGAAGACGGATTAGTAAGGAGTTACAGTAGTCAAGGCGAGAATGAATCAGAGAGACAATAAGTGTCTTTAGTGTATCTCTGGTAAGGAAAGGGTGTATTCTGGAGATGTTTTTGAGGTGGAGGTGACATGAACATGCGAGTGATTCAATATGAGGGGTGAAGGAAAGGTCTGCGTCACACATGACCCCGAGGCAGCGGGCATGCTGCCTAGGAGTTATAGTAAGGCCTGAGACTGCAATGGATATATCAGGGACAGATCTATTAGATGGTGGAAACAGTAGTAGCTCAGTCTTAGAGAGATTTAGTGTCAGATAGAGCGAGGACATGATATTAGAGACAGCAGAGAGACAGTCACTGGTGTTCTGTATGAGTGCAGGGGTGATGTCACGGGAAGATGTGTATAATTGGGTGTCATCAGCATAAAGATGGTACCTGAAGCCAAATCTGGCGATGGTTTGTCCAATGGGGGCTGTGTAGAGAGAAGAGAGCAGGGGGCCGAGGACCGAGCCCTGAGGAACCCCAACAGCAAGGGAAAGAGAGGAGGAAACAGAGCCCGGGAATGATACACTGAAAGTGCGGTCTGAGAGATAAGAGGAGAACCAGGAGAGCGCAGTGTCCATGAGGCCGACTGAGCGGAGCAGAGCGAGGAGGAGATGATGGTCAACAGTGTCACAAGCTGCAGAGAGGTCCAGAAGAATAAGAAGAGAGAAGTCACCATTGGATTTAGCCATTAGGAGATCATTGGAGACTTTTGTGAGAGCCGTTTCAGTAGAGTGCAGAGCGCGGAAACCAGATTGTAAGGGGTCAAGCAGAGAGTTACAGAGAGATAGTGGATTAAACGAGAATAGGCCAGGCGTTCCAAGAGTTTAGAGATGAAGGGGAGGTTAGAGACGGGTCGATAGTTAGCAGCACAGGACGGGTCCAGGGAGGGTTTTATCAATAGCGGAGTTATAACAGCTTGAAGGAGGATGGGAAGATTCCAGAAGAGAGAGAGAGGGTAAATATTTTAGTAAGGTAAGTAGTGACAGCAGGCAACAGAGATTGGAGAAGGTGTGAGGGGAAGGGGTCACTACTGCAGGTTGTAGGGCGAGATGAGGAAAGTAGTTGAGAAACTTCCTCTTCTGTAATATGGTAGGTGAGGGGATAAGTACACACATAGACTACAGTGTAACAGCACATTACATACATAGACTAGTCAGAATAGAGAACCACTAGCCATGATCAGGGTCCATGTCCTGGCCAACCCCGAGGACAGCCCGGAGACTGTTGTGTAAATGGAGGGGTCAGATTATGGGGCTGTGAGGACCCTACAGGTGTATCGGTGGCAGATCTAGTACACACCAGTATGACCATCAGACATGGGGATGGGTGACAATGTGCGGTGTGATTATCTCACACATGAGACGCAATGTGTAGGGAACATTGTGGAGTAGGGGGGATGGTGGACAGGCGCTCATCCCCACACCCATGAGAGCCCAGGGCAGTCACTTTATATATCAGTACATCTTTGGGATGTGGGAAAAAATAAAGGACCCAAGAAAACACACAGAAACCCGAGGAGAACATATCGCCCTTGGATGGATTCGAACCCAGGACTCCAGCGCTGCAAGGTAACAGTGCTAAGATAGGGGACTGCTCTGCTCCCACTGTAATAAACCCCTCTAGGACCCCAAGGGGTCTAGAGACTTTTTGTAAGGATTGGAGTCAGGGTCAGGCAGTGCGAGATGACACAGCTGGGATGCAACACTGTGCAACTAATGACAAAAGGGGTCGTAGGCCCTGCAGCTATAACTATGCTGTTATATCTGAGGTGAGGCAGACCAATGCACTTCCTAATTGAAGTGCGCCTACCACGACTCCTACGCTACTGTCCAGGCGCCTAGGGTGAGGGAAGAGGAAGCCCTGAAAGTGCTAGGAGGACCAGGAAACACTAAGTGAATGGCTGGCAAGGATCCATGTCTGGGTGGGGTTTATATAACAGCAGAGAAAACAACCCACAACACCTGTGATGGCTAATGGCATGGAGAACTGAGAGTAAGGAAAATATTAACCCTTTATAACCTAAGCACAACCAACAGAACTCTTAACACATCTCCAGGGGAGGCGCCGCGCAGCAAGGAGACAGCGGCGACTCCGTATCCTGACAGTACCCCCCCTTTAAGGAGGGGCCTCTGGACCCTCAAGAGGACCCTTGCTTAGTAGGGCAAGAACGATAAAACTTCTCCACCAATCTAGGAGCGTGAAGGTCTCTGGCTGCCACCCAAACACGCTCCTCTGGTCCATACCCCTTCCAATGTATGAGGAACTGAAGGGAATTCCGCACTCTGCGTGAATCAATGACCCGTTCCACCTCATACTCTAGTTCCCCCTGAACGATCACTGGTTCGGGCGGGGAACGAGTGACCATTGCCGGAACATACTTTTTGAGTAGGGACTTATGAAAAACTGGGTGAATATGGAGGGACCTAGGAAGTGATAATTTGAATGACACAGGGTTGATTATTTCAGAAATGAGATATGGACCAATAAAACGCGGGGCAAACTTAGAAGATGGAACACGAAGTTGGAGATTTTTAGTGGATAACCAGATCTTGTCACCCACCACAAAGTCAGGTCCAGGGCGGCGCTTTCTGTTGGCGAAATTGACTTGATTAGCCTGGGCTTTTCTCAGCGATGCCAGGCTTTCAGCCCATACAGTACAGAGAGATTTAGCAACGTCCTCTACTGAGGAAAAGGCGAATTCATTACCTGTTCCTGAGGAGAATCTGGGGTGAAAACCATAGTTAATGTGGAAAGGAGACGACCGAGTCGAGGAGTTGACATGATTATTTAGTGCAAATTCAGCCATGGGCAAATATTCCCTCCATTTATCTTGGCAATCAGACACAAAGCACCTCAAATACTGTTCCAAAGATTGATTCAATCTCTCTGTTTGACCATTAGTCTCTGGGTGAAAGGCTGAGGAGAAAGAAAGCGAGACTCCTAACCTGTTACAAAAGGCTTTCCAAAACCTGGACACAAACTGTACGCCCCTTTCCGACACCACATTTGAAGGAATACCATGCAGACGTAAAATGTGGCGGATAAACAACCAGGCCAACAATTTAGCTGAAGGCAATTTTTTGAAGGCAATAAAGTGGGACATCTTAGAAAAACGATCTACTACAACCCAAATTACCGATTTCCCTTTAGAGGACGGGAGATCGGTAATAAAATCCATGGAGATGTGTGACCAGGGTCTATTGGGTAGCGGGAGTGGATGTAAAAGACCCGCTGGAAGTTCATGGGGCACCTTAGATCTGGCACAGGTCTCGCAAGAATGAACAAAATTTTTAACATCTCGTTGCCAAGATGGCCACCAATACGTACGTGATAACAGATTCCCAGTACCAGCAATGCCTGGATGACCCGCCAGAACAGAGGAGTGGATCTCCTCTAAGAGCTCCAAGCGGAGGTGACTAGGGACAAACAATTTACCTGGTGGTAGCGCACTAGGGGCAGCATCCTGAGTGTTGAGAATACGGGTTTCAAGATCCGAGGTCACAACTGCCACTACCACCCCAGGAGCAAGTATATTTTCAGGTTCCCCATCAGAACTACCACTAAGACCAAAACTTCTGGACAAGGCATCTGCTTTAGTATTCTTTGAGCCGGGACGGTAGGTAATTACAAAGTGGAACCTAGTGAAAAATAGAGCCCACCTGGCTTGACGGGGATTTAATCTTTTCGCCTTGTCTAAATATAATAAGTTTTTGTGGTCAGTCAGTAAGTAATTTTATGTCTGGCCCCCTCCAGGAAGTGTCTCCACTCTTCAAAGGCCCACATAATCGCCAGAAGCTCTCTATTGCCAATATCATAATTGGCCTCGGTAGTGGAGAACCTCCTGGAAAAGTAGGCGATAGGTTGGAGGTTGGTAAATGGTTCAGTGCCCTGAGACAGGACGGCTCCTACACCTACTTCTGAAGCATCAACCTCTACAATAAAGGGCAATTCAGGATCAGGATGGACCAGGACTGGGGCAGAAGTAAAGAGTTGTTTCAAGGTGGCGAACGCTACCTCCGTCTCTGGTGTCCAGGAGGCAGGATCCGCCCCCTTTTTGGTCAAATCGGTGAGAGGTTTAACAATAGAAGAAAAATTTCGGATAAATTTTCGGTAATAGTTGGCGAAACCTAGAAACCTCTGAACTTCTTTTAAGGTAGTAGGTTTCTCCCATTCAAGTACTGCAGATACCTTTCTGGGATCCATACCAATGGTACCAGGAGTAAGGATGTATCCCAAAAAACCTATCTCCTGGACTCCAAATTGACACTTGGATAACTTAGCACAGAGGTGGTTTTGACGTAGCCTAAGAAGAACCTCTTTTACATGTTGCTGATGTGACTCCCAGTCCGGTGAGAATATGAGGATGTCGTCATCTAAATAAATTACTAGATATCTACCTAACAGATCCCTAAAAATGTCATTCACAAAACGTTGAAATACCGCCGGAGCATTGCTCAAACCAAAAGGCATAACTAGGTATTCAAAATGACCTTCAGGGGTATTAAATGCGGTTTCCACTCATCCCCATCTCTTATCCGAATCAAGTTGTAAGCTCCGCGGAGGTCAATTTTAGAAAACCATCGAGCCCCCACCACCTGGTTAAAAAGATCCGGGATGAGTGGCAGAGGATGTTGGTCTTTGACCGGAGTTTTATTCAATTCCCTGTAGTCAATACAAGGTCGGAGACCATCCCGCCCCCACAGGAGAAACTGAAGGTCGGATATGTCCTTTAGATAGGCTCTCTTTAATGTACTGGCGCATGGACTCGCGCTCTGGAGCTGAAAGGTTAAAAATGCGACCTTTGGGTAGTTTAGCTCCAGGAACCAAATCAGTTGCGCAGTCATAAGGTCGACGTGGAGGCAAGGCCTCCGCACTGAGCTCGTCAAAGACGTCTTTGAACTCGGTAATAAATTCCGGAATTTTGATATCATTTTTGATAGTACAAACAGTATTAATATGAGAAGTACAGGAATCTCCCCATCTAACCAACTCCGAAGTTCCCCAATCAAACACTGGATTATGTACACGCAACCAGGGTAAACCAAGAATAACGTCTGCAGCAAGTTTTTTCATAACAAAAAATGACACTTTTTCAACATGTAAACTGCCGACAAAAAACTGCACCTCAGCAGTACGGGCTAAGATTTTCCCTTCAGACAAAGGGGTTAGATCTGCTCCAGATACCTGAAATGGGTATTTCAAGGGAATCAATTCAATTCCTAGAGCTTGCACCACCACTTCATGGATGAAGTTCATGGCGGCACCTGAATCCACCATCGCCTGACATGCAAAAGTTTTATTACCATTAACAAGAATAGCAGGGAGTAAACATTTCTCAATATTATTAGGAGGTACCTGTGTGCCTGAGTGACCCTCCCGGAAATCACTCAGGCATTGGCGTTTCCCGGCGGTGGTTTAGGTCTGGTTGGACAGTTTCTCAAGATATGTCCAGGTTTGCCGCAATACAGACACAGAGCGTTTTCTAGGCGATACTTTCTCCTGGAGGCGGTTGTGGACCCCAATATCATCGGTTCTTCTTCAGGTATAGAACAAGAGGTAGGAACAGCAGAAGGAGGGATAGGTTCCGAAAGGACAGACCAGGATTTAGCTGAGGACCCAGGTTTGCTTAATTTCTCTTTACGCCTTTCCCTAAGCCTCCTATCAATAGAAATAGCCAAGGACATAAAGTCTCCTAGATTTTCAGGGACTGGATGACTTACTAGAGCATCTTTTACAGAATCAGATAAGTCTTGTCTAAAAAGGGTTAACAAAGGTCTGTCTGTCCACCCTGACTGAGAGCTCCACTGACGAAACTCCGTACAATAATCCTCGGCAGTTCTAACTCCCTGCTGAATAGACAACAGATGGGACTCGGCCAAGGCAACTCTATTAGGGTCATCATAAATCTGACCTAATGTTTGAAAAAACGTATTTAATGAATTCCATTCAGGAGCTCCAGCAGGTAGAGCCAAGGCCCAGTCTTGTGGTGACCCTCGTAGAAGGGACACCACCACCGCCACCGCTTCAGAAGAAAGGAAATTAAAACGAAAAAATAAACGGCAAGATTCCCGAAATGTTCGGAATCTGTCTGGTTTACCGTCAAAACGGTCAGGCAAGAGCATTTTAGGATCCTGACGGGTATTCAATATGGGAAAAACTGGTGATTGAATAGAAGCACCTGCAGCGGCTGATGCTGGATCAGGCAAAGCCTCCAGACGCTGCGAGACTTGGTGAATTAACCCAGCCATGCCCTGCACCTGCCTTGACAGTTCGTCCAGGCGGTCAGTTACAGAGTGTTCGGCATCCACACTAAACCGCCGGGCGGCCTGTCTAGGGTAAGGGCCAGCCATTATGTAAGGATTGGAGTCAGGGTCAGGCAGTGCAAAGGGACACAGCTGGAAAGCAACACTGTGCAGCTAAGGACAAAAGGGGTCGCAGGCCCTGCGGCTATGACTATGCTGTAATATCTGAGATGAGGCAGACCAATGCACTTCCTAATTGAAGTGCGCCTACCACGACTCCTTACGCTTCTATCCCGGCAGCTAGGATAAGGGGAGAGGAGGCCCTGAAAGTCCTAGGGACTGGAGTCACGGGGTCACACCTAAACAGAAAGCACAGTGTAACTGCAATGCAAAACAAAAGACTAAACAGCATGGAACCAGGGAGGACCACAAGTCCCAGCAAG
The DNA here is from genome assembly GCF_031893055.1 of Leptodactylus fuscus. Taxonomy (NCBI): domain Eukaryota; kingdom Metazoa; phylum Chordata; class Amphibia; order Anura; family Leptodactylidae; genus Leptodactylus; species Leptodactylus fuscus. Next base: position 1,350,244 of record NC_134265.1, on the reverse strand, counting down.
ACACAGAAGAGAAGGCAAGGTCAGACGAGCAAGAGGTCGAGCCAGGAGATATAATAAAGGTACCGAATCAAAAGACAAGGGAGAGTCAAATACAAGCCGGGTAAACAGTAACCAAAACACAGACTGAAAGACACACAGACAGGATATCTGGAGGAGACCAGGAAACACTAAGTGAATGGCTGGCAAGGATCCAGGCCTGGGTGGGGTTTATATAACAGAAGAGAACACACCTGATGGCTAATGGCATGGAGAACTGAGAGCAAGGAAAAGATTAACCCTTAATCACCTAAGCACAACCAATAGAACTCCTAACACGTCTCCCGGGGAGTCGCCGCGCAGCAAGGAGACCAAGGCGACTCCGTGTCCTGACACTTTTCCAGGGTTCCTCATATCTCTGTGCTATTTCCTGGGCTTCTGCTGATGTCATCAAGGCCTCCTATGTAAGGCTCCTCCCCCATCACTCCTGTGCCTGAGCAATAGGGTCCCTGATGTCCCATTCAGTACAAAGATGTTCCTCTTATTCTCGACAAGTTCCTGACCTGGAGCTGCCGCCTGCTCTGACCTTCTACTTCGTCTGGCACGACCTTCAACCTGACTGGACCCTCTGACTCACTGACCTTCTATAACGGTACCACAAGCTGGTGTCCTGACTATCCTCATGTCGGCTGTATCTGGTGGAGACCACTCTGGTGACACAACCTGAGGATTCACCATCAGAAGGACCAAACCTCCTTGTATAACCTGCTGCATAATCTGGTTAGCTCACAGTCTGTCCTAATCCAGGAGATCCAGAACTACAGTCACATCTGTCCTAATCCAGAAATACAGTCACATCTGTCCTAATCCAAAAGATCCAGAATTACAGTCACATCTGTCCTAATCCAGAAGATCCAGAACTACAATCACATCTGTCCTAATCCAGAAGATCCAGAACTTTAGTCGCGTCTGTCCTAATCCAGAAGATCCAGAACTACAGTCACGTGTGGTGGGATGGGATGGAGAGGTTTCCGCACATTACTGAGGGAGAACGTCCGGTCATCTGCGTCTGTGCAGAATCCTGGCCAAGTTATACCATCTAACTTACGCCTATATGTGTATGTAGGAGACACAAAGGTGACACACGAGGAGGTAGGTGACCTCCTGCCATTACTGTCCATGTAGCCCCGGCCCGCTGTGTTGGACATTGGGGTCCAGGTATTAATAATGGCTGTACCTGAGGGTTACAGTAAATATATAGGATTAGATATGTCCTGGGCCATATTCCTTGGTGCCCACTGTCTGATGAGCAGAACACTGTGTATAGAGACTTACAGATCAGAAGGGGGCACATACTTTCTCATATCATCGTCCACATCAATACATGTGATGATAATCTGAGGTTTCCTTAATTCACAGACTCCTCCTCTCCGTGTCCCGATCCCTGGATTCTTATTACAGACAATGGTTATTACTTCTCCAACACCACAAAGACCAGGAAAGACAGCAGAGAAGACTGCGAGAGACGCAACTCCAGACTGGCCACCGTAAAGGACGGGACGATACTGGTCAGTCACAGGGTCCTCTGGGGTCCGGGGACTTGGAATTGGGCTCAGTAATAACGGGTTAATGAAGGATTGGTCAGAGGTAGGGGTGGGACACGTGGCTGGTTGACATGAGTGTGGATATGTTCCATACAACACATGGGCACATGGCATGGTGGACACCGGACATGGTGGTAATTGGACATGGTGGACATGTGTGAGTACTACTTGGTGGGTCAGACCATGGTTCTAGATAACCTTCACCCGTACCCAGGACATCCAACCCTAGCAGCAGGACCCATCACTGGTAGATTTTTAGATTCATTGCCTTCCATAACTGACCAAGTATCTTACGGTGCTTATATCCACGTGAGTCGAAATCACCGCTGGTATTTTTAGTTATAAAGGATGTTCCTCCCGATGGCAGATGTTGGAGGAGAGAAGATGTTGGAACTCACTTGATCCATCGCACCAACAGCTTATAAAGCTAGAAGGGTCTGTGGGCAGTGGATGGGGTAGAGAATAGTTACTGGTCGGCATCTTACACTCCCGACCAGTATCAGAAATGTTGAGAATTGAGCAGATCCCTGGAGCAGCAGATACCTGGGATGTAATAGCAAGTTCTACGCAGGAACCAAGTGAGGTCTCTCCATCAATATTCTATGTGAGGGCAAGGCGGCACTGTACGACCCTGCTGGAGATGTCATTAGACCATTATACCAGAAAACTATCCACCAGCATGTAATACTGCAGTCACTGGCTGATAAACTACACCGCTATACCCTCTGTCCTATCTATTCATTCCCTCCTCTCCTTACAGTATGTGCACCCATAGCCCCTGGGACATACACACGTGGACAAAATTGTTGGTCCCCTTGTGAAGCCTATCCTGAGAAGAAGACTGTCCCTACTGTGACACATGGAGGAGCTCTGTTATGTCCCTACTGTGACACATGGAGGAGGCTCTGTTATGTCCCTACTGTGACACATGGAAGAGCTCTGTTATGTCCCTACTGTGACACATGGAGGAGCTCTGTTATGTCCCTACTGTGACACATGGAGGGGGCTCTGTTATGTCCCTACTGTGACACATGGAGGAGCTCTGTTATGTCCCTACTGTGACACATGGAGGAGCTCTGTTATGTCCCTACTGTGACACATGGAGGAGGCTCTGTTATGTCCCTACTGTGACACATGAAGGAGGCTCTGTTATGTTCCTACTGTGACACATGGAGGAGCTCTGTTATGTCCCTACTGTGACACATGGAGGAGCTCTGTTATGTCCCTACTGTGACACATAGAGAAGCTCTGTTATGTCCCTACTGTGACACATGGAGGAGGCTCTGTTATATCCCTACTGTGACACATGGAGGAGCCTCTGTTATGTCCCTACTGTGACACATGGAGGAGGCTCTGTTATGTCCCTACTGTGACACATGGAGGAGGCTCTGTTATATCCCTACTGTAACACATGGAGGAGCTCTGTTATGTCCCTACTGTGACACATAGAGAAGCTCTGTTATGTCCCTACTGTGACACATGGAGGAGGCTCTGTTATGTCCCTACTGTGACACATGGAGGAGGCTCTGTTATATCCCTACTGTGACACATGGAGGAGCCTCTGTTATGTCCCTACTGTGACACATAGAGAAGCTCTGTTATGTCCCTACTGTGACACATGGAGGAGGCTCTGTTATATCCCTACTGTGACACATGGAGGAGCCTCTGTTATGTCCCTACTGTGACACATAGAGAAGCTCTGTTATGTCCCTACTGTGACACATGGAGGAGCTCGGTTATGTCCCTACTGTCACACATGGAGGAGCTCTGTTATGCCCCTACTGTGACACATGGACGGGGCTCTGTTATGTCCCTACTGTGACACATGGAGGAGGCTCTGTTATGTCCCTACTGTGACACATGGAGGAGCTCTGTTATGTCCCTACTGTGACACGTGGAGGAGGCTCTGTTATGTCCCTACTGTGACACATGGAGGAGGCTCTGTTATGTCCCTACTGTGACACACGGAGGAGCTCTGTTATGTCCCTACTGTGACACATGGAGGAGCTCTGTTATGTCCCTACTGTGACACGTGGAGGAGGCTCTGTTATGTCCCTACTGTGACACATGGAGGGGGCTCTGTTATGTCCCTACTGTGACACACGGAGGAGCTCTGTTATGTCCCTACTGTGACACATGGAGGAGCTCTGTTATGTCCCTACTGTGACACGTGGAGGAGGCTCTGTTATGTCCCTACTGTGACACGTGGAGGAGCTCTGTTATGTCCCTACTGTGACACGTGGAGGAGCTCTGTTATGTCCCTACTGTGACACGTGGAGGAGGCTCTGTTATGTCCCTACTGTGACACATGGAGGAGGCTCTGTTATATCCCTACTGTGACACATGGACGGGGCTCTGTTATGTCCCTACTGTGACACATGGAGGAGGCTCTGTTATGTCCCTACTGTGACACATGGAGGAGGCTCTGTTATGTCCCTACTGTGACACATGGAGGAGGCTCTGTTATGTCCCTACTGTGACACATGGAGGGGGCTCTGTTATGTCCCTACTGTGACACGTGGAGGAGCTCTGTTATGTCCCTACTGTGACACGTGGAGGAGCTCTGTTATGTCCCTACTGTGACACGTGGAGGAGCTCTGTTATGTCCCTACTGTGACACATGGAGGAGCTCTGTTATGTCCCTACTGTGACACATGGAGGAGGCTCTGTTATGTCCCTACTGTGACACATGGAGGAGCTCTGTTATGTCCCTACTGTGACACATGGAGGGAGCTCTGTTATGTCCCTACTGTGACACATGGAGGAGGCTCTGTTATGTCCCTACTGTGACACATGGAGGAGCTCTGTTATGTTCCTACTGTGACACATGGAGGAGCTCTGTTATGTCCCTACTGTGACACATGGAGGAGGCTCTGTTATGTCCCTACTGTGACACATGGAGGGGCTCTGTTATGTTCCTACTGTGACACATGGAGGGGGCTCTGTTATGTCCCTACTGTGACACATGGAAGAGGCTCTGTTATGTCCCTACTGTGACACATGGAGGAGCTCTGTTATGTCCCTATTGTGACACATGGAGGAGGCTCTGTTATGTCCCTACTGTGACACATGGAGGAGGCTCTGTTATGTTCCTACTGTGACACATGGACGGGGCTCTGTTATGTCCCTACTGTGACACATGGAGGGGCTCTGTTATGTCCCTACTGTGACACATGGAGGGGCTCTGTTATGCCCTGACCACAAATGGTGGATCCTGGTCAGGTGATGGTCTGATGGAAGCGTTGTGTAAGTACCCTGCCCAAGCCCTGACCACAAATGGTGGGACCTGGTCAGGGAGATGGCCTGATGGGAGCGTTGTGTAAGTAACCTGCCCCCGCCCTGACCACAAATGGTGGATCCTGGTCAGGTGATGGTCTGATGGAAGCGTTGTGTAAGTAACCTGCCCAAGCCCTGACCACAAATGGTGGGACCTGGTCAGGGAGATGGCCTGATGGGAGCGTTGTGTAAGTAATCTGCCTCCGCCCTGACCACAAAGGCTATACGAAGCTTCTTTCTTATGCAGAAATCATGGCTGCTGTTGGCTGCTGTTGCTGTCCTCTACTTCTGACCTCTCCATCCATAAACCATTCTCCTCACAGGTATGAGCTGAGCTTTGGCAGCTCCTCTTGCGTAGTTTTCTCTTCTCCTCCCACTAAGCTGGTTGTTGTGGAGTCCTATACATGGACATCACCTGAGGACTGCCACTTACTGGAGCTTCTGGCTCCTCCAGACTCTGACATGTTGTTGCTTCCTTGTAGTCAGTTGTTACTGGAATCCTCTGGAGTCCTGGGGCAGGTTAGACATGACTATATTAGATATCACCTTCCAGTCTCTATGTGTGTTGTATATGTCCTACATGGTATATATAGGTCATACATGAAATGGATAGACGTCATACATGTTCGTGACTTTCAGGTGTCCACATTATTACGATGAGTGACTCTGACTCTTGTCTCATGTAGAACCATCACTGAAGGAACAGGAACCTGCGCAAAGATCAAGAAAGTCCTCGTCTTACATAACTGTTTGTATGAACTGCACTGGATCTGTGAGCGGGATCTACTGGGTCTGTGATCGGGATCAGTGAGCGGGATCTACTGGCTCTGTGAGCGAGATCTGCTGGGTCTGTGAGCGAGATCTGATGAATCAGTGAGCGAGATCTGCTGGGTCTGTGAGCGGGATTTGCTGGATCATCGAGCGGGATGTACAGACTCTAAGAAGTCACCATGTCAGATCTCTTCCATCCATACCGTAATGTGTCCTCTCCCCTCCAGTGCCCACGTGGTCCATGGCTTTCATTATATCATCATCCACACCTCCCCCTCCACCACAGCCCACATGACCTAGAGCCTCCATTGTGTCCTTGCTCCAACACATGACAGATTCTGATGACTTGCAGAGAAGCCTCTGGATATCACTGAGCCAAGAAACAACTCTGATATTACTGGCACCATCCATCACAAATAAAGAAAAGAAACGGCAGCTTATTATTGTGTAATGTCTTCAGAGAGAGCGGAAGTAATGGTGGATGGAAAGATGGAGCAGTAGGAGTAGTAGTAGTAGTAATGGTGGATGGAAAGATGGAGCAGAAGTAGTAATGGTGGATCGAAAGATGGAGCAGTAGTAGTAATGGCAGATGGAGAGATGGAGCAGTAGTAGTAGTAGTAATGGCAGATGGAGAGATGGAGCAGAAGTAGTAATGGTGGATCGAAAGATGGAGCAGTAGTAGTAATGGCAGATGGAGAGATGGAGCAGTAGTAGTAATGGTGGATCGAAAGATGGAGCAGTAGTAGTAATGGCGGACGGAGAGATGGAGCAGTAGTAGTAGTAATGGCGGACGGAGAGATGGAGCAGTAGTAGTAATGGCGGATGGAGAGATGGAGCAGTAGTAGTAGTAATGGCGGATGGAGAGATGGAGCAGTAGTAGTAGTAATGGTGGACAGAGAGATGGAGTAGTAGTAGTAGTAGTAGTAGAAGTAATGGCGGACAGAGAGATGGAGCAGTAGTAGTAGTAGTAGTAGAAGTAATGGTGGACAGAGAGATGGAGCAGTAGTAGTAGTAATGGCGGATAGAAAGATGGAGCAGTAGTAGTAATGGCGGATGGAGAGATGGAGCAGTAGTAGTAGGAGTAATGGCGGACGGAGAGATGGAGCAGTAGTAGTAGTAATGGCGGATGGAGAGATGGAGCAGTAGTAGTAGTAATGGCGGACAGAGAGATGGAGCAGTAGTAGTAGTAATGGCGGACAGAGAGATGGAGCAGTAGTAGTAGAAGTAATGGAGGACGGAAAGATGGAGCAGTAGTAGTAATAGTAATGGTGGATGGAGAGATGGAGCAGTAGTAGTAGTAGTAGTAGTAGTAGTAGTAGTAGTAGTAATGGCGGACAGAGAGATGGAGCAGTAGTAGTAATGGCGGACGGAGAGATGGAGCAGTAGTAGCAGTAATGGCGGATGGAGAGATGGAGCAGTAGTAGTAGTAATGGCGGACAGAGAGATGGAGCAGTAGTAGTAGTAATAATGGTGGATGGAAAGATGGAGCAGTAGTAGTAGTAATGGCGGATGGAGCAGTAGTAGTAATAGTAGTAATGGCGGATGGAGAGATGGAGCAGTAGTAGTAGTAGTAGAAGTAATGGCGGACAGAGAGATGGAGTAGTAGTAGTAGTAGTAGTAGTAATGGCGGTCGGAGAGATGGAGCAGTAGTAGTAGGAGTAGTAGTGGTAATGGCGGTCGGAGAGATGGAGCAGTAGTAGTAGTAGTAGTAGTGGTAATGGCGGATAGAAAGATGGAGCAGTAGTAGTAATGGCGGATGGAGAGATGGAGCAGTAGTAGTAGTAGTAGTAGTGGTAATGGCGGATAGAAAGATGGAGCAGTAGTAGTAATGGCGGATGGAGAGATGGAGCAGTAGTAGTAATGGCGGACGGAGAGTTGGAGCAGTAGTAGTAGTAGTAATGGCGGACAGAGAGATGGAGCAGTAGTAGTAGTAGTAGTGGTAATGGCGGTCGGAGAGATGGAGCAGTAGTAGTAGTAGTAGTGGTAATGGCGGTCGGAGAGATGGAGCAGTAGTAGTAGTAATGGCGGATGGAGAGATGGACCAGTAGTAGTAGTAGTAATGGCGGACAAAGAGATGGAGCAGTAGTAGTAGTGATGGTGGATGGAGAGATGGAGCAGTAGTAGTAATAGTAATGGTGGATGGAGAGATGGAGTAGTAATAGTAGTAGTAGTAATGGCGGATGGAGAGATGGAGCAGTAGTAGTAGTAGTAATGGCGGACAGAGAGATGGAGCAGTAGTAGTAGTAGTAGTGGTAATGGCGGTCGGAGAGATGGAGCAGTAGTAGTAGTAGTAGTGGTAATGGCGGTCGGAGAGATGGAGCAGTAGTAGTAGTAATGGCGGATGGAGAGATGGACCAGTAGTAGTAGTAGTAATGGCGGACAAAGAGATGGAGCAGTAGTAGTAGTGATGGTGGATGGAGAGATGGAGCAGTAGTAGTAATAGTAATGGTGGATGGAGAGATGGAGTAGTAATAGTAGTAGTAGTAATAGCGGATGGAGAGATGGAGCAGTAGTAGTAGTAGTAATGGCGGACAGAGAGAAGGAGTAGTAGTAGTAATGGCAGACGGAGAGATGGAGCAGTAGTAGTCATGGCGGAGGGAGAGATGGAGCAGTAGTAGTAGTAATGGCGGACAGAGAGATGGAGCAGTAGTAATAGTAATGGTGGATGGAGAGATGGAGCAGTAGTAGTAGTAATGGCGGATGGAGAGATGGAGCAGTAGTAGTAGTAATGGCGGATGGAGAGATGGAGCAGTAGTAGTAGTAATAGTAATGGCGAATGGAGAGATGGAGCAGTAGTAGTAGTAGTAGTAATGGCGGATGGAGAGATGGAGCATTAGTAGTAGTAGTAGTAATAGCGGATGGAGAGATGGAGCAGTAGTAGTAGTAGTAATGGCGGACAGAGAGAAGGAGTAGTGGTAGTAGTAATGGCGGATGGAGAGATGGAGCATTAGTAGTAGTAGTAATGGCGGACAGAGAGAAGGAGTAGTGGTAGTAGTAATGGCGGATGGAGAGATGGAGCAGTAGTAGTAATAGTAATGGTGGATGGAGAGATGGAGCATTAGTAGTAGTAGTAATGGCGGATGGAGAGATGGAGCAGTAGTAGTAGTAATGGCGGATGGAGAGATGGAGCAGTAGTAGTAGTAATAGTAATGGTGGATGGAGAGATGGAGCATTAGTAGTAGTAGTAATGGCGGATGGAGAGATGGAGCAGTAGTAGTAGTAATGGTGGATGGAGAGATGGAGCAGTAGTAGTAATGGCCAAAGTTCTGAGACTGCCACCAATCTCCTCTTGTCACATGATCTGCTCCCTCTGGTTTCTGTGTGTTGTCAGATGTTTTTATCACATACAGAAATAGAATTGCAATCATATTCTGAGTAATAAAAGCTTATAGTGACAGTTAGAAGGAGTTACTGCAGCGGTGTAATATTTGCAGTGTTGCCCCTTCTTCTTCTTCAGGACCTCTGCAATTCTCCCTGGCAGCTCTCAATCAACTTCTGGACCAAATCCTGACTGATAGCCGTCCATTCTTGCACAATCAATGCTTGCATTTTGTCAGAATTTGTAGGTTTTTGTTTGTCCACCCGTCTCTTGATGATTGACCACAAGTTCTCAATGGGATTAAGATCTGGGGAGTTTCCAGGCCATGGACCCAAAATCTCTCTGTTTTGTTCCCTGAGCCATTTAGTTCTCCCCTTTGCTTTATGGCAAGGTGCTCCATCATGCTGGAGAAGGCATTGTTGATGGCCAAACTGCTCTTGGACGGTTGGGAGAAGTTGATCTTGGAGGACATTCTGGTCCCATTCTTTATTCATGGCTGTGTTTTTAGGCAAGACTGTGAGAGAGCCGATTCCCTTGGCTGAGAAGCCACCCCACACATGAATGGTTTCAAGACAAGACAAGACTGGTGGTAGCGCTCACCTCCTCTTCTCCCAATAAGCTGTTTTCCAGATGTCCCAAACAATCAAAAAGGGGATTCATCAGAGAAAATGACTTTCCCCCAGTCCTCAGCAGTCACTCCCTGGACCTTCTGCAGAATATCAGTCTGTCCCTGATGTTTTTTCTGGAGAGAAGTGGCTTCTTTGCTGCCCTCCTTGAGACCAGGCTTTGCTCCCAGAGTCTCCGCCTCACAGTGCGTGCAGATGCACTCACACCTGCCTGCTGCCATTCCTGAGCAAGCTCTGCACTGCTGGTAGCCTGATCCCGCAGCTGAAACACTTTTAAGAGACAGTCCTGGCGCTTGCTGGTCTTTCTTGGGCGCCCTGGAGCCTTTTTGCCAACAATGGAACCTCTCTCCTTGAAGTTCTTGATGATGCGATAGATTGGTGACTGAGGTGCAATCTTTCTAGCTGCGATACTCTTCCCTGTGAGGCCATTTTTGTGCAGTGCAATGATGACTGCACGTGTTTCTTTAGAGATAACCATGGGTAACAGAAGAGAAACAATGATGCACCTAAAAATATCAGGATGGATGACCAAAAAATTACATAACCTGCTAAAAAGGAAAAAGGAAACATACAAAAAGTGGAAGATGGGAAGTATACCTAAGGAAGAGTACACAGCAGTCTGCAGACTCTGCAAGAAAAGCATCAAAGGAGCTAAGGCTGAACACGAATTGAAGCTTGCAAAAGAGGCAAAGAGTAAGGTAAAAGGATTTTGGGGATATGTTAAAAGCAAAAGAAAAGTGAAGGAGACCATTGGAGTCCTGAAGAATGACAAAGGAGAAACAGTTAACATGGTGGAACAGCAGGTGGAGCTACTAAATTCATATTTTGTATCCGTCTTCTCCCAAGAAACTAATGGAAATATCGCCATTAATGGTGATGGAGATGAGGGGAAGGAGGACTCCAAGCTGACTATAAGCAAAGGTCTGGTAAGAGAGCACTTAGCCAAGTTACAGGAAACCAAGTCCCCAGGACCAGATGATTTACACCCTAGAGTCCTGAAAGAGATAGCAGAGGAAATAACAGAACCCCTTGCTATAATCTTCGGTAAGTCATGGGAAACAGGAGTGGTCCCTTTAGATTGGAAAAGGGCAAATGTTGTCCCCATCTACAAAAAGGGGAAAAGGGACGATCCAGGAAATTACAGGCCGGTAAGTCTGACCTCGATAGCAGGAAAAATCTTTGAGCAAATTGTCAAGGAACATTTACTTCGGTACCTGGAAGGGAAGGCATTAATTAACCAGAGCCAGCACGGCTTTATGACCAATAAATCTTGTCAGACTAACCTGATTTCCTTCTACAACAAAATCACTGAATGGTTGGACCAAGGGAATGCCGTGGACATAGTATATCTTGACTTCAGTAAGGCATTTGATAAAGTATCACCTAGTATAACCTTCTTATTGAAAAAATGATTAAGTATGGCTTTGACAAAAAATCAGTTCGGTGGATTCACAACTGGCTTAATGATCGGGCACAACGAGTAATACTAAATGGCTACACATCCAACTGGAAGAAAGTCAAAAGCGGGGTGCCGCAGGGCTCTGTTCTGGGCCCAGTACTGTTTAATATCTTTATAAATGATCTGGACGATGGAATTATTGGGGAACTCATAAAATTTGCAGATGATACGAAGATAGGAGGAATAGCCAACACTAGAGAGGAGAGAGAGAGTGTATTCAAAAGGACTTAGACACACTGGAACAATGGGCGGAGGCCAACAAAATGGGATTTAACAGGGACAAATGCAAAGTTCTACATCTGGGTAACAGAAATGTAAAAAACATCTATAGTATGGGAGGAATAGAACTAAGTGATAGCAGAGGGGAAAAGGACTTGGGCATAATAGTAGATCACAAATTCAACATGAGCCAACAGTGCGGTGCTGCTGCAAAAAAGGCGAATACAATTCTGGGATGTATTAAGACAAGCATTGAATCTAGATGAAGAGAGGTCATTATTCCGCTGTCCTCTTCCCTGGTCAGACCACACCTGGAATACTGTGTACAGTTCTGGGCGCCTCAATTCAAGAAAGACATCGATATATTGGAGCAAGTCCAGAGAAGAGCAACCAAAATGGTGGAAGGTCTGCAAACCATGTCCTATGAGGAGCGGCTAAAAGAACTGGGATTGTTTAGTTTGCAGAAGAGAAGGCTGAGGGGAGATTTAATAACAGTCTACAAATATCTGAAAGGTAGTCACAGTGCAGAGGGATCTCCCCTATTCTCATTAGCACAAGGAAGTACAAGAAGCAATGGGAGGAAACGAAAGGGAAAGAGATACAGATTAGACATTAGGAAAAACTTTCTGACAGTGAGGGGAGTGAGAGAGTGGAATAGGCTGCCACGGGAGGTGGTGGGCGCTCCATCAATGGAAATCTTCAAGCGGAATCTGGAGAAACATATAGCTGGGATGATTTAGGAAAACCTGCACTCGCAGGGGGTTGGACCCGATGGCCCTTGAGGTCCCTTCCAACTCTACCATAAGAAAAAAAAATAATAAGAAGAAGAAAAATGCCAAGCACCAGCCTCCTTTTACAGTGTCCAGTGGTGTCATTCTTACTTAATCATGACAGATTGATCTCCAGCCCTGTCCTCATCAACACCCACACCTGTGTTACTGGAGCAATCACTGAAACGATGTTAGCTGGTCCTTTTAAGGCAGGGCTGCAATGATGTTGAAATGTGTTTTGGGGGATAAACAAATATTGACTTTGCAAGTAATTGCTGTTAAGCTGATCACTCTTTATAACATTCTGGAGTATCTGCAAATTGTCATTAGAACAACTGAAGCAGTAGACTTTGTAACAATTACTATTTGTAGCATTCTCAAAACTTTTGGCCATGACTGTACAGCCTATGGTCTATATGAGCCAAGCAGCTTCCAGCACAGACACAGCTTATGTGCGCCCCCTGCTGGTGGTCAGACCGTACTTACTCTCTGGTGCGTGGAGGTGTGTGCAGTTCATATATCCCACAATGCTTTGTCTCTGTTTGGTGGTCTCAAGGTGATGCTTCCTTTGATGATGTCTGTATGTTATTATGTTGTACTTATTTTTAAGGTGATTTATTGCACTTGATAAAGGGCCTAAGTGCCTGAAACGCGTCGTGCCTTAATAAACATATCATTATCCAATTGGGTGAGCGCTTCTCCTTGCCAAACCTTCTGAAGATTTTGGTCCCAGTCTGTTGACACCAACTACCTCTTAGCACTAGACGAGCAGGGGCTCCGACAAAAGACTGTCCATATTAATATGATTAAGGATTATCACGATCGGGCTCCACCTATGATTGCCATGTGCCAACTTGCCTCTGAGGAGCGCTCAGAAGGAGACTCCCTCCCAGATCTCCTAGAAACGGCCCAACGCATCACCACTGTAGAAGATGTCCCTCTAAAGGACCACCTGCACCCAGCACAGCGAGAGGGAGTGTCCAATATACTTCATCAGCACAGGGCTGCGTTCTCCTCCCGACCAGGGCAAACCAGGCTGACCCAACACAATGTGGACACCCCCGGTGTCCCACCAATGCAACAAGCACCTTACCGGGTCCCTGAATCTGTCAAAAACACCATGTGCAAAGAGCTGGAGGATATGCTAGCCCTAGGGGTTATCCAAGCCTCGCACAGTCCCTGGGCTTCTCCAGTGGTGCTTGTACCCAAAAAGGATGGCAGTACGAGATTTTGTGTGGACTACAGGCGACTGAATGACCATACTATGAGTGACCCCTACCCTATGCCACGCATTGATGAGCTTCTGGACAAACTCGCTGCGGCTAAGTATGTCACCACCTTGGATCTCAGCAAGGGGTACTGGCAGATTCCCCTGACCGCTGCAGGGAGGGAAAGGTCAGCGTTCATAACCCCTTTCGGACTGTTTGAATTCCTAAGCATGCCTTTTGGAATGAAGAATGCCCCAGCAACCTTCCAGAGGATGGTGGACCAGCTACTTCAGGGATGCAGAGACTTTGCCTGTGCTTACTTGGATGATATCGCAATCTTTAGCCACACGTGGGAGGACCACTTGCATCATGTTGAGGCTGTTCTAGATCGGATAAAGGAGGCCGGCCTGACAATTAGACCAGACAAATGCCAGATAGGTCTGGGCGAGGTGCAATACTTGGGACATAGAGTGGGAGGGGGAAAACTGCGACCAGAGCCTGCTAAGATACAGGCTATTAGAGACTGGCCCATACCACAGACCAAGAAACAGGTCATGGCGTTCTTAGGTACTGCTAGTTACTACCGAAAATTTGTCTCTAATTTCAGCTCCGTGGCCAAGCCCCTGACGGACCTGACAAAGAAGAACCTGCCCTGAGTGGTGAGCTGGACCCCGGCCTGCGACAGAGCTTTTAACCAACTGAAGGACGCCCTTGCCTGCTCACCTGTCCTTGCTGCCCCGGATTATAAATGAAGGTTTATTGTTCAGACAGACGCCTCCACATATGGACTGGGAGCCGTCCTCAGCCAAGTAAATGCCACCGGGGAGGAGCACCCCATTGCCTACCTCAGCCGGAAGCTGCAGGACCGAGAAGTAGCATATGCCACTATAGAGAAGGAATGCTTGGCAGTAGTTTGGGCCCTCAAGAAGTTACAGCCGTACCTGTATGGTCGGGAGTTCACCGTAGTGACCAACCACAACCCCCTCACTTGGCTGCAGAGAGTCTCTGGGGACAATGGACGACTGTTGAGGTGGAGTCTGGCCCTTCAACCCTACAACTTTACCATTCAGTACCGCCGACGGAGCCAACACCAGAACGCAGATGGGTTATCCCGGCAGGAGGACATATGAGCTATAGAGACTGATGTGCATTCCCCAATTTACCTGTGTAGGCCAATTGGGTCATGCACATGTTTTGAGAGGGGGAGGGGTTGTCACGGGATGGTTAGAGTCTATACTATAGGCAATGTGTAATATATATTTCATGTGGAATGTATTCTCTAACCTGTTATATACATCAATGTGTAGTTGGCTGATTAGGGTCTAGTGTGTTAGCACATTGTATGCAAATACCTCTAACTAGTGAGGACAATGGGTGGAGATAATCTGATCAGTGTCTCCAAGAAGATGTTTGACGGTGCATTGTCCATAGTAGACAGGGAGTCTGCTCTCCTTGGTATAGGTGAGGGGGGAAGGATCTGTGACTCAGCCCTTCCCACCCACAGATATAGGATATGGCGTGTAGCGGTCCGGCCTGGTGGATTGCAGCTGGGCTTTGAAAATGCTGGGCTTCGGTGGCACGGAGTTTGGGGTTTGAGCTGGCTTCAGGTGCTGCCGCAGGTGGTGTCCATCGGCAGGTCCTCGCAGGCCCCGGTGGTGCTGGTGTTACATGCCGGGGGCAATAACTTGGGTGTTGTTCGTCTGTCCGGGTTAATCTCTCTTATACGTTCTGTTTTCCCGCCTTCTTCACTGATATGGTGGTGGTCTGGTCGGAAGTTGTCCTCAGGGCTCGCTGGCGTGATGCTCGGGATCCAGCAGCTTTGGAGAGAGCTAGACGTCTCCTTAATTTGAGGGTTTCCCGCCATGTGCGATCCCGGGGTGGTGTCATGGTGCGACACAGGCAGTTGGAGGGAGATAACAGGGGTCTACTGTGCAGGGACGGGGCTCATCTCACTGACATCGGCCTGGATATCTTTTTGGATGGTATTGAGAGGGCTCTGTTTCTGCTCTTAGAGGGGGGTCGGACCCCGGTGTAGGGTTACACGGTGCTCCGGTGGCATGTTGGCAGGACCTTGTCCTTCCCCTTTGGCATTCGGAGAGAAGAGGAGAGGCGCGTCACCCGCTGAACATCTCTTACATGCCCAAGTGGTGGCGGGGCTTCTGGTGACGCGCCATAGAGATCGTCATGGGGTAATAAAGCTGTGGCCGACCCCCACAATTTACCCAAAGTCGTCTTGTGCCTGATTTCTGTCTCTATTATCATTCAGGTGCCGGGAGGGGGAGGGGTTTTGGTTTCCCCCAGGACATTGCACTTAGTCTTGCTTATCCTATTGAGAGGGTCTGTAAACCTATAAGGGGTGGAGATCGGACCCACCCTCACAGGAGTGACATATTGGACACCTACCTTGGATACTTGTGCACCTTGTGGTCGGGCATTGGCCGTGCTGGAGCTCTGTGACCCTGCTGCGACCCTGACTGCGGACACAATGGACGGTCTGTCCTCAGGGCCAGTGCGGGTGCCCAGCAGGGTCCGGTATACGCTGCAGTCACTGCCGCCCTGGGGTAGATGTCAGGGACGCCCTATAGCAATGCACAGACCCGCCTCCTATAGGATTGCTGAAATCCATGGACAACCCCTATAATGGCGCCATATTGTACTGCAGGCAGACACAGGAGAGCGGCCGCACCTTCTCCTCAGGGAGCGCGCAGGGTTAACGGCGGCAGTTCTTGTATTTCTAATTTCACTTTCATTCTTTATATTTTGGGGTATAGAAGTGAAAGTCTCGCTCTCTATTTATAAATGTGAAACTTTTTTCATTCCTGTTTTATAAATTCTCCGTAGGGTCGGCCATATTGTGTAGCCGCAGATCACGGGAGAGGAGGATGGAGGAGAGGATGGAGGAAAGGATGGAGAAGAGGATGGAGGAAAGGATGGAGGAGAGAGGAGAGGATGGAGAGGAGGATGGAGAAGAGGATGGAGGAAAGGATGGAGGAGAGAGGAGAGGATGGAGGAGAGGATGGAGGGGAGGATGGAGGAAAGGATGGAGAAGAGGATGGAGGAAAGGATGGAGGAGAGAGGAGAGGATGGAGAGGAGGATGGAGAAGAGGATGGAGGAAAGGATGGAGGAGAGAGGAGAGGATGGAGGAGAGGATGGAGGGGAGGGAAGGAGAGGATGGAGGGGAGGATGGAGGGGAGGATGGAGGGGAGGATGGAGGGGAGGATGGAGGAGAGAGGAGAGGATGGAAGGGAGGATGGAGGAGAGGATGGAGGGGAGGGAAGGAGAGGATGGAGGGGAGGATGGAGGGGAGGATGGAGGAGAGAGGAGAGGATGGAAGGGAGGATGGAGGAGAGGATGGAGGGGAGGGAAGGAGAGGATGGAGGGGAGGATGGAGGGGAGGATGGAGGAGAGGATGGAGGAGAGGATGGAGGAGAGGATGGAGGAGAGGATGGAGGAGAGGATGGAGGAGAGGATGGAGGAGAGGATGGAGGAGAGGAGAGGATGGAGGAGAGAGGAGAGGATGGAGGAGAGAGGAGAGGATGGAGGAGAGAGGAGAGGATGGAGGGGAGGATGGAGGAAAGGATGGAGAAGAGGATGGAGGAAAGGATGGAGAAGAGGATGGAGGAAAGGATGGAGGAGAGAGGAGAGGATGGAGGAGAGGACGGAGGGGAGGATGGAGGGGAGGGAAGGAGAGGATGGAGGGGAGGATGGAGGGGAGGATGGAGGAGAAAGGAGAGGATGGAGGAGAGAGGAGAGGATGGAGGAGAGAGGAGAGGATGGAGGAGAGAGGAGAGGATGGAGGGGAGGATGGAGAGGAGGATGGAGGGGAGGATGGAGGGGAGGATGGAGGGAAGGAGAGAGGAGAGGATGGAGAGGAGGGTGGAGGGAGAATGGAGTGGTGGATGGAGGGGAGGATGGAGGGGAGGATGGAGGAGAGGAGAGAGGATGGAGAGGAGGATGGAGGGGAGGATGGAGAGGAGGATGGAGGGGAGGATGGAGAGGAGGATGGAGGGGAGGATGGAGAGGAGGATGGAGGGGAGGAGAGAGGAGAGGAGGGTGGAGGGGAGGATGGAGGAGAGATTGGAGGAGAGAGGAGAGGATGGAGGGGAGGAAAGGAGGGAGGGGAGGATGGAGAGGACGGAAGGAGGGGAGGATGGAGACGATAGAAGGAGGGAGGGGAGGATGGAGGAGAGGATGGAGGGGAGAATGGAAAGGAGGGAGGGAGGGGAGGATGGAGGGCAGGATGGAGGGGTGGATGGAGGAGAGGATGGAGAGGGGGATGGAGAGATTAGGGGAGGATGAAGAGGAGGATGGAGAGGAGGATGGAGGAGGGATGGAGGGAGGGGAGGGATGGAGGAGAGGATGGAGGGAGGGGAGGATGGAGGAGAGGATGAGGAGAGGATGGAGGGAAGGATGAGGAGAGGATGGAGGAGAGGATGGAGGAGAGGATGGAGGAGAGGATGGAGGAGAGGATGGAGGAGAGGATGGAGGAGAGGATGGAGGAGAGGATGGAGGAGAGGATGGAGGAGAGGATGGAGAGGAGGGAGGGAGGGGAGGATGGAGGGAGGGAAGGAGAGGATGGAGGAGAGGATGGAGAGGAGAGGATGGAGGAGAGGATGGAGAGGAGAATGGAGTGGAGGATGGAGGGGAGGATGGAGGAGAGGATGGAGGAGAGGATGGAGGAGAGGATGGAGGAGAGGATGGAGGAGAGGATGGAGGAGAGGATGGAGGGGAGGATGGAGGGGAGGATGGAGGGGAGGAAAGGAGGGAGGGGAGGATGGAGAGGAGGATGGAGAGGACGGAAGGAGGGAGGGGAGGATGGAGGGGAAGACGGAGAGGAGGATGGAGGGGAGAATGGAAAGGAGGGAGGGAGGAGAGGATGGAGGAGAGGATGGAGGGGAGGAGGGGAGGGGAGGATGGAGGGCAGGAAGGAGGGGTGGATGGAGTAGAGGATGGAGTAGAGGATGGAGAGGGGGATGGAGAGATGAGGATGGAGAGGAGGATGGAGGGGAGAATGGAGAGGAGCATGGAGGGGAGAATGGAGAGGAGCATGGAGGGGAGAATGGAGAGGAGGATGGAGGAGAGGATGGAGAGGAGGATGGGGGGAGAGGATGAAGGGGAGGAGGGAGGGGAGGATGGAGAGGAGGATGGAGGGGAGGATGGAGGAGAGGATGGAGAGGAGGATGGAGGAGAGGAGGATAGAGGAGAGGAGGATGGAGGAGAGGATGGAGGGGAGGATGAGGAGAGGATGGAAGGGAGGATGGAGGGGAGGATGGAGGAGAGGATGGAGAGGAGGATGGAGAGGGGGATGGAGGAGAGGAGGATGGAGGAGAGGGGGAGGATGGAGGGAGAGGATGGAGGAGAGGATGGAGAGGAGGATGGAGGAGAGGATGGAGAGAGAGGAGGATGGAGGAGAGAGGAGGATGGAGGAGAGGAGGAGGATGGAGGAGAGGAGGATGGAGGAGAGGAGGATGGAGGAGAGGAGGATGGAGGAGAGGAGGATGGAGGAGAGGAGGATGGAGGAGAGGATGGAGGGGAGGATGAGGAGAGGATGGAGGGGAGGATGAGGAGAGGATGGAAGGGAGGATGGAGGGGAGGATGGAGGAGAGGATGGAGAGGAGGATGGAGAGGGGGATGGAGGAGAGGAGGATGGAGGAGAGGAGGATGATGGAGGGGAGGATGGAGGAGAGGATGGAGAGGGGGATGGAGAGATGAGGGGAGGATGGAGAGGATGGAGGGGAGGATGGCGAAAGGAAAAGTGGGTGGAGCTAAATTTGCTGCATTTCTTCAAAATTTGGGAGGTATGGTTAACCCCTAGTATGTCGTGTAGTTCAGGTTTTCAAAGTGCAAACAAAACAGCCAATAGAGGCTTTCTAATATCAATAGATCAGAAATCACAACGTTCTAGCAATGTATTCACATTGTGCATTGTAGTAACGGCTCCTCGGCTCGCAGGGGTTGATGTCTCGGCTCAGTGTGAACGTCGCCCACTTTAGGCTCATTTTACAGTATTACAAACATTGCGAGACCTAATAGCAGTTCTCTCTCAGGTCCTCTGTCTGTGAGGTTTCTTTCAGGTCCACCGTTACTAAGCGGAGCCACAATGAATGGGAGGCTCCTAAGGGCTCCTTGTCCAAGGAGCAACTTCTCCCAACCAACCTGGACAACTTCTGCCGTCCATCCAAGACACATCTGGGGATGGACAATGCTTTTTTCCAGCGTGGTGATGGCTCGCCCCAACACAAGACAAAAGGGAAAACTGAAGCAGTTCAGTGAAGAAATTTTGTGTCCATGTCCAGGGAACTCCTAACATCGCAATCCCATTGTGAACCTGTGAGCACAAACAAAACATAGACATTGTGATAAACTCCAAGCACGGATCAGGTAAGAAAGAGTTGTCAGTAGTCAGGATTTGGCTCCCTATAGCCAGCATGTCTGGAAGAATTGGAGAAGTTGTGTAAAGTCAGAGTCAACACTGGAGAGATCGAGGCTTTACCGAAACTTCATGGATTAGTCAAATCAAATCAAATCAAATCAAATCAAAAAATGCTTTATTGGCACGTCTCCGAATAGGTATTTGGCATTGCCAAAGCTAGTAAAGTGTGTGGGGGGGGGGGAGTTGGGTTGGGTGGGTGGTGGGTATGGGGGGGGTTTGGGTTATAACAGTCCATGGAGTCTCATCTTCCTCTTCGTTGGTGACTGCTATATGGGGGGGGGGGGTTGGGGTTGGAGGTGGGGTGGGGCAGGGCGGTTGGTTTGGGGTATAACAGTCCGTGGAGTCTCGTCTTCCCTCTTCGTTGGTGACTGCTATATGGGGAGGTGGGGGCGGGGCGGGTGTATTGGGATAAATATAACAGTCCATGGAGTCTCATCTTCCTCTGGTTTGGTGACAGCTGGACACGTATTGGGCAGCGATCTCCACAGTGGCCTCTTCTTCTCCCAGTAGGATGTAGAGTTTCCTCTTCTCGTCTGCAGATCTGAAGTCTGGGATGTGGGCAGAGAGTCTTTGGTAGTAGACGGCCCTCACAGCTGAGTATTTGGTGCAGTGTAGCAGGAAGTGGGTCTGGTCTTCTAGGGCCCCCTGGTCACAGTGCTGGCACAGTCTCTTCTCCCGTGGCTTGTACGTCTGCCTGTATCGCCCCGTCTCTATCTCTAGGTTGTGGGCGCTCAGTCTGTACCGGCTCAGGGTCTGTCTGTGCTTGGGGTGGCGTATTCTCTCCAGGTAGGTGGCCATGGTGTAGTCCCTTTGTAGGGATTGGTACACATTGGTGAGTTTCTTGGAGTTATTTATTTCATTTCTCCATTCTTCAATGTACCGCTCTCTGTTTGCCTCTGTGGTCGCCTTTATTTCGGCCTTGGTTATCATCTGTTGGTGTTTTTGGTTTGGTGGTTGGCTGCTGTTTGGTTGGGGGGTGTCTGGTTTGCTCAGGTGGCTTAGCCATGCTTGGTGGTGGTAGGAGTCGCTCCCCTGTATGTGTGCCTGGAAAGCTAGCGCCCTCTTCTGTATGGTGAGCCATAGGGGGAGTCTGCCTAGCTCTGCCCTGCAGGCTATGTTGGAGGTGTTGCGATGGACATGGAGCAGGTATTTGCAGAACTCCAGGTGGAAGTTCTCTGTTGGGCTGGAATCCCACTGTGACTGGTCTGGGTAGGTGGCTGGGCCCCAAACCTCACTGCCATAGAGAAGGATCGGGGAGATGACAGCATCAAATATCTTCATCCAGACCCTCACCGGTGGTTTGAGGTGGTACAGTTGTCTTCTGATGGCGTAGAAGGTTCTGCAGGCTTTTGCTTTCAGGGTTTCTATTGCTGCTTTGAAGCTTCCTGATTGGCTGAGCTCCAGCCCCAGGTAGGTGTAGTTGTTGGTTTTCTCCAGTGTGGAGCCGTTCAGTGTGAATTGTGAGGTGGTGGAGGCTTTATTGTGGCCCTTCTTCTGAAATACCATGATTTTGGTCTTCTTCTGGTTGATGGGTAGGGCCCATGTGGTGCTGAATTTTTCCAGCACTGACAGGCTTTCTTGGAGGTCTTTCTCGGTGGGGGCTAGGAGTAGGAGGTCATCGGCATACAGCAGGAACTTCACCTCTCGATTGTTCAGGGTGAGGCCTGGGGTTGGTGAGGCCTCCAGGGCTGTAGCCAGTTCATTGATATAGATGTTGAAGAGCGTTGGGCTCAGGCTACAGCCTTGTCTGACCCCTCGGGCCTGAAAGTCAATAAAAGTGTAAAAACTTCTGATACTTGTCAGTGACCAGAAAAACATCTGACAAGAAGATCTAAAAACTCCAAAGCAGCAAATACTGCGATAACCAAAACTTGGGTCAGTCTCAAGACATTTGTCCACAAGTGTGCGATATGAACCTGCAAAGCCCTATTTTATGACATTCTGAGGCCAGAACTCGGTGACTTCAGCCCAGCAGGTCAACACTGTCTGAAGCAGAAGGTCTGCGGGGTCTCCAGTGTTGTGTGGTGTGATGGGGACATGAATGGTCTCATGGGTCCTTCCCTGCAGCTGACTGACCTTGAGATGAAGATTTTTCTGATGCTCCTGGGTCACAGATGGGTGTTTAGCTTTCTTGGTGACCATTACTGTACAATACAACGAGATGTGCGGCCCAAGACTGTAGTCACCTCCCATAAACCACACACTGTCTCTCCACCTCGCTGCGTTCACATCAAGTAAGTTCCCCGATCATCATCTCACTTCCCAACAGCTCTAGAGACGGGCAGTTCACCATGGCAGAGGAGATCATGTACGCCGAGATGAATCTGACCACTGGGAAAGGACAAGGAAAGTCTAATTCAGGTAAGGAGATTCTAGGGGAGACCTGTAAGAGGTTGACCAAGTGGTGCAGGCTCATGAAAGACTAGATCATGCCAAGCTCTGTAGACCCGTCCAAGACAAGATCATACCAAGCTCTGTAGCCCCATCCAAGACAAGATCATGCCAAGCTCTGTAGACCCATCCAAGACAAGATCATACCAAGCTCTGTAGATCCAAGATCATGTCAAGCTCTGTAGACCCATCAAAGACAAAATCATACCAAGCTCTGTAGATCCAAGATCATGTCAAGCTCTGTAGACCGATCAAAGACAATATCATACCAAGCTCTGTAGATCCAAGATCATGTCAAGCTCTGTAGACCCATCAAAGACAAAATCATACCAAGCTCTGTAGATCCAAGATCATGTCAAGCTCTGTAGACCGATCAAAGACAAGATCATGCCAAGCTCTGTAGACCCATCCAAGACAAGATCATGCCATGCTCTGTAGACCCATCAAAGACAAGATCATACCAAGCTCTGTAGATCCATCAAAGACAAGATCTTGCTCAAACATGAAGCCCCTTCCTTAAGCTTTATGTCTCAAGCATTAGGAGTAAAGATGACAATGTCTAAGGAAAAGTCTTCATACATGAGTCGTAGGAGGAATTGTATGAGCATGGTGTCTCCTCTAGTGGGTGGCGCTGTAGGTGTCAATGCTAGTGGGCACCATGGCTAATAATGGTAGGGACATGGTGACTATGGATGTAAAGGGGGGACTCTGCTCTAGTGGAGGCTGCTCTGGCTCTCAAGGCTATTGATCTTATTGTGGGGGGCTTTATATTCCAGATGACTAGACTGGGCAGTGTCGGGGTGTCCTAGGTCACCTCATTCCCCTATGGAGCCTTCTTCTCCAGGACAAGATCCTGAATAGTCTGGAGTGCACAGACAGGACTCCCCCGATACTGGCAGGAGGACTCAGCTGCCATAAAGGGTTAACCTCTCAGAGGAAATATCTGTTACTTCTTACTTATTGGAGACCCTGCGAATATAAACCACAGAGCGATGTGCGACATAACAGGAAGTGTAATAATACTACAGCCATAGGATATATAGCACTGACATAGTCTGTAGTACTGTACCAGACACAGGAGGTGTAATAATACTACAGCCATAGGATATATAGCACTGACATAGTCTGTAGTACTGTACCAGACACAGGAGGTGTAATAATACTGCAGCCATAGGATATATAGCACTGACATAGTCTGTAGTACTGTACCAGACACAGGAGGTGTAATAATACTGCAGCCATAGGATATATAGCACTGACATAGTCTGTAGTACTGTACCAGACACAGGAGGTGTAATAATACTACAGCCATAGGATATATAGGGACGATATGCTGGGATGTTCTGATAACTGGTGGCTACTAACCTGAGGATGACATCACAGACCTGCCGCAGATATTGGGGTGGATATGACTCCCATATGGTGTGAGCTGGAGGTGACAGATTGGTTGCTGGTCCCCAACATATAACACATGAACTGTGACAACTGCCCCTTCCCTTATTGGTTATAGATTTACCAGGTGTCAGACTGAACTCAGTATCCGCAGACACGAGGTCACCTAAGAGCAGAAATATTATTATTACTATTATTATTATTATTATTATTATTATTATTATTTGGGGGGGGGGGGGTAGAACAGTTTTTAAAATTAAAGAAAAAAAATGAACAAATAAATGCCACCAATGTAACCTATTATATGCTCCACAGTGACCCCCACACAGTATTATATGCTCCACATTGGCCCCCTACACAGTATTATACAGTATACTCTACAGTGGTCTCATACAGTATTATATGCTCCACAGTGGCCCCCACACAGTATTATATGCTCCACAGTGACTTCCACACAGTATTGTATGTCTCCTAGAATGGGAATGGGCTCAGAGAACCATGATGAAGTAACAGGACCATGTACGGTATCAGGTCGTACTTTGCCGCCACCACACTGTATTACCCCACGTGTCCATGTAGAGTGCTGCTACTTCTATCATGAGGCCGGTAGTAGGGCCCGGAGCTTCAGGGTGCAATGCTTGGCTGCTTGAGAAGGATGTGGGGTCATTGGGGGTCATACTGAGATGGCTTAGAGGACCCCGATAGATGGGCCGGGTATTCCAGGCTGATAAGTCTCTTCTTCAGTCCTTCTGCAGGAGGAAGACCTCGGAGTCATGTACACCGCAGTCACAAAGAAGAAGAAGAAGCAACAAAAAGGTAAAGAGGGGCAAGAACAAGTAACTGAGGGCAAATATACTCCAGTATGTATCCAGCTGGATTCTACCCCTGGGGTAAGTTCACACTCTGCAGTTTGTAGGCAGATCCTCCTCCAAAAATACTTCCCATTCACTTCAATGGCCATTGGAGGCGGAAACTACCGGAAGATCGGTCAGGGCGCTTCTTTGTCCCTCAAGCTGAAAAAAATCTTCCCCTAACTCCAATGAAACGGATCGGGGAGGTGGGAGGAACGTTACAGCAGATTGTCCCAGATTCTGCCCAAAATACACCTGCAAAGACTCAGTGTGTACAGACTCCTACCAAGGGTAAGAAACCAACATCCTGCATAACATAATAAATACCGCCACATAGTGATAGACTAATACCCCACACCATGACCTAGTCTCCTCTCGCCAGTCTCCACCCACCAGCATCCACCCAAGAGTCTCCACCTCTCCAACCACCAATCTCCATCCACCAGCCTCCACCCGCCAGTCTCCACCTCTCCACCCACCAGTTTCCTCCCACCAGTCTCCACCCACCAATCTCCATCCACGAGTCTCCACCCGCCAGTCTCCACCTCTCCACCCGCCAGTCTCCTCCCACCAGTCTCCACCCGCCAGTCTCCACCCGCCAGTCTCCACCTCTCCAACCACCAGTCTCCACCTGTGAGTCTCCACCTGTGAGTCTCCACCTGTGAGTCTCCACCTGTGAGTCTCCACCTGTGAGTCTCCACCTGCCAGTCTCCACCTCTCCACCCACCAGTCTCCTCCAACCAGTCTCCACCTGTGAGTCTCCACCTACCAGTCTCCACCTGCCAGTCTCCACCTCTCCACCCACCAGTCTCCTCCAACCAGTCTCCACCTGTCAGTCTCCACCCCCACTCAGCAGTCTCCACCCACCAGTCTCCACCTGTTAGTCTCCATCCACCAGTCTCCACCGAGTCTCCACCCACCAGTCTAATCCCAGCAGTCTCCATCCACCAGTCTCCACCCACCAGTCTCCACCCACCAGTCTAATCTCACCAGTCTCCATCCGCAGGCGGACACTGGGGGTCACATTGAATTGAGTGGCTTATAGCGGTGACTGTCGGTTTCCGTCCCCTGTCCAGTTTCGCTGGGACTGAAGATGGAAACCTGACGGCATGCAGACACCAGACACTGAGCACCAGTGTGAGCGCCCCTTGAGATTGAATATTGAGCGCCCCCTCCACCCCACCACTGCATTCATCTCCATTTTTTCTCAATAACACATAGGAATAGCCTTACGAAAGACATCTAAAGGCAGGAGGAGGAGAAGAGACTTTCTTAAGGCCAGTCCTAGGTGTTATCCAGAAAAAAATGTCATTGTAATGGTAGAATCCCTCTAGACTATATTTTGGCCTCCAATGGTCCGAGGGACAGTGACCGGCCCACTGATTATACAGTTTGAGGACCCCTGCCTTAAGGTAACGTATACAAGTGCCCCAATGCTATAGGGGATCCAATAACTAGAGCAATGCAGAGACCGGGACCCTCAGCCCGGACATTGGGGTCATACTGAGATGGCTTAGAGGACCCCGATAGATGGGCCGGGTATTCCAGGCTGATAAGTCTCTTCTTCAGTCCTTCTGCAGGAGGAAGACCTCGGAGCCATGTACACCGCAGTCACAAAGAAGAAGAAGAAGCAACAAAAAGGTAAAGAGGGGCAAGAACAAGTAACTGAGGGCAAATATACTCCAGTATGTATCCAGCTGGATTCTACCCCTGGGGTAAGTTCACACTCTGCAGTTTGTAGGCAGATCCTTCTCCAAAAATACTTCCCATTCACTTCAATGGCCATTGGAGGCGGAAACTACCGGAAGATCGGTCAGGGCGCTTCTTTGTCCCTCAAGCTGAAGAAAATCTTCCCCTAACTCCAATGAAACGGATCGGGGAGGTGGGAGGAACGTTACAGCAGATTGTCCGAGATTCTGCCCAAAATACACCTGCAAAGACTCAGTGTGTACAGACTCCTACCAAGGGTAAGAAACCAACACCCTGTATAACATAAGAAATACCGCCACATAGTGATAGACTAATACCCCACACCATGACCTAGTCTCCTCCCGCCAGTCTCCACCCACCAGCATCCACCCAAGAGTCTCCACCTCTCCAACCACCAATCTCCATCCACCAGCCTCAACCCACGAGTCTCCACCTGCCAGTCTCCACCCACAAGTCTCCTCCCACTAGTCTCCACCCACCAGTCTCCTCCCACCAGTCTCCTCCCACCAGCCTCCACCCACCAGTCTCCACCCACCAATCTCCATCCACCAGCCTCCACCCACGAGTCTCCACCCACCAGTCTCCTCCCACCAGCCTCCATCTCCACCCACCAATCTCCATCCACCAGCCTCCACCTCTCCACTCGCCAGTCTCCTCCCACCAGTCTCCACCTCTCCAACCACCAGTCTCCACCTGTGAGTCTCCACCCGCCAGTCTCCAACCACCAGTCTCCTCCAACCAGTCTCCACCCCCACTCACCAGTCTCCACCCACCAGTTTCCACCCATCAGTCTCCACCTCTCCAACCACCAGTCTCCATCCACCAGTCTAATCCCACCAGTCTTTACCCAACAGTCTCCACCTGTCAGTATCCATCCACCAGTCTCCACCCACCAGTCTCCATCCACCAGTCTCCACCTCTCCACCCACCAGTCTCCATCCACCAGTCTCCACCCACCAGTCTAATCCCACCAGTCTCCACCTGTCAGTCTCCATCCACCAGTCTCCACCCACGAGTCTCCACCCACAAGTCTCCACCCACCAGTCTAATCCCATCAGTCTAATCCCACCAGTCTCCACCTGTCAGTCTCCATCCAACAGTCTCCACCCACCAATCTCCACCTCTCCACCCACCAGTCTAATCCCACCAGTCTCCACCCACTCCACCAGTCTTCATGTGTCAGTCTCCATCCACCAGTCTCCATCCACCAGTCTCCACCCACCAGTCTAATCCCACCAGTCTCCATCCACCAGTCTCCACCCACGAGTCTCCACCCACAAGTCTCCACCCACAAGTCTCCACCCACAAGTCTCCACCCACAAGTCTCCACCCACAAGTCTCCACCCACAAGTCTCCACCCACAAGTCTCCACCCACAAGTCTCCACCCACAAGTCTAATCCCATCAGTCTAATCCCACCAGTCTCCACCTGTCAGTCTCCATCCAACAGTCTCCACCCACGAGTCTCCACCTCTCCACCCACCAGTCTCCATCCACCAGTCTCCACCTACCAGTCTAATCCCACCAGTCTCCACCTGTCAGTCTCCATCCACCAGTCTCCACCTCTCCACCCAACATTCTCCACCTCTCCATCCACCATTCTCCATCCACCAGTCTCCACTCACCAGTCTTGGCTTCCGGCAGTAAGGGGAGGAGACTAACAATAAATATTCATGCTCACCCCTCCTGGGTATCTGATGGTTCCTAGCTTCCTCTATGGAGCTCCTCCGGCCTGTAAGTGAGGTCACGTGCACCAGATGTCACTGCTGTATTGGGGCTGGTGAGGGCTGAGGAGGGACCAGGGGGCGGGGCTTATCGCTGTACAGCACTAGGACCCTGCCGAGCTCCTGCCATTATAGCCTGCAGAGGAGAGCGCAGCAATGTGACAGTAAGAAAAGCAAACACAAGTACATGCTGGGGGGTTATGTCTATTACTGTCAGGCATGTGGGGGATGAATTTAGTGTTAGTGACTCCATGTGCCCTCATATTAACCCCATCATGTCCCTCACATTAACCCCATCATGTCCCTCACATTAACCCCTGTGTGCCCCATATAAGGGTTACTGATATGTGAGACGTATGGAGGTACTAATAATGAAGATACTTATTACCGCCATATGTCTCACATATCAGTAACCCTTATATGGGGCACACAGGGGTTAATGTGAGGGACATGGAGTTACTGAACTGCACATGGCCATATTTTATATCCTCCATTGTGGCTCTCTCCAATAGGTAAAGTGAAACGCGCTGTCCCCATGGCCCGGCCCAATATAGTCAGCTGTCCGCCTACGCCCCTCCGCCTACGCCCCTCCGTCACTCCGGACACTCCAAGCAACGTGACCTGACGCAGCCCACATTACAGTAAGCCGAGCCAGTACCGTCCTACAGTGTGCTGTGCCGCTCAACAGTGTCTCACTGGTCAGGTTTGGTGCCCGCTGCCCTCCTGGACGGACCTCCCTGCGCCCCCTGGAGTAACAGTGTAATATCTTACTGTAGGATAGATAACACCTGCGGGGGGCGCTCACACT
Source organism: Leptodactylus fuscus (assembly GCF_031893055.1). NCBI lineage: Eukaryota > Metazoa > Chordata > Amphibia > Anura > Leptodactylidae > Leptodactylus > Leptodactylus fuscus. The sequence continues at coordinate 1,321,707 of NC_134265.1, read as the reverse complement.
TGTGCTCGGTGTCTGGTGTCTGCATTCTCTCAGGCTTCCATCTTCAGTCTCAGCGAAACTGGACAGGGGACGGAAACCGGCAGTCACCGCTATAAGCCACTCAATTCAATGTGACCACCAGTGTCCGCCTGGGGCCTGTCTGCGGGGAAACAGTGTTTTGTTTTTTGGCCGGACACAAAGTCCTGCCTGTCTGACCTTGTGTCTGGCTATAACACCGGTTTCCCCGCAGACAGGCCACAGGCGGACACTGAGTGGCTTATAGCGGTGACTGCCGGTTTCCGTCCCCTGTCTAGTTTCGCTGAGACTGAAGATGGAGACCTGACGGCATGCAGACACCAGACACCGAGCACCAGTGTGAGCGCCCCCCTGAGGTTGAAGATTGAGTGTCCCCTCCACCCCACCGCTGCATTCATCTCCATTTTTTCTCAATAACACATGAAAGTTTGTGTGTTTGGATGTTTGTTCCTCAATCACGCTAAAACGGCTGGACGGATTTCCCTAAAATTTTCCAGAAACATAGTTATTCCTTGCGATTGAGACCTAGGCTACCGCGCCACCGCTTGGCCACTCACACCAACTGCACTTCACTGATGACGCCACACTCATAGTTCCCGCGCAGCGCCCTCACACAGTCTGGTCCGCACGGCACACATCAGACCGCAGAGCGCACACACAGTCTGGCCCGCACGGCACACATCAGACCGCAGAGCGCACACACAGTCTGGTCCGCACGGCACACATCAGACCGCAGAGCGCACACACAGTCTGGCCCGCATCACCACTCAGCCCCGACCCGGCAGCTTTCCTTCACTCTCTGCACACTCACCAGTAAGTTCGCAGCACACACATAAGCTGTCCTGCTCTTCCTCCTCTGTCCTTCACCACAGTCGCCCGGCCATCCGGCACATCACATCACCTCCAGCCTACAACACCACTCCCACCTCAAAAGCTCTTCCACAGTGCCCCACGGCGTACGGGACGACCATCTCAACCATCACGGCCCACTGCCACATCCCCCGCCACGCTCCACCTCACGGCTCCACATTCACATCTTACCATTGCGGCTGCCCTAACACCAGCCGCGATAGTAAGACACATACAATCTCCTTTGCTTGCCGGGTATACCTCATGCCTGCAATCAAAATGTACTTTAATTGCAGGCATGCACACTTACCCCCCCCCATACCTTCAATAGTAACATGCCTGCAATCAAAGTACACCCCGTCTCCACCCAATTCTCCAAACACCGCAGACGAAGTCGCGGCTAAAAGCTAGTAGACATCTAAGGGCAGGAGAAGAAGAAGAGACTTCCTTAAGGCCAGTCCTAGGTGTTATCCAGAAAAGTGTCATAGTAATGGTATATTTCGGCCTCCAATGGTCCGAGGGACAGTGACCGGCCCACTGATTATACAGTTTGAGGACCCCTGCCTTAAGGTAACGTATACAAGTGCCCCAATGCTATAGGGGATCCAATAACTAGAGCAATGCAGAGACCGGGACCCTCAGGAGCTCAGCCCGGACCAGCGGCCAGCGCTATATGGGCCGAAGCTACTCCCCCAAACTAACGTCACAGCCGGAACCATGCGGTAAATAATAAGAGCAGGGAGTGTGTATAGAGCCACATATAGACCTGCATATAGAGCCACATATAGACCTGCATATAGACCTGTATATAGACCTGCATATAGAGCCACATATAGACCTGCATATAGAGCCACATATAGACCTGTATATAGACCCGCATATAGAGCCACATATAGACCTGCATATAGACCCGCATATAGACCTGCATATAGAGCCACATATAGACCTGCATATAGACCCGCATATAGAGCCACATATAGACCCGCATATAGAGCCACATATAGACCTGCATATAGAGCCACATATAGACCTGCATATAGAGCCACATATAGACCTGCATATAGACCCGCATATAGAGCCACATATAGACCTGCATATAGAGCCACATATAGACCTGCATATAGACCCGCATATAGAGCCACATATAGACCTGCATATAGACCTGTATATAGACCTGCATATAGAGCCACATATAGACCCGCATATAGACCTGTATATAGACCTGCATATAGACCCGCATATAGAGCCACATATAGAGCCACATATAGACCTGCATATAGACCTGTATATAGACCTGCATATAGAGCCACATATAGACCTGCATATAGAGCCACATATAGACCTGTATATAGACCCGCATATAGAGCCACATATAGACCTGCATATAGACCCGCATATAGAGCCACATATAGAGTCACATATAGACCTGTATATAGACCCGCATATAGAGCCACATATAAACCCGCATATAGACCTGCATATAGACCTGCATATAGACCCGCATATAGAGCCACATATAGACCTGTATATAGACCTGCATATAGAGCCACATATAGACCTGCATATAGACCCGCATATAGAGCCACATATAAACCCGCATATAGACCTGCATATAGACCCACATATAGAGCCACATATAGAGCCACATATAGACCTGCATATAGACCCGCATATAGAGCCACATATAGACCCGCATATAGAGCCACATATAAACCCGCATATAGACCTGTATATAGACCTGTATATAGACCTGCATATAGACCTGTATATAGACCCGCATATAGAGCCACATATAGACCTGTATATAGACCTGCATATAGAGCCACATATAGACCTGCATATAGACCCGCATATAGAGCCACATATAGAGCCACATATAGACCTGCATATAGACCCGCATATAGAGCCACATATAGACCTGCATATAGACCCGCATATAGAGCCACATATAGACCTGTATATAGACCTGCATATAGACCTGTATATAGAGCCACATATAGAGTCACATATAGACCTGTATATAGACCCGCATATAGAGCCACATATAGACCTGTATATAGACCTGCATATAGAGCCACATATAGACCTGTATATAGACCTGCATATAGAGCCACATATAGACCCGCATATAGAGCCACATATAGAGCCACATATAGACCTGTATATAGAGCCACATATAGACCTGCATATAGACCCGCATATAGAGCCACATATAGAGCCACATATAGACCTGTATATCGACCTGCATATAGAGCCACATATAGAGCTGTATATAGACCTGCATATAGAGCCACATATAGACCCACATATAGAGCCACATATAGACCTACATATAGACCTACATATAGACCTGCATATAGACCTGCATATAGACCTGCATATAGAGCCACATATAGACCTGTATATAGACCTGCATATAGAGCCACATATAGACCTGTATATAGACCCGCATATAGAGCCACATATAGACCTGTATATAGACCCGCATATAGAGCCACATATAGACCTGTATATAGACCTGCATATAGACCCGCATATAGACCTGCATATAGAGCCACATATAGACCTGCATATAGACCCGCATATAGAGCCACATATAGACCTGCATATAGACCTGCATATAGACCCGCATATAGAGCCACATATAGACCTGCATATAGACCTGCATATAGACCCGCATATAGACCCGCATATAGAGCCACATATAGACCTGCATATAGACCCGCATATAGAGCCACATATAGACCTGCATATAGACCCGCATAAAGACCTGTATATAGACCCACATATAGACCCGCATATAGACCCACATATAGACCTGTATATAGAGCCACATATAGAGCCACATATAGACCCGCATAAAGACCTGTATATAGACCCACATATAGACCCGCATATAGACCCACATATAGACCTGTATATAGAGCCACATATAGAGCCACATATAGACCTGCATATAGAGCCACATATAGACCTGCATATAGACCCGCATATAGACCTGTATATAGACCTGTATATAGACCCGCATATAGACCCACATATAGACCCGCATATAGACCCACATATAGACCCACATATAGACCCACATATAGACCTGTATATAGAGCCACATATAGAGCCACATATAGACCTGCATATAGAGCCACATATAGACCTGCATATAGACCCGCATATAGACCTGTATATAGACCTGTATATAGACGCGCATATAGACCTGTATATAGACCCACATATAGACCCGCATATAGACCCACATATAGACCTGTATATAGAGCCACATATAGACCTGTATATAGAGCCACATATAGACCTGTATATAGACCCACATATAGACCCGCATATAGACCCGCATATAGACCTGCATATAGACCCGCATATAGACCCACATATAGACCTGCATATAGAGCCACATATAGACCTGCATATAGAGCCACATATAGACCTGCATATAGACCCACATATAGACCTGCATATAGAGCCACATATAGACCTGCATATAGAGCCACATATAGACCTGCATATAGACCCGCATAAAGACCTGTATATAGACCCACATATAGACCTGTATATAGAGCCACATATAGAGCCACATATAGACCTGCATATAGAGCCACATATAGACCTGCATATAGACCCGCATATAGACCTGTATATAGACCTGTATATAGACGCGCATATAGACCTGTATATAGACCCACATATAGACCCGCATATAGACCCACATATAGACCTGTATATAGACCTGTATATAGAGCCACATATAGACCTGTATATAGAGCCACATATAGACCTGTATATAGACCCACATATAGACCCGCATATAGACCCACATATAGACCTGTATATAGACCTGTATATAGAGCCACATATAGACCTGTATATAGACCTGTATATAGAGCCACATATAGACCTGTATATAGACCCACATATAGACCCGCATATAGACCCACATATAGACCTGTATATAGACCTGCATATAGAGCCACATATAGACCTGCATATAGAGCCACATATAGACATATAGCCCATAGTGAGACATATCAGAATGGCGCCCTCTATAGAGGGAATGACATGTGATATCATCACCCAGAGGAACCCGATGCCTCATCACCGAGAAGGTGGAGACAACCAGTACCACAGAAATCCTCCATACAAGGACCTAAAGGAAGGAGGTCGTGTCCGAACCCACAAGGGTCACAAACCAATGAGAGAAGGATCTCAGCCAATGTGACAGTACCATACTAAGCTCCTCCCCCTTGACAGTACCTCAGTTATGACTCCCCACATCATTCCCACAAGGCCGTCCTGGCTACCATGGCCAGTAATAGGGTCCCTCCATGTGGACATAAAGGTCCTATCAATAGGCCGCCACATCCTCTTATTCCGCCATCACAGCACAATGCCTGGCTCCTCCCCTTCACTCCGCACAGGCGGGGCTTCGGTTTACCTGACGGACCAATCAGCTCTTGCCTGTTACTTAGGAAGGTGCTGATTGGTGGAGCAGAGTCTGTAGACTGTGCCGTGGCCCCCCAGCCCACGGGCCCCCAGTAGGTGAATGGTCGGCCACCTCAGAGTAATAGCATGGTAGGGGGCGCTGTAATAAACATTGCTCTGGGGCCCACGAGGGGCAAGTGAGTCTGTGACCCGGAGAAGACGTCTTATGTCTAGTGTAAGGAATGGGGCGGCCGATGGCTGATGTCTCCATAAGTCCTAGCGCCCGATTAGTCCCATCCCCTCGCGCCTCCCATGGGCTTCAATGATTGGTCATTTTCTATTTGCAGTTTCTCAACTTCCTGCCAATAAAGATGTCGCAGTCACGTACGCTGCCATCAGCACGAAAACGCCACCGAAACCGCCACAGGAGAAGGAAGGTATCGTCTAATGTGCAAAGTGATCAGATGACCCTGCAAAGCGTCACATACCCGATACCCCTGAATAATCCCACCTATAGTCACATAGATCGCCCCCTAGTGCCACCTATAACCACACACAGCGCCCCCTAGTGTCCTCCTATAACCACACACAGCGCCCCCTAGTGTCCTCCTATAACCACACACAGCACCCCCTAGTGTCCTCCTATAACCACACACACAGCACCCCCTAGTGTCCTCTATAACCACACACAGCGCCCCCTAGTGCCACCTATAACCACACACAGCGCCCCCTAGTGTCCTCCTATAACCACACACAGCACCCCCTAGTGTCCTCCTATAACCACACACAGCGCCCCCTAGTGTCCTCCTATAACCACACACAGCACCCCCTAGTGTCCTCCTATAATCACACACAGCGCCCTCTAGTGTCCCCTATAACCACACACAGCACCCCCTAGTGTCCTCCTATAACCACACACAGCACCCCCTAGTGTCCTCCTATAACCACACACAGCGCCCCCTAGTGTCCCCCTATAACCACACACAGCGCCCCCTAGTGTCTCCCTATAACCACACACAGCACCCCCTAGTGCCACCTATAACCACACACAGCGCCCCCTAGTGTCCTCCTATAACCACACACAGCACCCCCTAGTGTCCTCCTATAACCACACACAGCACCCCCTAGTGTCCTCCTATAACCACACACAGCACCCCCTAGTGTCCCCTATAACCACACACAGCACCCCCTAGTGTCCCCCTATAACCACACACAGCGCCGCCTAGTGTCCTCCTATAACCACACACAGCACCCCCTAGTGTCCCCCTATAACCACACACAGCATCCCCTAGTGTCCCCCTATAACCACACACAGCACCTCCTAGTGTCTCCCTATAACCACACACAGCGCCCCCTACTGGTCACCGATAACCAGACACAGCACCCCCTAGTGTCCTCCTATAACCACACACACAGCGCCCCCTAGTGTCCCCCTATAACCACACACAGCACCCCTAGTGTCCTCTATAATCACACACAGCACCCCCTAGTGTCCCCCTATAACCACACACAGCACCCCCTAGTGTCCTCCTATAACCACACACACAGCACCCCCTAGTGTCCCCTATAACCACACACAGCACCCCCTAGTGTCCTCTATAATCACACACAGCACCCCCTAGTGTCCTCTATAATCACACACAGCACCCCCTAGTGTCCCCCTATAACCACACACAGCACCCCCTAGTGTCCTCCTATAACCACACACACAGCACCCCCTAGTGTCCCCTATAACCACACACACAGCACCCCCTAGTGTCCTCCTATAACCACACACACAGCACCCCCTAGTGTCCCCTATAACCACACACAGCACCCCCTAGTGTCCCCTATAACCACACACACAGCACCCCCTAGTGTCCCCTATAACCACACACACAGCACCCCCTAGTGTCCCCTATAACCACACACACAGCACCCCCTAGTGTCCCCTATAACCACACACACAGCACCCCCTAGTGTCCCCTATAACCACACACAGCGCCCCTAGTGTCCTCTATAATCACACACAGCACCCCCTAGTGTCCCCCTATAACCACACACAGCACCCCCTAGTGTCCTCCTATAACCACACACACAGCACCCCCTAGTGTCCCCTATAACCACACACACAGCACCCCCTAGTGTCCTCCTATAACCACACACACAGCACCCCCTAGTGTCCCCTATAACCACACACAGCACCCCCTAGTGTCCCCTATAACCACACACACAGCACCCCCTAGTGTCCCCTATAACCACACACACAGCACCCCCTAGTGTCCCCTATAACCACACACACAGCACCCCCTAGTGTCCCCCTATAACCACACACAGCACCCCCTAGTGTCCCCTATAACCACACACAGCGCCCCCTAGTGTCCTCTATAACCACACACAGCACACCCTACTGGTCACCGATAACCAGACACAGCACCCCCTAGTGTCCCCCTATAACCACACACAGCGCCCCTAGTGTCCTCTATAATCACACACAGCACCCCCTAGTGTCCCCCTATAACCACACACAGCACCCCCTAGTGTCCTCCTATAACCACACACAGCACCCTCTAGTGTCCCCCTATAACCACACACAGCACCCCCTAGTGTCCCCCTATAACCACACACAGCACCCTCTAGTGTCCCCCTATAACCACACACAGCACCCCCTAGTGTCCTCCTATAACCACACACAGCGCCCCTAGTGTCCCCCTATAACCACACACAGCGCCCCCTAGTGTCCTCCTATAACCACACACAGCGCCCCCTAGTGTCCTACTATAACCACACACACAGCGCCCCCTAGTGTCCTCCTATAACCACACACACAGCGCCCCCTGGTGTCCCCTATAACCACACACAGCGCCCCTAGTGTCCCCCTATAACCACACACAGCACCCTCTAGTGTCCCCCTATAACCACACACAGCACCCCCTAGTGTCCTCTATAATCACACACAGCACCCCCTAGTGTCCTCTATAACCACACACAGCACCCCCTAGTGTCCCCTATAACCACACACAGCGCCCCCTAGTGTCCTCCTATAACCACACACAGCACCCCCTAGTGTCCTCCTATAACCACACACACAGCACCCCCTAGTGTCCTCCTATAACCACACACACAGCGCCCCCTAGTGTCCTCCTATAACCACACACACAGCGCCCCCTGGTGTCCCCTATAACCACACACAGCGCCCCTAGTGTCCTCCTATAACCACACACAGCACCCCCTAGTGTCCCCCTATAACCACACACAGCACCCCCTAGTGTCCCCCTATAACCACACACAGCACCCTCTAGTGTCCCCCTATAACCACACACAGCACCCCCTAGTGTCCTCCTATAACCACACACAGCACCCCCTAGTGTCCTCTATAATCACACACAGCACCCCCTAGTGTCCTCTATAACCACACACAGCACCTCCTAGTGTCCTCCTATAACCACACACAGCGCCCCCTAGTGTCCCCCTATAACCACACACAGCGGCCCCCTAGTGTCCCCCTATAACCACACACAGCACCCCCTAGTGTCCCCCTATAACCACACACAGCGCCCCCCTAGTGTCCCCCTATAACCACACACAGCACCCCCTACTGTCCTCTATAACCACACACACAGCACCCCCTAGTGTCTCCCTATAACCACACACAGCGCCCCCCTAGTGTCCCCCTATAACCACACACAGCACCTCCTAGTGTCCTCCTATAACCACACACAGCGCCCCCTACTGTCCTCTATAACCACACACACAGCACCCCCTAGTGTCTCCCTATAACCACACACAGCACCCCCTAGTGTCCTCTATAATCACACACAGCACCCCCTAGTGTCCCCCTATAACCACACACAGCACCCCCTAGTGTCCTCCTATAACCACACACACAGCACCTCCTAGTGTCCCCCTATAACCACACACAGCACCCCCTAGTGTCCCCCTATAACCACACACAGCACCCCCTAGTGTCCTCTATAATCACACACACAGCACCTCCTAGTGTCCTCTATAACCACACACAGCACCCCCTAGTGTCTCCCTATAACCACACACAGCACCCCCTAGTGTCCTCTATAACCACACACAGCACCCCCTAGTGTCCTCTATAATCACACACAGCACCCTCTAGTGTCTCCCTATAACCACACACAGCACCCCCTAGTGTCCTCTATAACCACACACAGCACCCCCTAGTGTCCTCTATAACCACACACAGCACCCCCTAGTGTCCTCTATAATCACACACAGCACCCTCCAGTGTCCCCCTATAACCACACACAGCACCCCCTAGTGTCCTCTATAACCACACACAGCGCCCCCTAGTGTCCCCCTATAACCACACACAGCACCCCCTAGTGTCCTCTATAACCACACACAGCGCCCCCTAGTGTCCCCCTATAACCAGACACAGCGCCCCCCTAGTGTCCTCCTATAACCACACACAGCACCTCCTAGTGTCCCCCTATAACCACACACACAGCGCCCCCTAGTGTCCCCCTATAACCACACACAGCGCCCCCCTAGTGTCCCCCTATAACCACACACAGCGCCCCCCTATTGTCCCCCTATAACCACACACAGCGCCCCCTAGTGTCCTCCTATAACCACACACACAGCACCCCCTAGTGTCCCCTATAACCACACACAGCACCCCCTAGTGTCCCCCTATAACCACACACAGCACCCCCTAGTGTCCCCTATAACCACACACAGCACCCCCTAGTGTCCCCTATAACCACACACAGCACCCCCTAGTGTCCCCTATAACCACACACACAGCGCCCCCTAGTGTCCTCTATAATCACACACAGCACCCCCTAGTGTCCTCTATAACCACACACAGCACACCCTACTGGTCACCGATAACCAGACACAGCACCCCCTAGTGTCCCCCTATAACCACACACAGCGCCCCTAGTGTCCTCTATAATCACACACAGCACCCCCTAGTGTCCTCTATAACCACACACACAGCACCCCCTAGTGTCCCCCTATAACCACACACACAGCGCCCCCCTAGTGTCCTCCTATAACCACGCACAGCACCCCCTAGTGTCCCCCTATAACCACACACAGCACCCCCTAGTGTCCCCCTATAACCACACACAGCGCCCCTAGTGTCCTCTATAATCACACACAGCACCCCCTAGTATCCCCCTATAACCACACACAGCGCCCCCCTAGTGTCCTCCTATAACCACACACAGCACCCTCTAGTGTCCCCCTATAACCACACACAGCACCCCCTAGTGTCCCCCTATAACCACACACAGCACCCTCTAGTGTCCCCCTATAACCACACACAGCACCCCCTAGTGTCCTCCAATAACCACACACAGCGCCCCTAGTGTCCCCCTATAACCACACACAGCGCCCCCCTAGTGTCCTCCTATAACCACACACACAGCGCCCCTAGTGTCCCCCTATAACCACACACAGCGCCCCCCTAGTGTCCTCCTATAACCACACACAGCGCCCCCCTAGTGTCCTCCTATAACCACACACACAGCGCCCCCTGGTGTCCCCTATAACCACACACAGCGCCCCTAGTGTCCCCCTATAACCACACACAGCACCCTCTAGTGTCCCCCTATAACCACACACAGCACCCCCTAGTGTCCTCTATAATCACACACAGCACCCCCTAGTGTCCTCTATAACCACACACAGCGCCCCCTAGTGTCCTCCTATAATCACACACAGCACCCCCTAGTGTCCTCTATAACCACACACAGCGCCCCCTAGTGTCCCCCTATAACCACACACAGCACCCCCTAGTGTCCCCCTATAACCACACACAGCACCCCCTAGTGTCTCCCTATAACCACACACAGCACCCCCTAGTGTCCTCCTATAACCACACACACAGCGCCCCCTGGTGTCCCCTATAACCACACACAGCACCCCCTAGTGTCCTCTATAATCACACACAGCACCCCCTAGTGTCCTCTATAATCACACACAGCACCCCCTAGTGTCCTCCTATAATCACACACAGCATCCCCTAGTGTCCCCCTATAACCACACACAGCACCCCCTAGTGTCCTCTATAACCACACACAGCACCTCCTAGTGTCCTCCTATAACCACACACAGCGCCCCCTAGTGTCCTCCTATAATCACACACAGCATCCCCTAGTGTCCCCCTATAACCACACACAGCACCTCCTAGTGTCCTCCTATAACCACACACAGCACCCCCTAGTGTCCCCCTATAACCACACACAGCGCCCCCTAGTGTCCCCTATAACCACACACAGCACCCCCTAGTGTCCTCTATAATCACACACAGCACCCCCTAGTGTCCCCCTATAACCACACACACAGCGCCCCCTGGTGTCCTCTATAATCACACACAGCACCTCCTAGTGTCCTCCTATAACCACACACACAGCGCCCCCTACTGTCCCCTATAACCACACACAGCACCCCCTAGTGTCCTCCTATAACCACACACACAGCGCCCCCTGGTGTCCCCTATAACCACACACAGCACCCCCTAGTGTCCTCTATAATCACACACACAGCACCTCCTAGTGTCCTCCTATAACCACACACACAGCGCCCCCTACTGTCCCCTATAACCACACACAGCACCCCCTAGTGTCCCCCTATAACCACACACAGCGCCCCTTAGTGTCCCCCTATAACCACACACAGCGCCCCCCTAGTGTCCCCCTATAACCACACACAGCACCCCCTAGTGTCCCCTATAACCACACACAGCGCCCCCTAGTGTCCTCCTATAACCACACACAGCGCCCCCTAGTGTCCCCCTATAACCACACACAGCGCCCCCCTAGTGTCCCCCTATAACCACACACAGCACCCCCTAGTGTCCCCTATAACCACACACAGCGCCCCCTAGTGTCCTCCTATAACCACACACAGCGCCCACTAGTGTCCTCCTATAACCACACACAGCGCCCCCTAGTGTCCCCCTATAACCACACACAGCGCCCCCCTAGTGTCCCCTATAACCACACACAGCACCCCCTAGTGTCCTCTATAACCACACACAGCGCCCCCTAGTGTCCTCCTATAACCACACACAGCGCCCCCTAGTGTCCTCCTATAACCACACACAGCGCCCCCTAGTGTCCCCCTATAACCACACACAGCGCCCCCCTAGTGTCCCCTATAACCACACACAGCACCCCCTAGTGTCCCCTATAACCACACACAGCACCTCCTAGTGTCCCCCTATAACCACACACAGCACCCCCTAGTGTCCTCTATAACCACACACAGCGCCCCCTAGTGTCCCCCTATAACCAGACACAGCGCCCCCCTAGTGTCCTCCTATAACCACACACAGCACCTCCTAGTGTCCCCCTATAACCACACACACAGCGCCCCCCTAGTGTCCCCCTATAACCACACACAGCACCCCCCTAGTGTCCTCCTATAACCACACACAGCGCCCCCTAGTGTCCCCCCTATAACCAGACACAGCGCCCCCCTATGTCCTCCTATAACCACACACAGCACCTCCTAGTGTCCCCCTATAACCACACACACAGCGCCCCCCTAGTGTCCCCCTATAACCACACACAGCGCCCCCCTAGTGTCCCCCTATAACCACACACAGCGCCCCCTAGTGTCCCCTATAACCACTCACAGCACCCTCTAGTGTCCTCCTATAACCACACACACAGCACCCCCTAGTGTCCCCCTATAACCACACACAGCACCCCCTAGTGTCCCCCTATAACCACACACAGCACCCCCTAGTGTCCCCTATAACCACACACACAGCGCCCCCTAGTGTCCTCTATAATCACACACAGCACCCCCTAGTGTCCTCTATAACCACACACAGCACACCCTACTGTCACCGATAACCAGACACAGCACCCCCTAGTGTCCCCCTATAACCACACACAGCGCCCCTAGTGTCCTCTATAATCACACACAGCACCCCCTAGTGTCCTCTATAACCACACACACAGCACCCCCTAGTGTCCCCCTATAACCACACACACAGCGCCCCCTAGTGTCCTCCTATAACCACACACAGCACCCCCTAGTGTCCCCCTATAACCACACACAGCACCCCCTAGTGTCCCCCTATAACCACACACAGCACCCCCTAGTGTCCTCCTATAACCACACACAGCGCCCTAGTGTCCTCTATAATCACACACAGCACCCCCTAGTGTCCTCTATAATCACACACAGCACCCCCTAGTGTCCTCTATAACCACACACACAGCACCCCCCTAGTGTCCCCCTATAACCACACACACAGCGCCCCCCTAGTGTCCTCCTATAACCACACACAGCACCCTCTAGTGTCCCCCTATAACCACACACAGCACCCCCTAGTGTCCTCCTATAACCACACACAGCGCCCCTAGTGTCCCCCTATAACCACACAACAGCGCCCCCCTAGTGTCCTCCTATAACCACACACACAGCGCCCCCTGGTGTCCTCCTATAACCACACACAGCACCCTCTAGTGTCCCCCTATAACCACACACAGCACCCTCTAGTGTCCCCTATAACCACACACAGCACCCCCTAGTGTCCTCCTATAACCACACACAGCATCCCCTACTGTCCCCTATAACCACACACAGCACCCCTAGTGTCCCCCTATAACCACACACAGCGCCCCCTAGTGTCCTCCTATAACCACACACAGCGCCCCCTAGTGTCCTCCTATAACCACACACAGCACCCCCTAGTGTCCTCCTATAACCACACACACAGCGCCCCCTGGTGTCCCCTATAACCACACACAGCGCCCCTAGTGTCCCCCTATAACCACACACACAGCACCCTCTAGTGTCCCCCTATAACCACACACAGCACCCCCTAGTGTCCTCTATAATCACACACAGCACCCCCTAGTGTCCTCCTATAACCACACACAGCGCCCCCTAGTGTCCCCCTATAACCACACACAGCACCCCCTAGTGTCCCCCTATAACCACACACAGCACCCCCTAGTGTCCCCCTATAACCACACACAGCACCTCCTAGTGTCCTCCTATAACCACACACAGCGCCCCTAGTGTCCCCCTATAACCACACACAGCACCCCCTAGTGTCCCCCTATAACCACACACAGCACCCCCTAGTGTCTCCCTATAACCACACACAGCACCCCCTAGTGTCCTCCTATAACCACACACACAGCGCCCCCTGGTGTCCCCTATAACCACACACAGCACCCCCTAGTGTCCTCTATAACCACACACAGCACCCCCTAGTGTCCTCTATAATCACACACAGCACCCTCTAGTGTCCCCCTATAACCACACACAGCACCCCCTAGTGTCCTCTATAACCACACACAGCGCCCCCTAGTGTCCCCCTATAACCAGACACAGCGCCCCCTAGTGTCCTCTATAATCACACACAGCACCCCCTAGTGTCCTCTATAACCACACACAGCACCCCCTAGTGTCCTCTATAATCACACACAGCACCCTCTAGTGTCCCCCTATAACCACACACAGCACCCCCTAGTGTCCTCTATAACCACACACAGCGCCCCCTAGTGTCCCCTATAACCAGACACAGCGCCCCCCTAGTGTCCTCCTATAACCACACACAGCACCTCCTAGTGTCCCCCTATAACCACACACACAGCGCCCCCTAGTGTCCCCCTATAACCACACACAGCGCCCCCCTAGTGTCCCCCTATAACCACACACAGCGCCCCCTAGTGTCCCCCTATAACCACACACAGCGCCCCCTAGTGTCCCCTATAACCACACACAGCACCCTCTAGTGTCCTCCTATAACCACACACACAGCACCCCCTAGTGTCCCCCTATAACCACACACAGCACCCCCTAGTGTCCCCCTATAACCACACACAGCACCCCCTAGTGTCCCCTATAACCACACACACAGCGCCCCCTAGTGTCCTCTATAATCACACACAGCACCCCCTAGTGTCCTCTATAACCACACACAGCACACCCTACTGGTCACCGATAACCAGACACAGCACCCCCTAGTGTCCCCCTATAACCAGACACAGCACCCCCTAGTGTCCCCCTATAACCACACACAGCGCCCCTAGTGTCCTCTATAATCACACACAGCACCCCCTAGTGTCCTCTATAACCACACACACAGCACCCCCTAGTGTCCCCCTATAACCACACACAGCACCCCCTAGTGTCCTCCTATAACCACACACAGCGCCCCTAGTGTCCTCCTATAACCACACACAGCACCCCCTAGTGTCCTCCTATAACCACACACACAGCGCCCCCTGGTGTCCCCTATAACCACACACAGCGCCCCTAGTGTCCCCCTATAACCACACACAGCACCCTCTAGTGTCCCCCTATAACCACACACAGCACCCCCTAGTGTCCTCTATAATCACACACAGCACCCCCTAGTGTCCTCTATAACCACACACAGCACCTCCTAGTGTCCTCCTATAACCACACACAGCGCCCCCTAGTGTCCCCCTATAACCACACACAGCACCCTCTAGTGTCCCCCTATAACCACACACAGCACCCCCTAGTGTCCTCTATAACCACACACAGCGCCCCCTAGTGTCCCCCTATAACCAGACACAGCGCCCCCCTAGTGTCCCCCTATAACCACACACAGCGCCCCCTAGTGTCCTCTATAATCACACACAGCACCCTCTAGTGTCTCCCTATAACCACACACAGCACCCCCTAGTGTCCTCTATAATCACACACAGCACCCTCTAGTGTCCCCCTATAACCACACACAGCACCCCCTAGTGTCCTCTATAACCACACACAGCGCCCCCTAGTGTCCCCCTATAACCAGACACAGCGCCCCCCTAGTGTCCTCCTATAACCACACACAGCACCTCCTAGTGTCCCCCTATAACCACACACACAGCGCCCCCTAGTGTCCCCCTATAACCACACACAGCGCCCCCCTAGTGTCCCCCTATAACCACACACAGCGCCCCCCTAGTGTCCCCCTATAACCACACACAGCGCCCCCTAGTGTCCCCTATAACCACACACAGCACCCTCTAGTGTCCTCCTATAACCACACACAGCACCCCCTAGTGTCCCCCTATAACCACACACAGCACCCCCTAGTGTCCCCCTATAACCACACACAGCACCCCCTAGTGTCCCCTATAACCACACACACAGCGCCCCCTAGTGTCCTCTATAATCACACACAGCACCCCCTAGTGTCCTCTATAACCACACACAGCACACCCTACTGGTCACCGATAACCAGACACAGCACCCCCTAGTGTCCCCCTATAACCACACACAGCGCCCCTAGTGTCCTCTATAATCACACACAGCACCCCCTAGTGTCCTCTATAACCACACACACAGCACCCCCTAGTGTCCCCCTATAACCACACACACAGCGCCCCCCTAGTGTCCTCCTATAACCACACACAGCACCCCCTAGTGTCCCCCTATAACCACACACAGCACCCCCTAGTGTCCCCCTATAACCACACACAGCGCCCCTAGTGTCCTCTATAATCACACACAGCACCCCCTAGTATCCCCCTATAACCACACACAGCGCCCCCCTAGTATCCTCCTATAACCACACACAGCACCCTCTAGTGTCCCCCTATAACCACACACAGCACCCCCTAGTGTCCCCCTATAACCACACACAGCACCCTCTAGTGTCCCCCTATAACCACACACAGCACCCCCTAGTGTCCTCCTATAACCACACACAGCACCCCCTAGTGTCCCCCTATAACCACACACAGCGCCCCCCTAGTGTCCTCCTATAACCACACACATAGCGCCCCCTGGTGTCCCCCTATAACCACACACAGCACCCTCTAGTGTCCCCCTATAACCACACACAGCACCCCCTAGTGTCCTCCTATAACCACACACAGCGCCCTTAGTGTCCTCCTATAACCACACACAGCACCCCCTAGTGTCCTCCTATAACCACACACACAGCGCCCCCTGGTGTCCCCTATAACCACACACAGCGCCCCTAGTGTCCCCCTATAACCACACACAGCACCCTCTAGTGTCCCCCTATAACCACACACAGCACCCCCTAGTGTCCTCTATAATCACACACAGCACCCCCTAGTGTCCTCTATAACCACACACAGCACCCCCTAGTGTCCTCCTATAACCACACACAGCGCCCCCTAGTGTCCCCCTATAACCACACACAGCACCCCCTAGTGTCCCCCTATAACCACACACAGCACCCCCTAGTGTCTCCCTATAACCACACACAGCACCCCCTAGTGTCCTCCTATAACCACACACACAGCGCCCCCTGGTGTCCCCTATAACCACACACAGCACCCCCTAGTGTCCTCTATAATCACACACAGCACCCCCTAGTGTCCTCCTATAACCACACACAGCACCCTCTAGTGTCCCCCTATAACCACACACAGCACCTCCTAGTGTCCTCCTATAACCACACACAGCACCCCCTAGTGTCCCCCTATAACCACACACAGCACCTCCTAGTGTCCCCCTATAACCACACACAGCACCCCCTAGTGTCCTCCTATAACCACACACAGCGCCCCCTAGTGTCCTCCTATAATCACACACAGCATCCCCTAGTGTCCCCCTATAACCACACACAGCACCTCCTAGTGTCCTCCTATAACCACACACACAGCGCCCCCTGGTGTCCCCCTGTAACCACACACAGCGCCCCCCTAGTGTCCCCTATAACCACACACAGCGCCCCCTAGTGTCCCCCTATAACCACACACAGCACCCTCTAGTGTCCCCCTATAACCACACACAGCACCCCCTAGTGTCCTCCTATAATCACACACAGCATCCCCTAGTGTCCCCCTATAACCACACACACAGCACCCCCTAGTGTCCCCCTATAACCACACACAGCACCCCCTAGTGTCCCCCTATAACCACACACAGCACCCCCTAGTGTCCTCCTATAACCACACACACAGCGCCCCCTGGTGTCCCCTATAACCACACACAGCACCCCCTAGTGTCCTCTATAATCACACACAGCACCCCCTAGTGTCCTCCTATAACCACACACACAGCGCCCCCTACTGTCCCCTATAACCACACACACAGCGCCCCCTAGTGTCCCCTATAACCACACACAGCACCCCCTAGTGTCCTCTATAATCACACACACAGCACCTCCTAGTGTCCTCCTATAACCACACACACAGCGCCCCCTACTGTCCCCTATAACCACACACAGCACCCCCTAGTGTCCCCCTATAACCACACACAGCGCCCCCCTAGTGTCCCCCTATAACCACACACAGCGCCCCCTAGTGTCCTCTATAACCACACACAGCGCCCCCTAGTGTCCTCCTATAACCACACACAGCGCCCCCTAGTGTCCCCCTATAACCACACACAGCGCCCCCCTAGTGTCCCCTATAACCACACACAGCACCCCCTAGTGTCCCCTATAACCACACACAGCACCCCCTAGTGTCCTCTATAACCACACACAGCGCCCCCTAGTGTCCTCCTATAACCACACACAGCGCCCCCTAGTGTCCCCCTATAACCACACACAGCACCCCCTAGTGTCTCCCTATAACCACACACAGCACCCCCTAGTGTCCTCCTATAACCACACACAGCGCCCCCTAGTGTCCCCCTATAACCACACACAGCGCCCCCCTAGTGTCCCCTATAACCACACACAGCACCCCCTAGTGTCCTCTATAACCACACACAGCACCCCCTAGTGTCCCCTATAACCACACACAGCACCTCCTAGTGTCCCCCTATAACCACACACAGCACCTCCTAGTGTCCCCCTATAACCACACACACAGCGCCCCCTAGTGTCCCCCTATAACCACACACAGCGCCCCCCTAGTGTCCCCCTATAACCACACACAGCGCCCCCCTAGTGTCCCCCTATAACCACACACAGCGCCCCCTAGTGTCCCCTATAACCACACACAGCACCCTCTAGTGTCCTCCTATAACCACACACACAGCACCCCCTAGTGTCCCCCTATAACCACACACAGCACCCCCTAGTGTCCCCCTATAACCACACACAGCACCCCTAGTGTCCCCTATAACCACACACAGCATCCCCCTAGTGTCCCCTATAACCACACACAGTGCCCCCTAGTGTCCTCTATAATCACACACAGCGCCCCCCTAGTGTCCTCTATAACCACACACAGCGCCCCCTAGTGTCCTCTATAATCACACACAGCACCCCCTAGTGTCCTCTATAACCACACACAGCACACCCTACTGGTCACCGATAACCAGACACAGCACCCCCTAGTGTCCCCCTATAACCACACACAGCGCCCCTAGTGTCCTCTATAATCACACACAGCACCCCCTAGTGTCCTCTATAACCACACACACAGCACCCCCTAGTGTCCCCCTATAACCACACACACAGCGCCCCCCTAGTGTCCTCCTATAACCACACACAGCACCCCCTAGTGTCCCCCTATAACCACACACAGCACCCCCTAGTGTCCTCCTATAACCACACACAGCACCCCCTAGTATCCCCCTATAACCACACACAGCGCCCCCCTAGTGTCCTCCTATAACCACACACAGCACCCTCTAGTGTCCCCCTATAACCACACACAGCACCCCCTAGTGTCCCCCTATAACCACACACAGCACCCTCTAGTGTCCCCCTATAACCACACACAGCACCCCCTAGTGTCCTCCTATAACCACACACAGCGCCCCTAGTGTCCCCCTATAACCACACACAGCGCCCCCCTAGTGTCCTCCTATAACCACACACACAGCGCCCCCTGGTGTCCCCCTATAACCACACACAGCACCCCCTAGTGTCCTCCTATAACCACACACAGCGCCCCTAGTGTCCTCCTATAACCACACACAGCACCCCCTAGTGTCCTCCTATAACCACACACACAGCGCCCCCTGGTGTCCCCTATAACCACACACAGCGCCCCTAGTGTCCCCCTATAACCACACACAGCACCCTCTAGTGTCCCCCTATAACCACACACAGCACCCCCTAGTGTCCTCTATAATCACACACAGCACCCCCTAGTGTCCTCTATAACCACACACAGCGCCCCCTAGTGTCCCCCTATAACCACACACAGCGCCCCCCTAGTGTCCCCCTATAACCACACACAGCACCTCCTAGTGTCCTCCTATAACCACACACAGCGCCCCCTAGTGTCCCCCTATAACCACACACAGCACCCCCTAGTGTCCCCCTATAACCACACACAGCACCCCCTAGTGTCTCCCTATAACCACACACAGCACCCCCTAGTGTCCTCCTATAACCACACACACAGCGCCCCCTGGTGTCCCCTATAACCACACACAGCACCCCCTAGTGTCCTCTATAATCACACACAGCACCCCCTAGTGTCCTCCTATAACCACACACAGCACCCTCTAGTGTCCCCCTATAACCACACACAGCACCTCCTAGTGTCCTCTATAACCACACACAGCACCTCCTAGTGTCCTCCTATAACCACACACAGCACCCCCTAGTGTCCTCCTATAACCACACACAGCACCTCCTAGTGTCCTCCTATAACCACACACAGCACCTCCTAGTGTCCTCCTATAACCACACAAAGCACCCCCTAGTGTCCTCTATAACCACACACAGCACCTCCTAGTGTCCTCCTATAACCACACACAGCGCCCCCTAGTGTCCTCCTATAATCACACACAGCATCCCCTAGTGTCCCCCTATAACCACACACAGCACCTCCTAGTGTCCTCCTATAACCACACACAGCACCCCCTAGTGTCCCCCTATAACCACACACAGCACCCCCTAGTGTCCTCCTATAACCACACACACAGCGCCCCCTGGTGTCCCCTATAACCACACACAGCACCCCCTAGTGTCCTCTATAATCACACACAGCACCCCCTAGTGTCCCCCTATAACCACACACACAGCGCCCCCTGGTGTCCTCTATAATCACACACAGCACCTCCTAGTGTCCTCCTATAACCACACACACAGCGCCCCCTACTGTCCCCTATAACCACACACAGCACCCCCTAGTGTCCTCCTATAACCACACACACAGCGCCCCCTGGTGTCCCCTATAACCACACACAGCACCCCCTAGTGTCCTCCTATAACCACACACACAGCGCCCCCTACTGTCCCCTATAACCACACACAGCACCCCCTAGTGTCCCCCTATAACCACACACAGCGCCCCCCTAGTGTCCCCCTATAACCACACACAGCACCCCCTAGTGTCCCCTATAACCACACACAGCGCCCCCTAGTGTCCTCCTATAACCACACACAGCGCCCCCTAGTGTCCCCCTATAACCACACACAGCGCCCCCCCTAGTGTCCCCCTATAACCACACACAGCACCCCCTAGTGTCCCCTATAACCACACACAGCGCCCCCTAGTGTCCTCCTATAACCACACACAGCACCCCCTAGTGTCCTCCTATAACCACACACAGCGCCCCCTAGTGTCCCCCTATAACCACACACAGCGCCCCCCTAGTGTCCCCCTATAACCACACACAGCACCCCCTAGTGTCCCCTATAACCACACACAGCGCCCCCTAGTGTCCTCCTATAACCACACACAGCGCCCCCTAGTGTCCTCCTATAACCACACACAGCGCCCCCTAGTGTCCCCCTATAACCACACACAGCGCCCCCTAGTGTCCCCCTATAACCACACACAGCGCCCCCCTAGTGTCCCCTATAACCACACACAGCACCCCCTAGTGTCCCCTATAACCACACACAGCACCCCCTAGTGTCCTCTATAACCACACACAGCGCCCCCTAGTGTCCTCCTATAACCACACACAGCACCCCCTAGTGTCCTCTATAATCACACACAGCACCCCCTAGTGTCCTCTATAATCACACACAGCGCCCCCTAGTGTCCTCCTATAACCACACACAGCGCCCCCCTAGTGTCCCCCTATAACCACACACAGCATCCCCTACTGTCCCCTATAACCACACACAGCACCCCCTAGTGTCCCCCTATAACCACACACAGCATCCCCTACTGTCCCCTATAACCACACACAGCACCCCCTAGTGTCCCCTATAACCACACACAGCACCCCCTAGTGTCCTCTATAACCACACACAGCACCCCCTAGTGTCCCCTATAACCACACACAGCACCCCCTAGTGTCCTCTATGACCACACACAGCACCCCCTAGTGTCCTATAACCACACACAGCGCCCCCTAGTGTCCTCCTATAACCACACACAGCACCCCCTAGTGTCCCCTATAACCACACACACAGCGCCCCCTAGTGTCCTCTATAATCACACACAGCACCCCCTAGTGTCCTCCTATAACCACACACAGCACCCCCTAGTGTCCTATAACCACACACAGCACCCCCTAGTGTCCTCCTATAACCACACACACAGCACCCCCTAGTGTCCCCCTATAACCACACACAGCGCCCCCTACTGTCCCCTATAACCACACACAGCATCCCCTACTGTCCCCTATAACCACACACAGCGCCCCCTGGTGTCCTCCTATAACCACACACAGCACCCCCTAGTGTCCTCTATAACCACACACAGCGCCCCCCTAGTGTCCCCTATAACCACACACAGCACCCCCTAGTGTCCTCTATAACCACACACAGCACCCCCTAGTGTCCTATAACCACACACAGCGCCCCCTAGTGTCCTCCTATAACCACACACAGCACCCCCTAGTGTCCCCTATAACCACACACACAGCGCCCCCTAGTGTCCTCTATAATCACACACAGCACCCCCTAGTGTCCTCCTATAACCACACACAGCACCCCCTAGTGTCCTATAACCACACACAGCACCCCCTAGTGTCCTATAACCACACACAGCACCTCCTAGTGTCCTCCTATAACCACACACAGCGCCCCCCTAGTGTCCCCTATAACCACACACAGCACCCCCTAGTGTCCTCTATAACCACACACAGCACCCCCTAGTGTCCTATAACCACACACAGCGCCCCCTAGTGTCCTCCTATAACCACACACAGCACCCCCTAGTGTCCCCTATAACCACACACACAGCGCCCCCTAGTGTCCTCTATAATCACACACAGCACCCCCTAGTGTCCTCCTATAACCACACACAGCACCCCCTAGTGTCCTATAACCACACACAGCACCCCCTAGTGTCCTCCTATAACCACACACACAGCACCCCCTAGTGTCCCCCTATAACCACACACAGCGCCCCCTAGTGTCCTCCTATAATCACACACAGCATCCTCTAGTGTCCCCCTATAACCACACACAGCGCCCCCTGGTGTCCCCTATAACCACACACACAGCACCCCCTAGTGTCCCCCTATAACCACACACAGCATCCCCTACTGTCCCCTATAACCACACACAGCGCCCCCTGGTGTCCTCCTATAACCACACACAGCGCCCCCTGGTGTCCCCTATAACCACACACACAGCACCCCCTAGTGTCCCCCTATAACCACACACAGCATCCCCTACTGTCCCCTATAACCACACACAGCGCCCCCTGGTGTCCTCCTATAACCACACACAGCGCCCCCTGGTGTCCTCCTATAACCACACACAGCGCCCCCTAGTGTCCTCCTATAACCACACACAGCGCCCCCTAGTGTCCTCCTCTGGATATAACCTGTATCTCACACCTGTTGTACTTTGCAGGGGGTGGAGACGTCTCGGTCAGAGAATCAAGAAAGAAAACAAGTAGAAAATGTGAAGAAACTGAAAAAGGTGAGAAATCAACTGAGAGCAACGAGACGAGCGCAAGGCTGTGTAATATACACATGTAATACAGGCAGTCCCCGTGTAATATACACATGTAATACAGACAGTCCCGTGTAATATACACATGTAATACAGGCAGTCCCCGTGTAATATACACATGTAATACAGGCAGTCCCCGTGTAATATACACATGTAATACAGGCAGTCCCCGTGTAATATACACATGTAATACAGACAGTCCCGTGTAATATACACATGTAATACAGGCAGTCCCCGTGTAATATACACATGTAATACAGACAGTCCCCGTGTAATATACACATGTAATACAGGCAGTCCCCGTGTAATATACACATGTAATACAGACAGTCCCGTGTAATATACACATGTAATACAGGCAGTCCCCGTGTAATATACACATGTAATACAGGCAGTCCCCGTGTAATATACACATGTAATACAGGCAGTCCCCGTGTAATATACACATGTAATACAGACAGTCCCGTGTAATATACACATGTAATACAGGCAGTCCCCGTGTAATATACACATGTAATACAGGCAGTCCCCGTGTAATATACACATGTAATACAGGCAGTCCCGTGTAATATACACATGTAATACAGGCAGTCCCCGTGTAATATACACATGTAATACAGGCAGTCCCCGTGTAATATACACATGTAATACAGGCAGTCCCCGTGTAATATACACATGTAATACAGACAGTCCCCGTGTAATATACACATGTAATACAGACAGTCCCCGTGTAATATACACATGTGATACAGACAGTCCCCGTGTAATATACACATGTGATACAGGCAGTCCCGTGTAATATACACATGTGATACAGGCAGTCCCGTGTAATATACACATGTAATACAGGCAGCCCCGTGTAATATACACATGTAATACAGGCAGTCCCCGTGTAATATACACATGTAATACAGGCAGTCCCCGTGTAATATACACATGTAATACAGGCAGTCCCCGTGTAATATACACATGTAATACAGGCAGTCCCCGTGTAATATACACATGTAATACAGACTGCCCCCGTGTAATATACACATGTAATACAGACTGCCCCCGTGTAATATACACATGTAATACAGGCAGTCCCCGTGTAATATACACATGTAATACAGGCAGTCCCGTGTAATATACACATGTAATACAGGCAGTCCCCGTGTAATATACACATGTAATACAGACAGTCCCCGTGTAATATACACATGTAATACAGACTGTCCCCGTGTAATATACACATGTAATACAGACAGTCCCCGTGTAATATACACATGTAATACAGACAGTCCCCGTGTAATATACACATGTAATACAGACAGCCCCGTGTAATATACACATGTAATACAGGCAGTCCCCGTGTAATATACACATGTAATACAGGCAGTCCCCGTGTAATATACACATGTAATACAGGCAGTCCCCGTGTAATATACACATGTAATACAGACAGTCCCGTGTAATATACACATGTAATACAGACAGTCCCCATGTAATATACACATGTAATACAGACAGCCCCGTGTAATATACACATGTAATACAGGCAGTCCCCGTGTAATATACACATGTAATACAGACAGCCCCGTGTAATATACACATGTAATACAGGCGGTCCCCGTGTAATATACACATGTAATACAGGCAGTCCCGTGTAATATACACATGTAATACAGGCAGTCCCCGTGTAATATACACATGTAATACAGGCAGTCCCCGTGTAATATACACATGTAATACAGGCAGTCCCGTGTAATATACACATGTAATACAGACAGTCCCCGTGTAATATACACATGTAATACAGACTGTCCCCGTGTAATATACACATGTAATACAGACAGTCCCCGTGTAATATACACATGTAATACAGACAGTCCCCGTGTAATATACACATGTAATACAGACAGCCCCGTGTAATATACACATGTAATACAGGCAGTCCCCGTGTAATATACACATGTAATACAGGCAGTCCCCGTGTAATATACACATGTAATACAGGCAGTCCCCGTGTAATATACACATGTAATACAGACAGTCCCGTGTAATATACACATGTAATACAGACAGTCCCCATGTAATATACACATGTAATACAGACAGCCCCGTGTAATATACACATGTAATACAGGCAGTCCCCGTGTAATA
Organism: Leptodactylus fuscus; assembly: GCF_031893055.1. Taxonomy (NCBI): domain Eukaryota; kingdom Metazoa; phylum Chordata; class Amphibia; order Anura; family Leptodactylidae; genus Leptodactylus; species Leptodactylus fuscus. The sequence continues at coordinate 1,295,573 of NC_134265.1, read as the reverse complement.
TACACATGTAATACAGACAGCCCCGTGTAATATACACATGTAATACAGGCGGTCCCCGTGTAATATACACATGTAATACAGGCAGTCCCGTGTAATATACACATGTAATACAGACAGTCCCCATGTAATATACACATGTAATACAGGCAGTCCCCGTGTAATATACACATGTAATACAGGCAGTCCCGTGTAATATACATATGTAATACAGGCAGTCCCCGTGTAATATACACATGTAATACAGACAGTCCCGTGTAATATACACATGTAATACAGACAGTCCCCATGTAATATACACATGTAATACAGACAGCCCCGTGTAATATACACATGTAATACAGGCAGTCCCGTGTAATATACACATGTAATACAGGCAGTCCCCGTGTAATATACACATGTAATACAGGCAGTCCCGTGTAATATACACATGTAATACAGGCAGTCCCCGTGTAATATACACATGTAATACAGGCAGTCCCCGTGTAATATACACTTGTAATATGTCGTTGTGCCCCCTCCATATATAGCGCTCCCTCCATATATAGGGCTCCCTCCATATATAGGGCCCCCTCCATATATAGAATAGATGTGGTATTACATTCTATAGTATATACAGTATGGTGGAGATCTATATGGACCAGTAGAGGGCGGTGACCTGTGTAATGGCAGACATATAGAACTGATGTGAGTGATGATGGTGTCAGATATGGAGGATGATGGGAGTGACTCTTCAGCCCATATCTATATGTCTAGCTCACCATGTAGAGCGCCCCCTCTGCTGATGGCTATTATATATATGATGTTACTGCCCCCTACAGGTCGGCGCCGCTGCTCTGTGCTCCTGGTCCCTTCTCTGGCCACCCTGTGTCTGGTTCTTCTCATCACCACCATCACCGGCTGGGCCTCATGTGAGTTTGCAGCATTTACTCATCTGGTCTTGTCACGTCAGAGTTACTGCATGTCATGTAACCCCCTCCCCCCCCCCCCCAACATGGGACACGCGTGTCAGCTCAGCACTGTATGTACATGGAATCCATTACCATCTCAGCCCTGGGGTTCATCTCTTCTCCTCCATTACCAATGGGGTTCATCTCTTCTCCATTGTCTTCCATTGTTGTCTCACCTGCGTTGTCCTCTCTTCTCCATTGTCTTCCTGTAAGGACCGGAGTCAGGGTCAGGCAGTGCAAAGTGACACAGCTGGGAAAGCAACACTGTGCAACTAATGACAAAAGGGGTCGTAGGCCCTGCAGCTATAACTATGCTGTAATATCTGAGATGAGGCAGACCAATGCACTAACTAACTGAAGTGCGCCTACCACGACTCCTACGCTACTGTCCCGGCAGCTAGGATAAGGGGAGAGGAGGCCCTGAAAGTCCTAGGGACTGGAGTCACGGGGTCACACCTAAGCAGAAAGCACAGTGTAACTGCAATGCAAAACAAAAGACTAAACAGCATGGAACCAGGGAGGACCACAAGTCCCAGCAAGACACAGAAGAGAAGGCAAGGTCAGACGAGCAAGAGGTCGAGCCAGGAGATATAATAAAGGTACCGAATCAAAAGACAAGGGAGAGTCAAAAATACAAGCCGGGTAAACAGTAACCAAAACACAGACTGAAAGACACACAGACAGGATATCTGGAGGAGACCAGGAAACACTAAGTGAATGGCTGGCAAGGATCCAGGCCTGGGTGGGGATTATATAACAGAAGAGAACACACCTGATGGCTAATGGCATGGAGAACTGAGAGCAAGGAAAAGATTAACCCTTAATCACCTAAGCGCAACCAACAGAACTCCTAACACATCTCCCGGGGAGGCGCCGCGCAGCAAGGAGACCACGGCGACTCCGTGTCCTGACACTTCCATTGCTGTCACACCTGCTTTGTCCTCTCTTCTCCATTGTCTTCTGTTGCTGTCTTGCTTGCTTTGTCCTCTCTTCTCCATTGTCTTCCGTTGCTGTCTTGCTTGCTTTGTCCTCTCTTCTCCATTGTCTTCCATTGCTGTCACACCTGCTTTGTCCTCTCTTCTCCATTGTCTTCTGTTGCTGTCTCACCTGCGTTGTCCTCTCTTCTCCATTGTCTTCCATTGCTGTCTCACCTGCTTTGTCCTCTCTTCTCCATTGTCTTCCGTTGCTGTCTCACCTGCTTTGTCCTCTCTTCTCTATTGTCTTCCATTGCTGTCTCACCTGCTTTGTCCTCTCTTCTCCATTGTCTTCCGTTGCTGTCTTGCCTGCGTTGTCCTCTCTTCTCCATTGTCTTCTGTTGCTGTCTTGCCTGCTTTGTCCTCTCTTCTCCATTGTCTTCCGTTGCTGTCTTGCCTGTGTTGTCCTCTCTTCTCCACTGTCTTCCGTTGCTGTCTTGCTTGCTTTGTCCTCTCTTCTCCATTGTCTTCTGTTGCTGTTTTGCCTGCTTTGTCCTCTCTTCTCCATTGTCTTCCGTTTCTGTCTCACCTGCTTTGTCCTCTCTTCTCCACTGTCTTCCGTTGCTGTCACACCTGCGTTGTCCTCTCTTCTCCACTGTCTTCCGTTGCTGTCTTGCTTGCTTTGTCCTCTCTTCTCCATTGTCTTCCGTTGCTGTCTTGCTTGCTTTGTCCTCTCTTCTCCATTGTCTTCCGTTGCTGTCTTGCTTGCTTTGTCCTCTCTTCTCCACTGTCTTCCGTTGCTGTCTTGCTTGCTTTGTCCTCTCTTCTCCATTGTCTTCCGTTGCTGTCTTGCTTGCTTTGTCCTCTCTTCTCCACTGTCTTCCGTTGCTGTCACACCTGCGTTGTCCTCTCTTCTCCATTGTCTTCCATTGCTGTCTTGCTTGCTTTGTCCTCTCTTCTCCATTGTCTTCCGTTGCTGTCTTGCTTGCTTTGTCCTCTCTTCTCCATTGTCTTCCGTTGCTGTCTTGCTTGCTTTGTCCTCTCTTCTCCACTGTCTTCCGTTGCTGTCACACCTGCTTTGTCCTCTCTTCTCCATTGTCTTCCGTTGCTGTCACACCTGCGTTGTCCTCTCTTCTCCATTGTCTTCCGTTGCTGTCTTGCTTGCTTTGTCCTCTCTTCTCCATTGTTTTCCATTGCTGTCTTGCTTGCTTTGTCCTCTCTTCTCCACTGTCTTCCGTTGCTGTCTTGCTTGCTTTGTCCTCTCTTCTCCATTGTTTTCCATTGCTGTCACACCTGCGTTGTCCTCTCTTCTCCATTGTCTTCCGTTGCTGTCTTGCTTGCTTTGTCCTCTCTTCTCCACTGTCTTCCGTTGCTGTCTTGCTTGCTTTGTCCTCTCTTCTCCATTGTTTTCCATTGCTGTCTTGCTTGCTTTGTCCTCTCTTCTCCATTGTTTTCCATTGCTGTCTTGCTTGCTTTGTCCTCTCTTCTCCATTGTCTTCCGTTGCTGTCTTGCTTGCTTTGTCCTCTCTTCTCCACTGTCTTCCGTTGCTGTCTTGCTTGCTTTGTCCTCTCTTCTCCATTGTCTTCCGTTGCTGTCTTGCTTGCTTTGTCCTCTCTTCTCCACTGTCTTCCGTTGCTGTCTTGCCTGCGTTGTCCTCTCTTCTCCATTGTCTTCCGTTGCTGTCTTGCTTGCTTTGTCCTCTCTTCTCCACTGTCTTCCATTGCTGTCACACCTGCGTTGTCCTCTCTTCTCCATTGTCTTCCGTTGCTGTCTTGCTTGCTTTGTCCTCTCTTCTCCATTGTCTTCCGTTGCTGTCTTGCTTGCTTTGTCCTCTCTTCTCCACTGTCTTCCGTTGCTGTCTTGCTTGCTTTGTCCTCTCTTCTCCATTGTCTTCCGTTGCTGTCTTGCTTGCTTTGTCCTCTCTTCTCCACTGTCTTCCGTTGCTGTCTTGCTTGCTTTGTCCTCTCTTCTCCATTGTCTTCCGTTGCTGTCTTGCTTGCTTTGTCCTCTCTTCTCCACTGTCTTCCGTTGCTGTCTTGCCTGCGTTGTCCTCTCTTCTCCATTGTCTTCCGTTGCTGTCTTGCTTGCTTTGTCCTCTCTTCTCCACTGTCTTCCGTTGCTGTCACACCTGCGTTGTCCTCTCTTCTCCATTGTCTTCCGTTGCTGTCTTGCTTGCTTTGTCCTCTCTTCTCCATTGTTTTCCATTGCTGTCTTGCTTGCTTTGTCCTCTCTTCTCCATTGTCTTCCGTTGCTGTCTTGCTTGCTTTGTCCTCTCTTCTCCATTGTCTTCCGTTGCTGTCTTGCTTGCTTTGTCCTCTCTTCTCCACTGTCTTCCGTTGCTGTCACACCTGCGTTGTCCTCTCTTCTCCATTGTCTTCCGTTGCTGTCTTGCTTGCTTTGTCCTCTCTTCTCCATTGTTTTCCATTGCTGTCACACCTGCGTTGTCCTCTCTTCTCCATTGTCTTCCGTTGCTGTCTTGCTTGCTTTGTCCTCTCTTCTCCACTGTCTTCCGTTGCTGTCACACCTGCGTTGTCCTCTCTTCTCCATTGTCTTCCGTTGCTATCTTGCCTGCGTTGTCCTCTCTTCTCCATTGTCTTCCGTTGCTGTCTTGCTTGCTTTGTCCTCTCTTCTCCATTGTTTTCCATTGCTGTCTTGCTTGCTTTGTCCTCTCTTCTCCATTGTCTTCCGTTCCTGTCTTGCTTGCTTTGTCCTCTCTTCTCCACTGTCTTCCGTTGCTGTCACACCTGCGTTGTCCTCTCTTCTCCACTGTCTTCCGTTGCTGTCACACCTGCGTTGTCCTCTCTTCTCCATTGTCTTCCGTTGCTGTCTTGCCTGCGTTGTCCTCTCTTCTCCATTGTCTTCCGTTGCTGTCTTGCTTGCTTTGTCCTCTCTTCTCCATTGTCTTCCATTGCTGTCTTGCCTGTCTTGTCCTCTCTTCTCCATTGTCTTCCGTTGCTGTCTTGCCTGCGTTGTCCTCTCTTCTCCATTGTCTTCCATTGCTGTCTTGCCTGTCTTGTCCTCTCTTCTCCATTGTCTTCCGTTGCTGTCACACCTGTCCTGTCTTGTCTGGATGGTACAGGTGACGGTCTCTCCGCTGTGATGCCTCTCTCTTTCGCAGGTAGAAGAGACAGCTGTGGGCTCAGGAATGGCTCCAGATCATCAGCTACAGCAGGTACCGGTCACATCACTAATGTCCGCGGGACTTGGGAAAGTATTTGCCCCCTTCAGGTCTCCTCTATTTCTGCACCAATGTGTGACCACTATATCCACAGCTCATCACACATAGACTACAGCGTAACATGATACATTGTATCTCTATAGCACCCACATATTCCACAGCGATGTACAATCTGTAGGGTTCAAGTCACACAATGGACTGAGAAGAGATTGTAGAGTTTAGTGAGGGGAAGACGGATTAGTAAGGAGTTACAGTAGTCAAGGCGAGAATGAATCAGAGAGACAGTAAGTGTCTTTAGTGTATCTCTGGTAAGGAAAGGGCGTATTCTGGAGATGTTTTTGAGGTGGAGGTGACATGAACGTGCGAGTGATTCAATATGAGGGGTGAAGGAAAGGTCTGCGTCACACATGACCCCGAGGCAGCGGGCATGCTGCCTAGGAGTTATAGTAAGGCCTGAGACTGCAATGGATATATCAGGGACAGATCTATTAGATGGTGGAAAAAGTAGTAGTTCAGTCTTAGAGAGATTTAGTGTCAGATAGAGCGAGGACATGATATTAGAGACAGCAGAGAGACAGTCACTGGTGTTCTGTATGAGTGCAGGGGTGATGTCACGGGAAGATGTGGCTTTGACCACAGTGTTGAGAGGTGGCCAGGCCTGCGTGGTGTACTGGAGCACAGGCAGGATCTCATTTCGCAGGACCAGCGTCTTCCCTTCCAGCGAAAGCTGTCTGAGGCTCCACAATCCAATCCTCTGGTTGCACTTTGCCAAACGCTCGTTCCAGGACTTCAGAGCCGCTCCCTCCTTTCCGAACCAGACTCCCAGGATCTTGATGAAATCCGGTTGCACTGTGAAAGGAAGGGGAGAGGAGGAAGCCAGCTGCCAATCTCCGAAGAGCATGACCTCTGACTTCCCGCAGTTAACTTTTGCCCCCGAAGCCCGGCCGAACTTCTCGCAGGTCTGGACGAGCGCTGAGACCGATGATCTGTCAGAACAGAAGACGGTGACGTCGTCCATGTACAGCAAGCACTTGACCACGTGGTTCCCAGGTCCTGGTGCGGTGATCTCTCTAATCCCTGCATTCTGCCGGATAGACTCCGCAAAGAGTTCTATAACACAAACAAAAAGAAGGGGTGAAAGAGGACAGCCTTGTCTGACCCCAGAGAGAACCGGAAAGGGGTCAGTCTTCCAGCCGTTCATCAACGCCGAGCTGTGGTTGTCAAAGTACAGTAGGCTGACATACTTACAGAACCCCGCACCCAGACCGAGTCTGCGGAGAGCCTTAGCCATGAAGGCATGAGAGACATGATCGAAGGCCTTCTCCTGGTCAAGGCTGACCAGGGCCGCGTGTGCACGGCGGTCTCCGATATAGTGCAATGTGTCTCTCACCATGGCTAGGCTATCCGCAATCCTACGGCCCAGAATGCCACAGGTTTCGTCAGGGTGGATGATCCTGCCGATGACGGCCTTCAGTCGAGTCGCCAACATCTTCGCCAAGATCTTGTAGTCCACGTTGAGGAGAGAGATGGGTCGCCAATTCTTCAGCTCGCACCTGTCCCCCTTCCGCTTGTACAGGATCGTCACCAAACCTTCCCTCAGCGACGGCGGCATGGTACCCTCCACCACCATCTTCTCGTACAGGTCCTTCAGGTCCGGGCAAATAAGGTCGCCCAGCGCTACATAGAGCTCCGCTGGGAGGCCATCACTGCCCGGGGTCCTTCCGGTCCTAAAGGATTTAGCGGCAGAGAGCACCTCATCCGCCGTCAGAGGGGCATCGAAAGCCTCGGCACCTGCAGGATCAAGAATGTTAGTGATACCTGACAGGAACTCCTCGGCTGCGTCGTCATTTGTGGGCCTCAGGGAGTAGAGGTCGCGGTAATAGTCGTGGACGACTCCCATCACTTCCCTCGTCGGATGTTGCCGTCCGCGTACTTCATCTCTGCCACAGGCGTGTGGCCGGCGTGGAGTTTCCTGAAAAAGAACGAGTTACACTTCTCACCCTTCTCCAGCGTCTCCACCTTGGAACGGAAGATGACGTGCTGGGCCTCCTCCTCGAAGTGCCTTTTCAGACCCCTTTTGGCCTCGGCGAGCATGTCCCTGACGTCCCAGCCGCAGCGTTCGAGGTCCATCAGTGAGTTGAGCTGGCGCTGCATCCCCTTGAGGTCCCTCTTGCGCTGTGACGCCTGCTGGTGTCCCTTGGCCTGGAAGAAATTACGGATTTGGACTTTAACATATTCCCACCACTCTGAGACAGTCCTGAAAAAGAAGCGGTCGTTATGCCAACACAAGTACGCATCTCTAAGCTCCTCCAGCGACCCCTCATCTTCCAGCAGAGCGCAATTCAACTTCCAGGAACCTGGGCCAGGAGGAAAATCGTGGCCCAGAGTACCCTCAAAGAGAATGCCTCTGTGGTCAGAGAAGAAGCAGGGGATCATAGAGTGCCTTACCTGAGTGACCGATCGAGAGGTGAACACAAAGTCAATCCTGGAGCGGTGCCGCCATCTGGGCGGCACCAGGTATAATTAACTGATGCCCGCCCCATGGAAACCACCATGTCCCGAAGAGAGGCCTCGGCCACCATCTCGATCAGTGGCTTTGACGTCACGTCCAGCTTCGCAGATGTCGAGGAGCTTCGTCCATCCGCTTCTACAGGGCAGTTGAAATCCCCGCCCAATACCACTGCCCTGGTGGTGACGAGCTGAGTGCGCAGGATCTGGAAAAGCTCCAGACGCTCGGCCTTCATGGGGGAAGCGTACACGTTGATGAGCCTGAGAGTCTCGCCCGCCCAGGTGCCATCGATGACCGCAAGGCGGCCACCAACGAGCTCCGGGATGGATTCAACAGTGAAGGCGTTCCCCCTAATGAGGACAGCAGTACCTGCGGACTTACAGTCGCCCCCACCAAACCAGTAGGATGGACTGTGGCTCCACTCCCTGCACAGGTGATGGTATGACCTGGAAGAAGGGAACACTCCTGCAACATAAAAACGTTAATACTGGGGATAGAAGCGAAAAAAGCAAGCGTCGTCTGACGTCTCCTCTTCTCTCTCACGCTTCACACGTTAATGGAAAGAAGGTTAATTCCTGCCATGGTGAAAAGGTAAAAGGGTTAAATTAACAGTCAGAACGATACAGGCTAGTTACCGCTCCCATCGCTGATGTCCGGGCCCAGTTCCGGTGTCCCGAGGCTCAGGTCGCACATTTCCACCAGCTGCTGAACGGTGAGGGCCTCTTGGCTCGCAGGTCCACCCCCTTCCAGGACGGCCGCGATGTCGTCGTCCGACTCCGCAACATTCTCCTGGGAGGGCTCGTCCACGATCTGGCAGACCCTCCTCTCCAACTCGGTGTCCTCAGGGATGGGGTCCCTGTGGTCGTCTACCTCAATGGCATCCTCTGGGACCTCAATGGCGATCTTCTTAGAGGGATCGTCGTTGGGGTCCTCTCTCTCCTTCCTCTTCTTGGGCTGTTTGGGTGGCTCTGGGGGGACAAGAGATCGAGAGGGGAGGGGGAGGGGAAGTCCTCCATAGACAGTACCGAGGTAGCTGGAGGGGGGTCAGTTAGTGCTACCTCAGTGGAAGGGATAATCCATCCAAGGGCGACAACTTCTTGGAGTTTTATGTTCTCCTCGGGTTTCTGTGGGTTTTCTTGGGTCCTTTATTTTTTCCCACATCCCAAAGATGTACTGATATATAAAGTGACTGCCCTGGACTCTCATGGGTGTGGGGATGAGCTCCTGTCCACCATCCCCCCTACACCACAATGTTCCCTACACATTGAGTCTAGTGTGTGAGATAATTGCACCGCACATTGTCACCTATCCCCATGTCTGATGGTCATACTGGTGTGTACTAGATCTGCCACCGATACACCTGTAGGGTCCTCACAGCCCCACAATCTGACCCCTCATTTACACAACAGTCTCTCGGTGGATGATAATATGAGGTTTCCTTAATTCACAGACTCCTCCTCTCCGTGTCCCGATCCCTGGATTCTTATTACAGACAAGTGTTATTACTTCTCCAACACCACAAAGACCAGGAAAGGCAGCAGAGAAGACTGCGAGAGACGCAACTCCAGACTGGCCACCGTAAAGGACGGGACGATACTGGTCAGTCACAGGGTCCTCTGGGGTCCGGGGACTGGGAATTGGGCTCAGTAATAACGGGTTAATGAAGGATTGGTCAGAGGTAGGGGTGGGACACGTGGCTGGTTGACATGAGTGTGGATATGTTCCATACAACACATGGGCACATGGCATGGTGGACACCGGACATGGTGGTAATTGGACATAGTGGACATGTGTGAGTACTACTTGGTGGGTCAGACCATGGTTCTAGATAACCTTCACCCGTACCCAGGACATCCAACCCTAGCAGCAGGACCCATCACTGGATTTTTAGATTCATTGCCTTCTATAACTGACCAAGTATCTTACGGTGCTTATATCCACGTGAGTCGAAATCACCGCTGGTATTTTTAGTTATAAAGAAAGATTCTGAATGATAATCTGTTTTCCCTTAGCCCAAACAGCAGCACAACTGGGGTATTTCTGCCCCTATGAGCTGTTAGGACAGGTGGAATTTTTAATTACCTAACAGCTTTGACCCCTATAAGAGGCCGGAAGACCTGCTCCTCCCTTGTGTTAGTAACAAGTATGATATACAAAGAGCAATTTATAAAGGTGACACACACATATACACCACATATCTGTACAACAGTACCTCCTAGGGAGGGAGCCTTGTGCTGCTGTTTGGGCTAAGGGAAAACAGATTATCATTCATAATCTTTCTTTCCCCCTACGCCCAACAGCAGCACAACTGGGGATTTAGCAAGTATTATCTCCCCTAGGGCGGGACCTCCTGGCAGGCTGATGCCAAGACGGAGTGCCCAAATGCTGTAGCATCGGCCGTACGCCAGTCCAATCTGTAGTGTTTGGCAAAAGTCAATTGTGAGCTCCAAGAGGCTGCTGCACATATCTGCTCTAGAGAGAGGAACCGTGTCTCTGCCCATGTCGCCACTGCTCGGGTAGCATGAAAATTCTGGAACAGGAAGATCTTGGGCCCGTAGGGAACAGCTGATAGCTTCTCTGATCCATCTAGACAGGGTTACCTTTGATGCTTTAGCGCCTCTATTGTGGCCAAACACATTAACCAGAAGATTCTCTGATCTTCGGAACGGTGCTGTACGATGCAGGTAGATACGTAGTGCTCTTACCAGATCCAGTGTGTGTAGCTTCTCCTCCTGCTCTGAAGCAGGCGAGGGAAAGAAAGCCGGCAAGGCGATTACCTGGTTGGTGTTCTGAAGAGTGGGTACCTTTGGCAAGAATCCCGGAACGAACCTTAGCTGTACCCTGTCAGAGAAGAAGGTTGTGAAGGGCTCAGAGGCCGCTAGGGCCTGTAGTTCACCAACTCTCTTAGCGGAGGATATTGCCAGCAGGAAAGTCACTTTGAATGACAGGTACTTCCAGTTCACTTCAGATAAGGGTTCGAAGAGGGGTGCACAGAGCCCTTGTAGAACCGCGGCCAGGTCCCACCTTGGGACGGGGGACCGTACCTGGGGGCGGAGCCTGGCAGCCCCCCTAAGGAACTGTTTGACCCATGAGGGTGGCAGGTGCTAGTCCTCTCTCCAGGCCGTTCTGTAAGAACTCTAGGACTGCATCTCTGTCTGGATCGTGCTGGTTATCTGTACACCAGTCTCGGAATATCCAGGCGATCCTTCGGTAGCTCTGATTGGTTGCTTCTGCTCTTGAATGGGCTAAGGTACTTAGCACTCCCTGGGACAATCCTCTGTCTGCGCGTATGGCGCGGTTAACCTCCAGGTAGTGAGGTTGAATTTGTCTAGGCCCAGGCACGGCCGACTGTTCAGTGACATCAGGTTCCTGACTGTTGGAAGCCTCCAGTAGTTCCCCCGACTCATAAGGATAAGGTCGGTGAACCATGCCCTTTTTGGCCAGAACGGCATGATCACTATTGCCGAAGTCTGGTCCTGCCTGAGTTTCGCCAATACCTTCGGGATCATCGGGATTGGAGGGAACACGTATGCCAGTTCGAACCTCCATGGTATTGACAGGGCATCTACCGCCAAAGGGTTGTCTTCCCGGTACAGGGAGCAAAACCTTTCTACTTTGGCATTGTGTTGGGTGGCCATCAGATCCACCTCGGGGAGACCCCACCTCCTGGTCAGGTAGTGGAAGATGTCCTGATTCAAGGACCATTCGCCTGCGGTCGGGCGGCCTCTGCTGAGTTGATCCGCTAGGATGTTCAGGCGGCCCTGGATGTGTACCACGGCCAGCTGGGAGAGGTTCCGTTCTGCCCAGGAGAAGATCCGGTTGGTGACTTGCAGGAGCGAGGGGGACCTGGTTCCTCCCTGTTTGTTGATATAATGGACTGCGGTCAGATTGTCCGGCCTTACCTTGACCGCTTTCTCCTGCAGAACCGGTGCAAATGACAGAAGGGCTTGATGAACTGTGGTAAGCTCGTGCCAGTTGGATGAGAGCGTCCTCTCCTGCTGATTCCATGTACCTTGTACCGGGGTCTCCCCCAGGTGAGCTCACCAGCCTGTGAGGGAGGCATCTGTAGTCAACAGGGTCCAGACGGGCTGGACCGAGGACTTCCCATCGCGCAGATGGGTCCACCAGGGCAGTGTTTGCCGGGTGCTGATGGTTAACTGGATAGGCTTCTGTAATCCTGTAGGACTGTGGTTCCAGACTCTCAAGATCTCGTTTTGTAGTGGGCGCATGTGCCATAGGGCCCAAGAAACTGCTTCTATGGTGGCGGACATCAATCCTAGGACCTTCATGGCCGTCCTGATGGTGACCCTCCGTGTAGTAGATAGGTGATGCACCGTCCGAGCAATCTTCCTTTGCGAGGGGAGGGTAGAGAGACCGTCATGCTGAGAGAGTCTAGAATAAGTCCCAGGAACAGAACTTGAGTTGATGGCACCATCACTGACTTCTGCCAGTTTACCAGCCACCCCAGCTTGTCTAGTAGAGCTACGACGGTCTGCACCTGCGTGGTAAGAACCTCCTTTGACTGAGCCTTGAGAAGCCAGTCGTCCAGCTACGGGACTATAAATATGCCTTGAAGGCGCAGGGCGGCAGCGACCGGAGCTATGACCTTTGTGAAGGTGTGGGGGGCGGAGGATATGCCAAACGGGAGGGCTACGAACTGAAAGTGCGCCTCTTTCCCTTCTATGTAAACGGCAATCCTTAGGAACTTTTGGTGTGCCGGAAAGATGGGTACGTGGAGTTAGGTGTCCTTCAGGTCCAGAGTGACGAAGTGATCTCCAGGCTGTAGAAATGGCAGCACTGACCTGATGGCTTCCATACGGAAGCGCACTTTGCAGATGAAGTGATTCAGGTATCTGAGATCGATGATCATGCGCCACTCGTCTGATGACTTGGGGACCAAGAAGACTGGAGAATAGACGCCTGTGCCTTGATCTGCGCGGGGTACCACTTCCAGCACGGCCTTGTCCACGTACTCTTGAATCAATTTCTCCAGATGAAGTTGCTTGGAGCCCTGAAGAGGGCGGCGGGTTCTTACCATCTTCTCTGGCGGCTGGGAAATAAAATTGATTTTATAACCCTCCTGGATCGTCTGGATGACCCAGGGGTCCAGAACACTCTGGCGCCAGGCATCCACATAGTGGGAAAGACGGCTGCCCACCACAGGGGGGTATAGAGGTGGGGAAATTAGAAGGAGGTTCTATTACGCCCACGAGAGGAACCCCGACCTCTTCCTCTGCTGGACCGCCGCTGGCCTCTGGTTCCTCTTCTAGAGGCTCCCCGACCCCGAAAGGAGGAGCTCTGTCCTTCTAAGGGCTGAGGCAGATTCTTGCCCTTGGAGTCGGCCAATCCCTCCATAATGCGGTCGAGCTCCTTCCCGAACAGCCGGCCGGGTTCAAAGGGGAGGCTACACAGGCTGTTCTTGGAGGTGAGGTCAGCCCTCCAGGGCTTCAGCCACCGGGGCCGGCGAGCAGTGGTAGCTAACGCCATAGATCTGGCGGCCAGACGGGTCTGGAAGTGGGTGGCCTCCGTCAGATGGTCTACCAGCAAGGTGATGTCCGACATTGCCGCTAGGAGGTCGTCCCGATCCACTCCGGAGTCAATGTCTTTGACCAGAGACGAGAGCTCTGCACGCAGGCCAGTGGCTACTTCATTGGCGACAATGCCAAGAGAGGCCTTGGCAGAGGAGGCCGAATACACTCGCCTCAGGGATTCTTCCACCCGTCGATCCATAGGATCTCTCAGACCTGACCCATCTTCAGTCGGGAGGACCGTGTGTCTTGATAGTTTGGCCACAGCCACATCTACTTTAGGCGGAGGGCCCCACGCTTTTAGCTGGCTTTCAGAGATAGGGAATAGGGTTTTAAAACACCTGGATGGGGCAAAGGGTTTCTCTGGACGCCTCCATTCCCCTTCCATCAGGCGGAGCATCTCTGAGGAAGGCTTGAAGGTACGGGACCTGCGGCTTGAGCCTTCTCCACCCTCCCGGTCTCTGATCCTGAGTGCTCTGAATAATTTTGACATCTTCTCCGTAGGGAAGATCTCCTTCTCCTCCTCAGAATCCGACGACGACTCCACATCTCTGAGGCGCAGGTTCTCCAAGGGCGGAAGGGATAATTCACACTCCAGGCGTGGTCTCTTGGCCAGGTGGGAGACGGAGGTTTCCATTCTCTTCATGGAATCCTGGACAAATCCCTTCACCCAGGATACCATCTCACGCATGGGGGTCGCCTCAGAGGAGGGAGCTCTACATCCCTGACAAAAGCGGTACTGGGAGTCGCCTGGAAGAGGAATCCTGCAGGTGGCACACGCAAGGTGCTTTCTTTTAGAAACTGCTTTCCTCCATGGAGGAATGGCGGAGGAGGAAGAAGAAGACATTATGAGGGAGAGAAACAACAAAACTAACAAACTTGCCCCCATGGTGGGGATACTCCCCTCCCCCGGCCACCTCCACCAAACCTCACTCGGCGTGGAAAGTTATCTTTCCACAGGACACGAATAACTGCAAGGAGCTTCTTCGTGCTGCTTGTAACTGGAGCGACAAGCACTTAATGGTGTGTAGGAGGAGATTTTATAGGCCAGGGGGGCAGGGACTTCTGGAGGGAAACGCCCCCCTCCTTTCCTCAGGGGCAAAGTTTGGATAGAGGCTAATGGGGGGGGGGCCCTCAAGACTTCCAGGCTGCAGGACCCTCAAGGGAGGGGAGGGGACCCCCCTGACCTCCCTCTGGCAAAAACGCTTGTTTCTAGGGGTTTCTTCGGGCCGCCGCACGACTCGCGCTACTGCGCATGCATGGCGGACACCCCAGCCGGCGGACCCGGGAACCTAAAGAATGGTTCCTAGGTCCGAAAGTTCCCCTCTGCACGGGGAAGCCCCGGAGCCAGCAGAGGAGACGCGGCAAGCGCGCGTGCCGGAGAGCTCCCCCGGCAGGGGCAGACGAAGTAGCTCCAGGAGAACAAAAAGAGGAGCAAAGAACAGAAAAAATAAAGTCTTCAGCTGTCAGGTAAGAGGGGGGAGAGAAGCAGACTCCTATGAGAGGTCAGAACCCCTGCTCCCCCCTGACCACCTGTCCTGTCCCACAGGACAGAAAAAAACACAAGGGAGGAGCAGGTCTTCCGGCCTCTTATAGGGGTCAAAGCTGTTAGGTAATTAAAAATTCCACCTGTCCTAACAGCTCATTAGGGGCAGAAATACCCCAGTTGTGCTGCTGTTGTGCGTAGGGGGAAAGGATGTTCCTCCCGATGGCAGATATTGGAGGAGAGAAGATGTTGGAACTCACTTGATCCATCGCACCAACAGCTTATAAAGCTAGAAGGGTCTGTGGGCAGTGGATGGGGTAGAGAATAGTCACTGGTCGGCATCACTCCCGACTACTCAGACCAGTATCAGAAACGTTGAGAATTGAGCAGATCCCTGGAGCAGCAGATACCTGGGATGTAATAGCAAGTTCTACGCAGGAACCAAGTGAGGTCTCTCCATCAATATTCTATGTGAGGGCAAGGCGGCACTGTACGACCCTGCTGGAGATGTCATTAGACCATTATACCAGAAAACTATCCACCAGCATGTAATACTGCAGTCACTGGCTGATAAACTACACCGCTATACCCTCTGTCCTATCTGTTCATTCCATCCTCTCCTTACAGTATGTGCACCCATAGCCCCTGGGTCATACACACCTGGACAAAATTGTTGGTCCCCTTGTGAAGCCTATCCTGAGAAGAAGACTGACCCTACTGTGACACATGGAGGAGCTCTGTTATGTCCCTACTGTGACACATGGAGGAGCTCTGTTATGTCCCTACTGTGACACATGGAGGAGCTCTGTTATGTCCCTACTGTGACACATGGAGGAGCTCTGTTATGTCCCTACTGTGACACATGGAGGGGGTTCTGTTATGTTCCTACTGTGACACATGGAGGAGCTCTGTTATGTCCCTACTGTGACACATGGAGGGAGCTCTGTTATGTCCCTACTGTGACACATGGAGGGGGCTCTGTTATGTCCCTACTGTGACACATGAAGGAGGCTCTGTTATGTTCCTACTGTGACACATGGAGGAGCTCTGTTATGTCCCTACTGTGACACATGGAGGGGGCTCTGTTATGTCCCTACTGTGACACATGGAGGAGCTCTGTTATGTCCCTACTGTGACACATGGAGGGGGCTCTGTTATGTCCCTACTGTGACACATGGAGGAGCTCTGTTATGTCCCTACTGTGACACATGGAGGAGCTCTGTTATGTCCCTACTGTGACACATGGAGGGGGCTCTGTTATGTTCCTACTGTGACACATGGAGGAGCTCTGTTATGTCCCTACTGTGACACATGGAGGGGGCTCTGTTATGTCCCTACTGTGACACATGGAGGAGCTCTGTTATGTCCCTACTGTGACACATGGAGGAGCTCTGTTATGTCCCTACTGTGACACATGGAGGGGGCTCTGTTATGTCCCTACTGTGACACATGGAGGAGCTCTGTTATGTCCTTACTGTTACACATGGAGGAGGCTCTGTTATGTCCCTACCGTGACACATGGAGGGGGCTCTGTTATATCCCTACCGTGACACATGGAGGAGCCTCTGTTATGTCCCTACCGTGACACATGGAGGGGGCTCTGTTATGTCCCTACTGTGACACATGGAGGGAGCTCTGTTATGTCCCTACTGTGACACATGGAGGAGGCTCTGTTATATCCCTACTGTGACACATGGAGGAGCTCTGTTATGTCCCTACTGTGACACATGGAGGGAGCTCTGTTATGTCCCTACTGTGACACATGGAGGAGGCTCTGTTATGTTCCTACTGTGACACATGGAGGAGCTTTGTTATGTCCCTACTGTGACACATAGAGGAGGCTGTTATGTCCCTACTGTGACACATGGAGGAGCTCTGTTATGTCCCTACTGTGACACATGGAGGAGGTTCTATTATGTCCCTACTGTGACACATGGAGGAGCTCTGTTATGTCCCTACTGTGACACATGGAGGAGCTCTGTTATGTCCCTACTGTGACACATGGAGGAGCTCTGTTATGTCCCTACTGTGACACATGGAGGGATCTCTGTTATGTCCCTACTGTGACACATGGAGGAGGCTCTGTTATGTCCCTACTGTGACACATGGAGGAGGTTCTGTTATGTCCCTACTGTGACACATGGAGGAGCTCTGTTATGTCCCTACTGTGACACATGGAGGAGCTCTGTTATGTCCCTACTGTGACACATGGAAGGAGCTCTGTTAAGTCCCTACTGTGACACATGGAGGAGCTCTGTTATGTCCCTACTGTGACACATGGAGGGGGCTCTGTTATGTCCCTACTGTGACACATGGAGGGGGCTCTGTTATGTCCCTACCGTGACACATGGAGGAGGCTCTGTTATATCCCTACTGTGACATATGGAGGGAGCTCTGTTATGTCCCTACTGTGACACATGGAGGAGCTCTGTTATGTCCCTACTGTGACACATGGAGGGGGCTCTGTTATGTCCCTACTGTGACACATGGAGGGGGCTCTGTTATGTCCCTACTGTGACACATGGAGGAGCTCTGTTATGTCCCTACTGTGACACATGGAGGGGGCTCTGTTATGTCCCTACTGTGACACATGGAGGAGGCTCTGTTATGTCCCTACTGTGACACATGGAGGAGGTTCTGTTATGTCCCTACTGTGACACATGGAGGAGCTCTGTTATGTTCCTACTGTGACACATGGAGGGGGCTCTGTTATGTCCCTACTGTGACACATGGAGGAGCTCTGTTATGTCCCTACTGTGACACATGGAGGAGCTCTGTTATGTCCCTACTGTGACACATGGAGGAGCTCTGTTATGTCCCTACTGTGACACATGGAGGAGCTCTGTTATGTCCCTACTGTGACACATGGAGGGGGATCTGTTATGTCCCTACTGTGACACATGGAGGGGGCTCTGTTATGTCCCTACTGTGACACATGGAAGAGCTCTGTTATGTCCCTACTGTGACACATGGAGGAGCTCTGTTATGTCCCAACTGTGACACATGGAGGGGGTTCTGTTATGTCCCTACTGTGACACATGGAGGGGGCTCTGTTATGTCCCTACTGTGACACATGGAGGAGCTCTGTTATGTCCCTACTGTGACACATGGAGGGGGTTCTGTTATGTCCCTACTGTGACACATGGAGGGGGCTCTGTTATGTCCCTACTGTGACACATGGAGGAGCTCTGTTATGTCCCTACTGTGACACATGGAGGAGCTCTGTTATGTCCCTACTGTGACACATGGAGGGGGTTCTGTTATGTCCCTACTGTGACACATGGAGGAGCTCTGTTATGTCCCTACTGTGACACATGGAGGAGCTCTGTTATGTCCCTACTGTGACACATGGAGGAGCTCTGTTATGTCCCTACTGTGACACATGGAGGAGCTCTGTTATGTCCCTACTGTGACACATGGAGGGGGTTCTGTTATGTCCCTACTGTGACACATGGAGGGGGCTCTGTTATGTCCCTACTGTGACACACGGAGGGGGCTCTGTTATGTCCCTACTGTGACACATGGAGGGGGTTCTGTTATGTCCCTACTGTGACACATGGAGGGGGCTCTGTTATGTTCTTGGGCTGCTTTGCTTCATCTGGCACAGGGTATCTTGTAGGATAATGTCCCAAAACACAGCTAACCCCCCCCCAAAAAAAAAAAAAAAAAAAAAAAGAAAAGAGAACATTGGACTATTCTGAAGTGATTTCTATGGGCCCGCTCCTAAATCCTATGTAGGGAGCTGAAACATGTCGTCTGGAGAAGGCCCCTTCACACCCGAGACAAGTGGGGCAGAGGAGGGGCCCAAAATCTCTGCTGAGAGGGGCAAAAGTCTCACTGACAGTTACAGGAATCGCCAGATTGCAGCGACTGCCCCAAAAGGTTGTGCAACAAAATATTACGGGAACCGTCATCTCTGTCCAGGCCGTGTCAGGAGCGAAACACAAAGTCTGACTTTTATATGTTCATTTTCATAGAATTTTTATTTCTTACTTGTGTCAGATTCCGGATATTTCTGGGACCATTGTGGGGGTTTCTGTCATTACACGAGGGGAACAACAATCTTGTCCACATGTGTAGACTGAATAGTCCACGTGTCCCTACTGTTTGCAGCGGTCAGTCTTGTGTAATCTTCAGGTGGACCATTATGATGTGAGCCGTCTGATCGGTGATAACCACCTGGAGGCTTCTCCTGTGCTGCTTCACCTCGCTGGACTGCTCTACCCTGTTCTGTCCCCTCCTTGGGTTGTAGAGTCACAGTGTATCTGATGGACACTGTCCCCATCTTGGACAGCGCTGCGGAGTATGTGGGCGCTTTATAAATGACATTATTGTGACACCTCCTGCATATTGTATTATACAGAGTCTGGTGACCATCACAGAGCAGGAATTCTGGATCGGACTTGAAAATCTTGGAACTCAGGACAGTGTTGGATACTGGTCAGGAAGATGGTCTGATGGAAGCGTTGTGTAAGTAACCTGCCCCCGCCCTGACCACAAATGGTGGATCCTGAGTCAGGAAGATGGCCCAATGGGAGCGTTGTGTAAGTAATCTGCCCCCGCCCTGACCACAAATGGTGGATCCTGGTCAGGTGATGGTCTGATGGGAGCGTTGTGTAAGTAACCTGCCCCACACCCTGCCCATAAATGGTGGATCCTTAGTCAGGAAGATGGTCTGATGGAAGCGTTGTGTAAGTAACCTGCCCCAGCCCTGACCACAAATGGTGGATCCTGAGTCAGGAAGATGGCCCAATGGGAGCGTTGTGTAAGTAACCTGCCCCCGCCCTGACCACAAATGGTGGATCCTGAGTCAGGAAGATGGTCTGATGGGAGCGTTGTGTAAGTAACCTGCCCCTGCCCTGACCACAAATGGTGGGACCTGGTCAGGGAGATGGCCCAATGGGAGCGTTGTGTAAGTAACCTGCCCCTGCCCTGACCACAAATGGTGGGACCTGGTCAGGGAGATGGCCCAATGGGAGCGTTGTGTAAGTAACCTGCCCCCGCCTTGACCACAAATGGTGGGACCTGGTCAGGTAGATGGCCTGATGGGAGCGTTGTGTAAGTAACCTGCCCCCGCCCTGACCACAAATGGTGGATCCTGGTCAGGTGATGGAAGCGTTGTGTAAGTAACCTGCCCCCGCCCTGACCATAAATGGTGGATCCAGGTTAGGGAGATGGTCTGATGGGAGCGTTGTGTAAGTAACCTGGCCATGCCCTGACCACAAATGGTAGATCCTGGTCAGGTGATGGTCTGATGGGAGCGTTGTGTAAGTAACCTGCCCCCACCCTGACCACAAAGACTATAGGAAGCTTCTTTCTTATGCAGAAATCATGACTGCTGTTGGTGACTTTCAATCCTCAAGACCAGAGTCAGCAGACCCGTCCCCACAATGTGTGACCACTATTTGGTGGGGTTACTGGTCTATACATTTCATTTCATGGTAGAGTTGGAAGGGACCTCAAGGGCCATCGGGTCCAACCCCCTGCGAGTGCAGGTTTTCCTAAATCATCCCAGCTATATGTTTCTCCGGATTCCGCTTGCAGATTTCCATTGATGGAGCGCCCACCACCTCCCGTGGCAGCCTATTCCACTCTCTCACTCCCCTCACTGTCAGAAAGTTTTTCCTAATGTCTAATCTGTATCTCTTTCCCTTTAGTTTCATCCCATTGCTTCTTGTACTTCCTTGTGCTAATGAGAATAGGGGAGATCCCTCTGCACTGTGACTACCTTTCAGATATTTGTAGACTGCTATTAAATCTCCCCTCAGCCTTCTCTTCTGCAAACTAAACAATCCCAGTTCTTTTAGCCGCTCCTCATAGGACATGGTTTGCAGACCTTCCACCATTTTGGTTGCTCTTCTCTGGACTTGCTCCAATATATCGATGTCTTTCTTACCAGTATGGACCTATAGTAACTATATTTGGGCCCAAGTTGTCCTCTACTTCTGACCTCTCCATCCATAAACCATTCTCCTCACAGGTATGAGCTGAGATTTGGCAGCTCCTCTTGCATAGTTTTCTCTTCTCCTCCCACTAAGCTGGTTGTTGTGGAGTCCTATACATGGACATCACCTGAGGACTGCCACTTACTGGAGCTTCTGGCTCCTCCAGGCTCTGACATGTTGTTGCTTCCTTGTAGTCAGTTGTTACTGGAATCCTCTGGAGTCCTGGGGCAGGTTAGACATGACTATATTAGATATCACCTTCCAGTCTCTATGTGTGTTGTATATGTCCTACATTGTATATATAGGTCATACATGAAATGGATAGACGTCATACATGTTCGTGACTTTCAGGTGTCCACATTATTACGATGAGTGACTCTGACTCTTGTCTCATGTAGAGCCATCACTGAAGGAACAGGAACCTGCGCAAAGATCAAGAAAGTCCTCGGCTTACATAACTGTTTGTATCAACTGCACTGGATCTGTGAGCGGGATCTACTGGGTCTGTGAGCAGGATCAGTGAGCGGGATCTACTGGGTCTGTGAGCGGGATCTGCTGGATCAGTGAGCGGGATCTGCTGGGTCTGTGAGCGGGATTTGCTGGATCATCGAGCGGGATGTACAGACTCTAAGAAGTCACCATGTCAGATCTCTTCCATCCATACCGTAATGTGTCCTCTCCCCTCCAGTGCCCACGTGGTCCATGGCTTTCATTATATCATCATCCACACCTCCCCCTCCACCACAGCCCACATGACCTAGAGCCTCCATTGTGTCCTTGCTCCAACACATGACAGATTCTGATGACTTGCAGAGAAGCCTCTGGATATCACTGAGCCAAGAAACAACTCTGATATTACTGGCACCATCCATCACAAATAAAGAAAAGAAACGGCAGCTTATTATTGTGTAATGTCTTCAGAGAGAGCGGAAGTAATGGTGGATGGAAAGATGGAGCAGTAGGAGTAGTAGTAGTAGTAATGGTGGATGGAAAGATGGAGCAGTAGGAGTAGTAGTACTAATGGTGGATGCAGAGATGGAGCAGTAGTAGTAGTAATGGTGGATGGAGAGATGGAGCAATAGTAGTAGTAGTAATGGCGGATGATGAGATGGAGCAGTAGAAGTAGTAGTAGTAATGGCGGACGGAGAGATGGAGCAGTAGTAGTAGTGATGGCGGATGGAGCAGTAGTAGTAGTAATGGTGGATGATGAGATGGAGCAGTAGTAGTAGTGATGGCAGATGGAGAGATGGAGCAGTAGGAGTAGTAGTAATGGTGGATGGAAAGATGGAGCAGTAGGAGTAGTAGTAATGGTGGATGGAGAGATGGAGCAGTAGTAGTAGTAGTAATGGTGGATGGAGAGATGGAGCAGTAGTAGTAGTGATGGCGGATGGAGAGATGGAGCAGTAGTAGTAGTAATGGTGGATGGAGAGATGGAGCAGTAGTAGTAGTAATGGTGGATGGAGAGATGGAGCAGTAGGAGTAGTAGTAATGGTGGATGGAGAGATGGAGCAGTAGTAGTAGTAGTAATGGTGGATGGAAAGATGGAGCAGTAGTAGTAGTAATGGTGGATGGAGAGATGGAGCAGTAGTAGTAGTGATGGCGGATGGAGAGATGGAGCAGTAGTAGTAGTAATGGTGGATGGAGAGATGGAGCAGTAGTAGTAGTGATGGCGGATGGAGAGATGGAGCAGTAGTAGTAGTAATGGTGGATGGAGAGATGGAGCAGTAGTAGTAATGGTGGATGGAGAGATGGAGCATTAGTAGTAGTAGTAATGGCGGACAGAGAGAAGGAGTAGTAGTAGTAGTAATGGTGGATGGAGAGATGGAGCAATAGTAGTAGTAGTAGTAGTAATGGTGGATGGAAAGATGGAGCAGTAGTAGTAGTAATGGTGGATGGAGCAGTAGTAGTAGTAATGGCGGACGGAGAGATGGAGCAGTAGAAGTAGTAGTAGTAATGGTGGATGGAGCAGTAGTAGTAGTAGTAGTAATGGTGGATGGAGAGATGGAGCAGTAGTAGTAGTAGTAGTAGTAATGGTGGATGGAAAGATGGAGGAGTAGTAGTAGTAGTAGTAATGGTGGATGGAAAGATGGAGCAGTAGTAGTAGTAATGGTGGATGGAAAGATGGAGCAGGAGGAGTAGTAGTAATGGTGGATGGAGAGATGGAGCAGTAGTAGTAGTAGTAATGGTGGATGGAGAGATGGAGCAGTAGTAGTAGTAGTAATGGTGGATGGAGAGATGGAGCAGTAGTAGTAGTAGTAATGGTGGATGGAGCAGTAGTAGTAGTAATGGCGGACGGAGAGATGGAGCAGTAGAAGTAGTAGTAGTAATGGCGGACGGAGAGATGGAGCAGTAGAAGTAGTAATGGCGGACGGAGAGATGGAGCAGTAGTAGTAATGGCGGATGGAGAGATGGAGCAGTAGAAGTAGTAGTAGTAATGGTGGATGGAGCAGTAGTAGTAATGGTGGATGAAGAGATGGAGCAGTAGTAGTAGTAGTAGTAATGGTGGATGGAGAGATGGAGCAGTAGTAGTAATGGTGGATGGAGCAGTAGTAGTAGTAATGGCGGACGGAGAGATGGAGCAGTAGAAGTAGTAGTAGTAATGGTGGATGGAGCAGTAGTAGTAGTAGTAATGGTGGATGGAGAGATGGAGCAGTAGTAGTAGTAGTAATGGTGGATGGCAAGATGGAGGAGTAGTAGTAGGAGTAGTAATGGTGGATGGAAAGATGGAGCAGGAGGAGTAGTAGTAGTAATCGTGGATGGAGCAGTAGTAGTAGTAATGGCGGACGGAGAGATGGAGCAGTAGTAATAGTAATGGCGGACGGAGAGATGGAGCAGTAGTAATAGTAATGGCGGACGGAGAGATGGAGCTGTCTGTGTGTTTGTCAGATGTTTTTATCACATACAGAAATAGAATTGCAATCCTATTCTGAGTAATAAAAGCTTATAGTGACAGTTAGAAGGAGTTAGTGCAGCGGTGTAATATTTGCAGTGTTGCCCCTTCTTCTTCAGGACTCTGCAATTCTCCCTGGCAGCTCTCAATCACCTTCTGGACCAAATCCTGACAGATAGCCGTCCATTCTTGCACAATCAATGCTTGCATTTTGTCAGAATTTGTAGGTTTTTGTTTGTCCACCCGTCTCTTGATGATTGACCACAAGTTCTCAATGGGATTAAGATCTGGGGAGTTTCCAGGCCATGGACCCCAAAATCTCTCTGTTTTGTTCCCTGAGCCATTTAGTTCTCCCCTTTGCTTTATGGCAAGGTGCTCCATCATGCTGGAGAAGGCATTGTTGGTGGCCAAACTGCTCTTGGACGGTTGGGAGAAGTTGATCTTGGAGGACATTCTGGTCCCATTCTTTATTCATGGCTGTGTTTTTAGCCAAGACTGTGAGAGAGCCGATTCCCTTGGCGGAGAAGCCACCCCACACATGAATGGTTTCAGGATGCTTTACAGTTGGCATGAGACAAGACTGCTGGTAGCGCTCACCTCCTCTTCTCCCAATAAGCTGTTTCCAGATGTCCCAAACAATCAAAAAGGGGATTCATCAGAGAAAATGACTTTCCCCCAGTCCTCAGCAGTCACTCCCTGGACCTTCTGCAGAATATCAGTCTGTCCCTGATGTTTTTTCTGGAGAGAAGTGGCTTCTTTGCTGCCCTCCTTGAGATCAGGCTTTGCTCCGAGAGTCTCCACCTCACAGTGCGTGCAGATGCACTCACACCTGCCTGCTGCCATTCCTGAGCAAGCTCTGCACTGCTGGTAGCCTGATCCCGCAGCTGAAACACTTTTAAGAGACGGTCCTGGCACTTGCTGGTCTTTCTTGGGCGCCCTGGAGCCTTTATGCCAACAATGGAACCTCTCTCCTTGAAGTTCTTGATGATGTGATAGATTGGTGACTGAGGTGCAATCTTTCTAGCTGCGATACTCTTCCCTGTGAGGCCATTTTTGTGTAGTGCAATGATGACTGCACGTGTTTCTTTAGAGATAACCATGGTTAACAGAAGAGAAACAATGATGCCAAGCACCAGCCTCCTTTTACAGTGTCCAGTGGTGTCATTCTTACTTAATCATGACAGATTGATCTCCAGCCCTGTCCTCATCAACACCCACACCTGTGTTACTGGAGCAATCACTGAAACAATGTTAGCTGGTCCTTTTAAGGCAGGGCTGCAATGATGTTGAAATGTGTTTTGGGGGATAAAGTTCATTTTCTAGGCAAATATTGACTTTGCAAGTAATTGCTGTTAAGCTGATCACTCTGTATAACATTCTGGAGAATATGCAAATTGCCTTTAGGAAAACTGAAGCAGTAGACTTTGTAACAATTACTATTTGTATCATTCTCAAAACATTTGGCCATGACTGTATACACTATAGGGGAGTGTATATACAGTAGAGTATAGGGGAGTGTGTATACAGTAGGGTATAGAGGAGTGTATATACAATAGAGTATATGGGAGGATATATACAATAGAGTATATATAAGAGTATATGGGAGTGTATGTATAACAGAGTATATAGGAGGCTATATACAATAGAGTATACGGGAGGATCTATAGAATAGAGTATATAGGAGTGTATATAGATGTAATTTTGCTTTCCTGAGCCCTCCGGCAGCACATTAGGGTCTTAGTCCTCGCCTCTCCTTCCTCCCAGGCTTGGCCCATCTGGTTACATCTTCAGTCCTGTCCCATGTATGTAACAGGTGGGGTACGCTGTGCGACCCTCCAGGTAAACCCAATATTCTCTCCTATTCGTCCTCCGGCAGCAGAGAAGGGACCTCAATAGTTCTTCGTCCCGTCCAGACAGGTAAGACGAGCTCTCGTTACACCCCGGGTGTGGAAACATCTGCTCTTCTGTCTGGGGGTAGAAGGGTCCTTTATGGATCTTCTGGAAGGAACCTTAGGCCGGACATGATGTAGGACCCCATTAGGCAAGAGTCTTACATCTAGAGGATAAGGCCTATACGTCTCCGAGATGTAACGGCTACCAAGACAACTCGGCCACCGGACAGACACGGTCGCTGTTACCTTCATGAGACGTCAGTCCAATAACAGAGAAGTCTCAGCCCGGTCTGGAGGTTTTATTTCTGGTCTCAGGTTTGGAATCGCTTTAAAGAATCGGGAAATTAACGGAGAACCAGGAAATCTACCGTCATGGCAGTGATGGCGCCACGTGAACCTTACAGGTATGAGACGTTTAGGAAACCAGTCCTACAGAAATTGTACAATCCTGGAGACTTCTACAGACAAATTCCGAGCTCCTCAGCCTGGATGAGAACCTGGGCCATGTCTTACCATAGTGGTGGATTCCTTACGAGCTGCCATTAAAGTATTGACCACGGCTGTAGAGAAACCTCTGTCCTTTAGGCTTGACCATTCCTGGAGCTTGTTCAGATCTGGATGATAAGGACCTTTGTGTCTCCACCTCAAGGAGAACGCGTCCACCACCTAATGGCGACCTTGAGGGTTCCGGAAGCAGAACATCGGCTGCTCTGTGTTCCCATCAGATCCATCTATGGATCCCCACTTGTTGGTCGGAGCGTCGTCCCCTCTGGTATTTAGAGATCCTCTTATATCCAGTGGGGCAGATTCTGCCGCTCGATAGATCTTTAACATTCGGCTCCTTGTTCCTCCTTTCTTGTTCAGATAAGAAGCTCCGGCCGACTTGTCTGGATCGGGACAGATTTGTTCTGAATGGTCTGAAATGCAGGAGCCCCATCGTGACCGCTTTCATCTCTCGAGGTCCGTCTGGTCTGCTCCGTACTCCCAGAGCCCAGGAGAGAGAAGAACAGTCTGAGACACTGAGATGGGAAACCCCTTTACCGGTGCGAGGGTCCGGCTGCCCGACACCGCCAGGGTCTGGTCCACCACCCATGGATATGACCTCCATGACTACACTCTTACCCCCGGGAACCCCCATGCTGCATAACTAGCGTCCTAGGTAAGTTTCTTTTAAGGTTTTGGATCTCTTTCTCGCGCATGCGCTAATGAGGTCGCGCCAGCAAGCACGGACCAGGAGGAATGGCGATCCGGCAGCAGCCGGGGAGATCATCATCTGAGCTGGGACTACAACATGCCTCATCTCCTACACAGAGGAACCTTCCAGGTGCTACAAAAAACCCCAAGATCCCCTCGCATATAGCCTAGGCCCCCCAGTCCTGGGAGGAGTTAGAGGCGGAGACAAAGACCCCTCTGCGCTGCCACGGGACGTAAACCATAGAGTATTTGTGAGATGGCGGCTCCAACTCCCACAGCCATTTAAAGTGACAGTGTCCCTAAATGTGTGCTACGCGGGGCGAAATGTAGGGGGAGGGTGAAGCAGCTTATCACTTGTCTGCGCCAAACCCAAAACTAAGGCCAAGTTCACATCAGTCAGCAGAAACCACCATAAATCATCGGAGAGAAGAGTCCGGCACGCTGTCCGTATTATAGACTATGGCGTCCTGATCACATGACAGTACAAGCTCCTCGTATCAAACACATTTTATTTCACATACATGACGGGTCATGTGACCATTCACCGGCCCTCAGGGAGGTATCTGTGTCCAGGGCCCGCTGTGCAGTCACTGGCCCTCAGGGAGGTATCTGTGTCCAGGGGCCGCTGTACAGGCACCGGCCCTCGGAGTAGTATCTGTGTCCAGGGCCCCGCTGTGCAGTCACCGGCCCCCAGTGTAGTATCTGTATCCAGGGCCCGCTGTACAGTCACCGGCCCTCGGAGTAGTATCTGTGTCCAGGGGCCCGCTGTACAGTCACCGGCCCTCGGAGTAGTATCTGTGTCCAGGGGCCCGCTGTACATTCACCGGCCCTCGGAGTAGTATCTGTGTCCAGGGGCCCGCTGTACATTCACCGGCCCTCGGAGTAGTATCTGTGTCCAGGGGCCCGCTGTACAGTCACCGGCCCTCGGAGTAGTATCTGTGTCCAGGGGCCCGCTGTACAGTCACTGGCCCTCAGGGAGGTATCTGTGTCCAGGGGCCCGCTGTACAGTCACCGGCCCTCAGGGAGGTATCTGTGTCCAGGGGCCCACTGTACAGTCACCGGCCCTCGGAGTAGTATCTGTGTCCAGGGGCCCGCTGTACAGTCACCGGCCCTCGGAGTAGTATCTGTGTGAAGGGCCCCGCTGTACATTCACCGGCCCTCGGAGTAGTATCTGTGTCCAGGGGCCCGCTGTACAGTCATTGGCCCCCGGTGTAGTATCTGTGTCCAGGGGCCCACTGTACATTCACCGGCCCTCGGAGTAGTATCTGTGTCCAGGGGCCCGCTGTAGAGTCACCGGCCCTCGGAGTAGTGTCTGTGTCCAGGGGCCCGCTGTACAGTCACCGGCCCTCGGAGTAGTATCTGTGTCCAGGGGCCCGCTGTAGCGTCACCGGCCCTCGGAGTAGTATCTGTGTCCAGGGGCCCGCTGTACATTCACCGGCCCTCGGAGTAGTATCTGTGTCCAGGGGCCCGCTGTAGAGTCACCGGCCCTCGGAGTAGTGTCTGTGTCCAGGGGCCCGCTGTACAGTCACCGGCCCTCGGAGTAGTATCTGTGTCCAGGGGCCCGCTGTACAGTCATTGGCCCCCGGTGTAGTATCTGTTCCAGGGGCCCACTGTACAGACACCGGCCCTCGGAGTAGTATCTGTGTCCAGGGGCCCGCTGTACAGTCATTGGCCCCCGGTGTAGTATCTGTGTCCAGGGGCCCGCTGTACAGTCACCGGCCCTCAGGGAGGTATCTGTGTCCAGGGGCCCACTGTACAGTCACCGGCCCTCGGAGTAGTATCTGTGTCCAGGGGCCCGCTGTACAGTCACCGGCCCTCGGAGTAGTATCTGTGTGAAGGGCCCCGCTGTACATTCACCGGCCCTCGGAGTAGTATCTGTGTCCAGGGGCCCGCTGTACAGTCATTGGCCCCCGGTGTAGTATCTGTGTCCAGGGGCCCACTGTACATTCACCGGCCCTCGGAGTAGTATCTGTGTCCAGGGGCCCGCTGTAGAGTCACCGGCCCTCGGAGTAGTGTCTGTGTCCAGGGGCCCGCTGTACAGTCACCGGCCCTCGGAGTAGTATCTGTGTCCAGGGGCCCGCTGTAGCGTCACCGGCCCTCGGAGTAGTATCTGTGTCCAGGGGCCCGCTGTACATTCACCGGCCCTCGGAGTAGTATCTGTGTCCAGGGGCCCGCTGTAGAGTCACCGGCCCTCGGAGTAGTGTCTGTGTCCAGGGGCCCGCTGTACAGTCACCGGCCCTCGGAGTAGTATCTGTGTCCAGGGGCCCGCTGTACAGTCATTGGCCCCCGGTGTAGTATCTGTTCCAGGGGCCCACTGTACAGACACCGGCCCTCGGAGTAGTATCTGTGTCCAGGGGCCCGCTGTACAGTCATTGGCCCCCGGTGTAGTATCTGTGTCCAGGGGCCCGCTGTACAGTCACCGGCCCTCGGACTAGTATCTGTGTCCAGGGGCCCGCTGTACAGTCACCGGCCCTCGGAGTAGTATCTGTGTCCAGGGGCCCGCTGTACAGTCACCGGCCCTCGGAGTAGTATCTGTGTCCAGGGGCCCGCTGTACAGTCACCGGCCCTCGGAGTAGTATCTGTGTCCAGGGGCCCGCTGTACAGTCACCGGCCCTCGGAGTAGTATCTGTGTCCAGGGGCCCGCTGTACAGTCACCGGCCCTCGGAGTAGTATCTGTGTCCAGGGGCCCGCTGTGCAGTCACTGGCCCTCAGAGTAGTATGTGTGTCTAGGAGCCCGCTGTACAGTCATTGGCCCCCGATGTGGTATCTGTGTCCAGGGGCTCGCTGTGCAGTCACTGGTCCCCGGTGTGGTATTTCTCTTCAGGGGCCCGCTGTGCAGTCACTGGCCCCCGGTGCGGTATCTGTGTCCAGGGCCCCGCTGTACACTCACCGGCCCTCGGGGAGGTAATTGTCTCCAGGGGCCCGCTGTACAGTCACTGGCCCCCGGTGTGGTATTTGTTTCCAGGGGCCCGCTGTGCAGTCACTGGTCCCCGGTGTGGTATTTCTCCCCTGGGGCCCGCCGCAGCCAGTCACAGGTTAGTGCTCTCTGAGAGCGAGGAGGACAAGTGCAGAGAGACGGGGACGTGATCGGAGAGGCCGGCCAGTCGTGTGATGAACTGAACCTTCTCTACAACCTGCAAAGAAGACCAGAGCGAGGAGGCTTAAAGGGGAAGTCCACAACACCAGGGGGACACGGCCGGATTATATGGGAATAAACCTCCAGTCTCCTGTCTGACACTCGCCCGCCTATAAAGAATCAGACACAGTCTACCCCCCCTGCTCCTCTCCACCCACAGGGTCCTATGGGGCTGAGCTGCTCCTCTCCACCCACAGGGTCCTATGGGGCTGAGCTGCTCCTCTCCACCCACAGGGTCCTATGGGGCTGAGCTGCTCCTCTCCACCCACAGGGTCCTATGGGGCTGAGCTGCTCCTCTCCACCCACAGGGTCCTATGGGGCTGAGCTGCTCCTCTCCACCCACAGGGTCCTATGGGGCTGAGCTGCTCCTCTCCACCCACAGGGTCCTATGGGGCTGAGCTCCTCCTCTCCACCCACATGGTCACCAGAGCAGCTGCCGGTCAGATACTCACCGCCGGTAGCAGAGTATCCGCCTCCCTGTACAGAATGTAGTCAATGCGCCGTCCTGTCCAGTGCTCGGCCCCGCCATCATCCTGAGGTAGTGGTGCAGCCACGTACAGCCGGCGCTCACTATCAGACTGCAACGTGCTGTAAGAGGAGGGCAGACGTGAGGAGGGAGTGATGGGGGAGGGGTGTCAGTCCACTGTTACCGTCACTCACCTCTTCAGCCTGGCCGGGGTGTTCACAGCTTCGTGGTACAGAAGCTCCTGTCGGAGGAGGGTCCCTGAGAAGGCAAAAGGGCAACCATGACTGACGGACTATGGAGGAGAGGGGAGCAGGAGGAGGGGACTAAACCTGGGGGGGAGGGATCATATCAGACCGAAAATATGGCCCGACTGATATACTAATGACACCTATGTGAGAGGATAGCCCCTCCCCCGACTACCAATACAATGTAACCTAATAGAGAAGGACAGCTATGTGAGAGGATAGCCCCTCCCCCGACTACCAATACAATGTAACCTAATACAGAAGGACAGCTATGTGATAGGATAGCCCCTCCCCCCCGACTACCAATACAATGTACCCTAATACAGAAGGACAGCTATGTGAGAGGATAGCCCCTCCCCCGACTACCAATACAATGTAACCTAATACAGAAGGACAGCTATGTGATAGGATAGCCCCTCCCCCCCGACTACCAATACAATGTACCCTAATACAGAAGGACAGCTATGTGAGAGGATAGCCCCTCCCCCGACTACCAATACAATGTAACCTAATAGAGAAGGACAGCTATGTGAGAGGATAGCCCCTCCCCCGACTACCAATACAATGTAACCTAATACAGAAGGACAGCTATGTGAGAGGATAGCCCCTCCCCCCGACTACCAATAAAATGTAACCTAATAGAGAAGGACAGTTATGTGAGAGGATAGCCCCTCCCCCCCCCCGACTACCAATACATTGTAACCTAATACAGGAGGACAGCTATGTGAGAGGATAGCCCCTCCCCCCGACTACCAATACAATGTAACCTAATACAGAAGGACAGCTATGTGAGAGGATAGCCCCTCCCCCGACTACCAACACAATGTAACCTAATACAGGAGGACACCTATGTGAGAGGATAGCCCCTCCCCCGACTACCAATACAATGTAACCTAATAGAGAAGGACAGCTATGTGAGATGATAGCCCCTCCCCCTGACTACCAATACAATGTAACCTAATACAGAAGGACAGCTATGTGAGAGGATAGCCCCTCCCCCCGACTACCAATACAATGTAACCTAATACAGAAGGACAGCTATGTGAGAGGATAGCCCCTCCCACCCAGACTACCAATACAATGTAACCTAATAGAGAAGGACAGCTATGTGAGAGGATAGCCCCTCCCCCGACTACCAATACAATGTAACCTAATACAGAAGGACAGCTATGTGAGAGGATAGCCCCTCCCCCCGACTACCAATACAATGTAACCTAATACAGAAGGACAGCTATGTGAGAGGATAGCCCCTCCCCCCGACTACCAATACAATGTACCCTAATACAGAAGGACAGCTATGTGAGAGGATAGCCCCTCCCCCGACTACCAATACAATGTAACCTAATACAGAAGGACAGCTATGTGAGAGGATAGCCCCTCCCCCCGACTACCAATACAATGTAACCTAATACAGAAGGACAGCTATGTGAGAGGATAGCCCCTCCCCCCGACTACCAATACAATGTACCCTAATACAGAAGGACAGCTATGTGAGAGGATAGCCCCTCCCCCGACTACCAATACAATGTAACCTAATACAGAAGGACAGCTATGTGAGAGGATAGCCCCTCCCCCCGACTACCAATACAATGTAACCTAATACAGAAGGACAGCTATGTGAGAGGATAGCCCCTCCCCCCGACTACCAATACAATGTACCCTAATACAGAAGGACAGCTATGTGAGAGGATAGCCCCTCCCCCTGACTACCAATACAATGTAACCTAATACAGAAGGACAGCTATGTGAGAGGATAGCCCCTCCCCCCGACTACCAATACAATTTAACCTAATACAGAAGGACAGCTATGTGAGAGGATAGCCCCTCCCCCCCCCCCGACTACCAATACAATGTAACCTAATACAGAAGGACAGCTATGTGAGAGGATAGCCCCTCCCCCCGACTACCAATACAATGTACCCTAATACAGAAGGACAGCTATGTGAGAGGATAGCCCCTCCCCCGACTACCAATACAATGTAACCTAATACAGAAGGACAGCTATGTGAGAGGATAGCCCCTCCCCCCGACTACCAATACAATGTACCCTAATACAGAAGGACAGCTATGTGAGAGGATAGCCACTCCCCCGACTACCAATACAATGTAACGTAATACAGAAGGACAGCTATGTGAGAGGATAGCCCCTCCCCCGACTACCAATACAATGTAACCTAATACAGAAGGACAGCTATGTGAGAGGATAGCCCCTCCCCCGACTACCAATACAATGTAACGTAATACAGAAGGACAGCTATGTGAGAGGATAGCCCCTCCCCTGACTACCAATACAATGTAACCTAATACAGAAGGACAGCTATGTGAGAGGATAGCCCCTCCCCCCGACTACCAATACAATGTAACCTAATACAGAAGGACAACTATGTGAGAGGATAGCCCCTCCCCCGACTACCAATACAATGTAACCTAATACAGAAAGACAGCTATGTGAGAGGATAGCCCCTCCCTCGACTACCAATAAAATGTAACCTAATACAGAAGGGCGGCTATGTGAGAGGATAGCCCCTCCCCCCGACTACCAATAAAATGTAACCTAATACAGAAGGACAGCTATGTGAGAGGATAGCCCCTCCCCCCGACTACCAATACAATGTAACCTAATACAGAAAGACAGCTATGTGAGAGGATAGCCCCTCCCCCGACTACCAATAAAATGTAACCTAATACAGAAGGACAGCTATGTGAGAGGATAGCCCCTCCCCCGACTACCAATAAAATGTAACCTAATACAGAAGGGCGGCTATGTGAGAGGATAGCCCCCTCCCCCCGACTACCAATACAATGTAACCTAATACAGAAGCACAGCTATGTGAGAGGATAGCCCCTCCCCCCGACTACCAATACAATGTAACCTAATACAGGAGGACAGCTATGTGAGAGGATAGCCCCTCCCCCGACTACAAATACAATGTAACCTAATACAGAAGGACAGCTATGTGAGAGGATAGCCCCTCCCCCGACTACAAATACAATGTAACCTAATACAGAAGGACAGCTATGTGAGAGGATAGCCCCTCCCCCCGACTACCAATACAATGTAACCTAATACAGAAGGACAGCTATGTGAGAGGATAGCCCCTCCCCCGACTACCAATACAATGTAACCTAATACAGAAGGACAGCTATGTGAGAGCATAGCCCCTCCCCCGACTACCAATACAATGTAACCTAATACAGAAGGACAGCTATGTGAGAGGATAGCCCCTCCCCCCGAGAACCAATACAATGTAACCTAATACATAAGGACAGCTATGTGAGAGGATAGCCCCTCCCCCGACTACCAATACAATGTAACGTAATACAGAAGGACAGCTATGTGAGAGGATAGCCCCTCCCCCGACTACCAATACAATGTAACCTAATAGAGAAGGACAGCTATGTGAGAGGATAGCCCCTCCCCCGACTACCAATACAATGTAACCTAATACAGAAGGACAGCTATGTGAGAGGATAGCCCCTCCCCCGACTACCAATACAATGTAACCTAATACAGAAGGACAGCTATGTGAGAGGATAGCCCCTCCCCCGACTACCAATACAGTGTAACCTAATACAGAAGGACAGCTATGTGAGAGGATAGCCCCTCCCCCCGACTACCAATACAATGTAACCTAATACAGAAGGACAACTATGTGAGAGGATAGCCCCTCCCCCGACTACCAATACAATGTAACCTAATACAGGAGGACACCTATGTGAGAGGATAGCCCCTCCCCCGACTACCAATACAATGTAACCTAATACAGAAGGACAGCTATGTGAGAGGATAGCCCCTCCCCCGACTACCAATACAATGTAACCTAATACAGGAGGACACCTATGTGAGAGGATAGCCCCTCCCCCGACTACCAATACAATGTAACCTAATACAGAAGGACAGCTATGTGAGAGGATAGCCCCTCCCCCCGACTACCAATACAATGTAACCTAATACAGAAGGACAGCTATGTGAGAGGATAGCCCCTCCCCCGACTACCAATACAATGTAACCTAATACAGAAGGACAGCTATGTGAGAGGATAGCCCCTCCCCCGACTACCAATACAATGTAACCTAATACAGGAGGACAGCTATGTGAGAGGATAGCCCCTCCCCCATAGAACCAATACAATGTAACCTAATACAGAAGGACAGCTATGTGAGAGGATAGCCCCTCCCCCCCCCCGACTACCAATACATTGTAACCTAATACAGAAGGACAGCTATGTGAGAGGATAGCCCCTCCCCCGACTACCAATACAATGTAACCTAATACAGAAGGACAGCTATGTGAGAGGATAGCCCCTCCCCCCGACTACCAATACAATGTAACCTAATACAGGAGGACAGCTATGTGAGAGGATAGCCCCTCCCCTGACTACCAATACAATGTAACCTAATACAGAAGGACAGCTATGTGAGAGGATAGCCCCTCCCCCGAGAACCAATACAATGTAACCTAATACAGAAGGACAGCTATGTGAGAGGATAGCCCCTCCCCCGACTACCAATACAATGTAACGTAATACAGAAGGACAGCTATGTGAGAAGATAGCCCCTCCCCCGAGAACCAATACAATGTAACCTAATACAGAAGGACAGCTATGTGAGAGGATAGCCCCTCCCCCGACTACCAATACAATGTAACCTAATACAGAAGGACAGCTATGTGAGATGATAGCCCCTCCCCCGACTACCAATACAATGTAACCTAATAGAGAAGGACAGTTATGTGAGAGGATAGCCCCTCCCCCGACTACCAATACAATGTAACGTAATACAGAAGGACAGCTATGTGAGAGGACAGCCCCTCCCCCGACTACCAATACAATGTAACCTAATAGAGCAGGACAACTATGTGAGAGGATAGCCCCTCCCCCTGACTACCAATACAATGTAACCTAATACAGAAGGACAGCTATGTGAGAGGATAGCCCCTCCCCCCGACTACCAATACAATGTAACCTAATAGAGAAGGACAGCTATGTGAGATGATAGCCCCTCCCCCCGACTACCAATACAATGTAACCTAATACAGAAGGACAGCTATGTGAGAGGATAGCCCCTCCCCCGACTACCAATACAATGTAACCTAATACAGAAGGACAGCTATGTGAGAGGATAGCCCCTCCCCCGACTACCAATACAATGTAACCTAATAGAGAAGGACAGCTATGTGAGAGGATAGCCCCTCCCCCCGAGAACCAATACAATGTAACCTAATACAGAAGGACAGCTATGTGAGAGGATAGCCCCTCCCCCGAGAACCAATACAATGTAACCTAATACAGAAGGACAGCTATGTGAGAGGATAGCCCCTTCCCCGACTACCAATACAATGTAACCTAATAGAGAAGGACAGCTATGTGAGAGGATAGCCCCTCCCCCGACTACCAATACAATGTAACCTAATAGAGAAGGACAGTTATGTGAGAGGATAGCCCCTCCCCCGACTACCAATACAATGTAACCTAATAGAGAAGGACAGCTATGTGAGAGGATAGCCCCTCCCCCGACTACCAATACAATGTAACGTAATACAGAAGGACAGCTATGTGAGAGGATAGCCCCTCCCCCGACTACCAATACAATGTAACCTAATAGAGAAGGACAGCTATGTGAGAGGATAGTCAGTCTTGCTGCCAGGAGACATGTCCCCGAGGTCACCACGCAGAAGAGGGAGCATTCGGCTATATAGGGCACTGCATAGACTTCTGTGTCATGTCTCGCACCAATCAGGAGACGTCACCTTCTTCTTATGTCACTTCCTTCTCTGATAATATTTAACCGCACGTTGTTTTAGTAACAGTGTCTCAGCGTTTCCTTCTTGGTTTAGAGAGGAGCGAATACCGACCTAGTGTGTGCGGTATCACCTCCTTACTGCTGGCACTCGGCCTAGCACCGGGGTTAGAGGACAATTAGTCAGAAACACGCCTGTGACCTTCTCACATATATACAGAGTCATACAGAGCACCACAAGGCTCAGCAGTGCGGGGGAGGGGGGATACAGGTGTCTGACAACTTCTCTGGACTCACCCATGGCTCCGGGCCGGTCTCGCCCTGCGCAGTCTCTACAGGGATCGGTATACATCGAGAATAACTTGTGCTTCTGCTCCAGGCAGTCATCTGGCGGTATAAAACGTGAGACACGTGAGACACAAGAGGCGAATAAACCCGCGACCCAGGGCGCGGCTCCAATGACCCAAATCAGCAGCGCCACCTACATGACCCCCAGCGGCCAAGCACACACCTACACCCTATCCATCACTATAGCGCCACCAACATGACCCCCAGAGACCAAGCACACACCTACAACCTATCCATCACTATAGCGCCACCTACATGACCCCCAGCGGCCAAGCACACACCTACACCCTATCCATCACTATAGCGCCACCAACATGACCCCCAGAGACCAAGCACACACCTACACCCTATCCATCACTATAGCGCCACCTACATGACCCCCAGCGGTTAAGCACACACCTACACCCTATCCATCACTATAGCGCCACCTACATGACCCCCAGCGACCAAGCACACACCTACACCCTATCCATCACTATAGCGCCACCTACATGACCCCCAGCGACCAAGCACACACCTACACCCTATCCATCACTATAGCGCCACCAACATGACCCCCAGAGACCAAGCACACACCTACAACCTATCCATCACTATAGCGCCACCTACATGACCCCCAGAGACCAAGCACACACCTACACCCTATCCATCACTATAGCGCCACCTACATGACCCCCAGAGACCAAGCACACACCTACACCCTATCCATCACTATAGCGCCACCAACATGACCCCCAGCGACCAAGCACACACCTACACCCTATCCATCACTATAGCGCCACCTACATGACCCCCAGAGACCAAGCACACACCTACACCCTATCCATCACTATAGCGCCACCTACATGACCCCCAGCGACCAAGCACACACCTACACCCTATCCATCACTATAGCGCCACCAACATGACCCCCAGCGACCAAGCACACACCTACACCCTATCCATCACTATAGCGCCACCTACATGACCCCCAGCGACCAAGCACACACCTACAACCTATCCATCACTATAGCGCCACCAACATGACCCCCAGAGACCAAGCACACACCTACACCCTATCCATCACTATAGCGCCACCTACATGACCCCCAGCGGCCAAGCACACACCTACAACCTATCCATCACTATAGCGCCACCTACATGACCCCCAGCGGCCAAGCACACACCTACAACCTATCCATCACTATAGCGCCACCTACATGACCCCCAGCGACCAAGCACACACCTACACCCTATCCATCACTATAGCGCCACCTACATGACCCCCAGCGGCCAAGCACACACCTACACCCTATCCATCACTATAGCGCCACCAACATGACCCCCAGCGGCCAAGCACACACCTACACCCTATCCATCACTATAGCGCCACCTACATGACCCCCAGAGACCAAGCACACACCTACACCCTATCCATCACTATAGCGCCACCTACATGACCCCCAGCGGCCAAGCACACACCTACAACCTATCCATCACTATAGCGCCACCTACATGACCCCCAGCGGCCAAGCACACACCTACAGCATATCCATCACTATAGCGCCACCTACATGACCCCCAGCGGCCAAGCACACACCTACAGCATATCCATCACTATAGCGCCACCTACATGACCCCCAGCGGCCAAGCACACACCTACACCCTATCCATCACTATAGCGCCACCAACATGACCCCCAGCGGCCAAGCACACACCTACAACCTATCCATCACTATAGCGCCACCTACATGACCCCCAGCGACCAAGCACACACCTACACCCTATCCATCACTATAGCGCCACCTACATGACCCCCAGCGGCCAAGCACACACCTACCACCTATCCATCACTATAGCGCCACCTACATGACCCCCAGCGGCCAAGCACACACCTACACCCTATCCATCACTATAGCGCCACCTACATGACCCCCAGCGGCCAAGCACACACCTACACCCTATCCATCACTATAGCGCCACCTACATGACCCCCAGCGGCCAAGCACACACCTACAACCTATCCATCACTATAGCGCCACCTACATGACCCCCAGCGGCCAAGCACACACCTACAGCATATCCATCACTATAGCGCCACCTACATGACCCCCAGCGGCCAAGCACACACCTACAGCATATCCATCACTATAGCGCCACCTACATGACCCCCAGCGGCCAAGCACACACCTACACCCTATCCATCACTATAGCGCCACCAACATGACCCCCAGCGGCCAAGCACACACCTACAACCTATCCATCACTATAGCGCCACCTACATGACCCCCAGAGACCAAGCACATACCTACACCCTATCCATCACTATAGTGCCACCTACATGACCCCCAGCGGCCAAGCACACACCTACACCCTATCCATCACTATAGCGCCACCTACATTACCCCCAGAGACCAAGCACACACCTACAACCTATCCATCACTATAGCGCCACCTACATGACCCCCAGAGACCAAGCACATACCTACACCCTATCCATCACTATAGTGCCACCTACATGACCCCCAGCGGCCAAGCACACACCTACAACCTATCCATCACTATAGCGCCACCTACATGACCCCCAGCGGCCAAGCACACACCTACAACCTATCCATCACTATAGCGCCACCTACATGACCCCCAGAGACCAAGCACACACCTACAGCATATCCATCACTATAGCGCCACCTACATGACCCCCAGCGACCAAGCACACACCTACAACCTATCCATCACTATAGCGCCACCAACATGACCCCCAGCGGCCAAGCACACACCTACACCCTATCCATCACTATAGCGCCACCTACATGACCCCCAGCGGCCAAGCACACACCTACACCCTATCCATCACTATAGCGCCACCAACATGACCCCCAGCGGCCAAGCACACACCTACAGCATATCCATCACTATAGCGCCACCTACATGACCCCCAGCAGCCAAGCACACACCTACAACCTATCCATCACTATAGCGCCACCAACATGACCCCCAGAGACCAAGCACACACCTACAACCTATCCATCACTATAGCGCCACCTACATGACCCCCAGCGACCAAGCACACACCTACAACCTATCCATCACTATAGCGCCACCAACATGACCCCCAGCGGCCAAGCACACACCTACAGCATATCCATCACTATAGCGCCACCTACATGACCCCCAGCAGCCAAGCACACACCTACAACCTATCCATCACTATAGCGCCACCAACATGACCCCCAGAGACCAAGCACACACCTACACCCTATCCATCACTATAGCGCCACCTACATGACCCCCAGCGGCCAAGCACACACCTACAACCTATCCATCACTATAGCGCCACCAACATGACCCCCAGCGACCAAACACATACCTACAACCTATCCATCACTATAGCGCCACCTACATGACCCCCAGCGACCAAGCACACACCTACAACCTATCCATCACTATAGCGCCACCTACATGACCCCCAGCGGCCAAGCACACACCTACAACCTATCCATCACTATAGCGCCACCTACATGACCCCCAGCGACCAAGCACACACCTACAACCTATCCATCACTATAGCGCCACCTACATGACCCCCAGCGGCCAAGCACACACCTACAACCTATCCATCACTATAGCGCCACCTACATGACCCCCAGCGGCCAAGCACACACCTACAACCTATCCATCACTATAGCGCCACCTACATGACCCCCAGCAGCCAAGCACACACCTACCACCTATCCATCACTATAGCGCCACCTACATGACCCCCAGCGACCAAGCACACACCTACAACCTATCCATCACTATAGCGCCACCTACATGACCCCCAGCGGCCAAGCACACACCTACAACCTATCCATCACTATAGCGCCACCTACATGACCCCCAGCGACCAAGCACACACCTACAGCATATCCATCACTATAGCGCCACCTACATGACCCCCAGCAGTCAAGCACACACCTACAACCTATCCATCACTATAGCGCCACCTACATGACCCCCAGCGACCAAGCACACACCTACAACCTATCCATCACTATAGCGCCACCTACATGACCCCCAGCGGTCAAGCACACACCTACAACCTATCCATCACTATAGCGCCACCTACATGACCCCCAGCGGCCAAGCACACACCTACACCCTATCCATCACTATAGCGCCACCTACATGACCCCCAGCGACCAAGCACACACCTACAACCTATCCATCACTATAGCGCCACCTACATGACCCCCAGCGGCCAAGCACACACCTACACCCTATCCATCACTATAGCGCCACCTACATGACCCCCAGCAGCCAAGCACACACCTACCACCTATCCATCACTATAGCGCCACCTACATGACCCCCAGCAGCCAAGCACACACCTACAACCTATCCATCACTATAGCGCCACCTACATGACCCCCAGCGGCCAAGCACACACCTACACCCTATCCATCACTATAGCGCCACCTACATGACCCCCAGCGGCCAAGCACACACCTACACCCTATCCATCACTATAGCGCCACCTACATGACCCCCAGCAGCCAAGCACACACCTACCACCTATCCATCACTATAGCGCCACCTACATGACCCCCAGCAGCCAAGCACACACCTACACCCTATCCATCACTATAGCGCCACCTACATGACCCCCAGCGGCCAAGCACACACCTACACCCTATCCATCACTATAGCGCCACCTACATGACCCCCAGCAGCCAAGCACACACCTACCACCTATCCATCACTATAGCGCCACCTACATGACCCCCAGCAGCCAAGCACACACCTACAACCTATCCATCACTATAGCGCCACCTACATGACCCCCAGCGGCCAAGCACACACCTACACCCTATCCATCACTATAGCGCCACCTACATGACCCCCAGCGGCCAAGCACACACCTACAACCTATCCATCACTATAGCGCCACCTACATGACCCCCAGCAGCCAAGCACGCACCTACAACCTATCCATCACTATAGCGCCACCTACATGACCCCCAGCGACCAAGCACACACCTACAGCCTATCCATCACTATAGCGCCACCTACATGACCCCCAGCGACCAAGCACATACCTACAACCTATTCATCTCTATAGCGCCACCTACAGTACAGATGTACTGTACATAGGGTATGTCATATTAATAATATTACTGCTCACCAGACAGGGCTGTGTGTCAGTATATACTGCTAATATGAATTGTCCCTGTGTGATGGGTCTGATGTCCTCCTTGTAGCTCCGTGCAGCTATGACCCCACCAACCCCCAGGAGAACATCTCGTACCTGAAGAGCAGTTGTCAAAGTTGAGATCTCCACAGAGAACATCAAAAGCCACAAGTTCTCCGTCCTGAGAGTTCTCAGCCTGGAAGTCAGACACCCACTGGAGGAGGAGAGACATCTGGTCACAGCGTATGGCGGCATCGCCTGACACACAGGGACAGAAACATGTAGTCACCGCAGAAAATATACATGTATTGTATCACTCATCTGTAACACCATACCGAACAACTGTTACTACTCATCCGTCATATCATACCTAGCAGCCGTCACATCATACCTAGCAGCCGTCACAGCATACCCGTCACTACTCACCCGTCACAGAATACCCGTCACTACTCACCCATCACAGAATACCCGTCACTACTAACCCATCACAGAATACCCATCACTACTCACCCATCACAGAATACCCGTCACTACTCACCCGTCACTACTCACCCGTCACTACTCACCCGTCACAGAATACCCTTCACTACTCACCCATCACAGCATACCCGTCACTACTCACCCGTCACAGAATACCCTTCACTACTCACCCATCACAGAATATCCGTCACTACTCACCCATCACAGAATACCCTTCACTACTCACCCATCACAGAATACCCGTCACTACTCACCCATCACAGAATATCCGTCACTACTCACCCGTCACATCATACCTAGCAGCCGTCACTACTCACCCGTCACATCATACCCGTCACTACTCACCCGTCACAGCATACCCGTCACTACTCACCCGTCACATCATATCTGTCACTACTCACCCGTCACATCATACCTAGCAGCCGTCACAGCATACCCATCACTAAAATTCAATACTGAAACCACGATGAATTTGCAACACTCCGAAGTCTAAAAAATTTTCAATGCTTTATTTCATGTTATCTTCTTAAAAAACAAACAGGCCATAGACCAAACAATCGGACAAAAAACACGTGAAAATAAAATCACTTCGCTTACGCGTTCACCCATCACAGAATACCCGTCACTACTCACCCGTCACATCATATCTGTCACTACTCACCCGTCACATCATACCTAGCAGCCGTCACAGCATACCCATCACTACTCACCCATCACAGAATACCCGTCACTACTCACCCATCACAGAATACCCTTCACTACTCACCTATCACAGAATACCAGTCACTACTAACCCATCACAGAATATACCCATCACTACTCACCCATCACAGAATACCCGTCACTACTCACCCATCACAGAATACCCATCACTACTCACCCATCACAGAATACCCGTCACTACTCACCCGTCACAGAATACCCTTCACTACTCACCCATCACAGAATATCCGTCACTACTCACCCATCACAGAATACCCTTCACTACTCACCCATCACAGAATACCCTTCACTACTCACCCATCACAGAATACCCGTCACTACTCACCCATCACAGAATATCCGTCACTACTCACCCGTCACATCATACCTAGCAGCCGTCACTACTCACCCGTCACATCATACCCGTCACTACTCACCCGTCACAGCATACCCGTCACTACTCACCCGTCACATCATATCTGTCACTACTCACCCGTCACATCATACCTAGCAGCCGTCACAGCATACCCATCACTAAAATTCAATACTGAAACCACGATGAATTTGCAACACTCCGAAGTCTAAAAAATTTTCAATGCTTTATTTCATGTTATCTTCTTAAAAAACAAACAGGCCATAGACCAATCGGACAAAAAACACGTGAAAATAAAATCACTTCGCTTACGCGTTCACCCATCACAGAATACCCGTCACTACTCACCCGTCACATCATATCTGTCACTACTCACCCGTCACATCATACCTAGCAGCCGTCACAGCATACCCATCACTACTCACCCATCACAGCATACCCGTCACTACTCACCCGTCACAGCATACCCATCACTACTCACCTGTTACATCATACCCAACAGCCGTCACATCATACCTAGCAGCCGTCACAGCATACCCATCA
This sequence comes from Leptodactylus fuscus, assembly GCF_031893055.1. Taxonomy (NCBI): domain Eukaryota; kingdom Metazoa; phylum Chordata; class Amphibia; order Anura; family Leptodactylidae; genus Leptodactylus; species Leptodactylus fuscus. Next base: position 1,251,905 of record NC_134265.1, on the reverse strand, counting down.
CTACTCACCCATCACAGAATACCCGCCACTACTCACCCATCACAGAATACCCGTCACTACTAACCCATCACAGAATACCCATCACTACTCACCCATCACAGAATACCCGTCACTACTCACCCGCCACATCATACCTGTCACATTATACCCATCACTACTCACCATATCATACCCGTCACTACTCACCATCATATCATACCCGTCACTACTCAACGCCACATCATACCCAACAGCCGTCACTACTCACCTGTCACATCATACCCGTCACTACTCACCTGTTTCATCATACCCGTCACTACTCACCCGTCACATCATACCCGTCACTACTCACCTGTTTCATCATACCCGTCACTACTCACCCGTCACATCATATCCATCACTACTCACCCATCACATCATACCCGTCACTACTCACCCATCACATCATACCCGTCACATCATACCCGTCACATCATACCCGTCACATCATACCCGTCACTACTCACCCACACATCACACCCAACAACAGTCACTGCTCCTCCACAATATTAACCCATACAGGAGTCACTCCTCATCCACCACATCAGTGAGTCATTGATCCATCATATACCCAACAATCTCGTCATCACCAATTCCTCATATCTCAGCTTATCCGAGCAGCACTCCTCATCCGTCACACCATATCCAATGACCACAACTGATATCCTATCATAACTCCCAATCCAACATCCCCATATCAGATCACCATTCCTGAGCAGTCACACCATATCAGACCACGACTGTTCCAACCATATGGAGTGTCAGTCCTCACCACTGAACATAGAGGCTGCAGATAGGACTGGTTAGTGATATTACCCAGATATAGAGAAAGAGAGGGATGTGTGATCACAGGATATGGTGGCATCTCTCATCACAGTGTACGGTGGCATCACCTAGACACACACAGATAGAGATGTCTGATCAATGGTCCATAGCACCACCCCGGGGACATCACAGGAGAAGGGGACACCACCCCAGGGGACATCACAGAAGAAGGGGACACCACCCCAGGGGACATCACAGGAGAAGGGGACACCACCCCAGGGGACATCACAGGAGAAGGGGACACCACCCCAGGGGACATCACAGGAGAAGGGGACACCACCGGAGAAGGGGACACCACCGGAGAAGGGGACACCACAGGAGAAGGGGACACCACCCCAGGGGACATCACAGGAGAAGGAGACATCACAGGAGAAGGGGACACCACAGGAGAAGGGGACACCACAGGAGAAGGGGACACCACCCCAGGGGACATCACAGGAGAAGGGGGCACCACCGGAGAAGGGGACACCACCGGAGAAGGGGACACCACCGGAGAAGGGGACACCACCCCAGGGGACATCACAGGAGAAGGGGACACCACCCCAGGGGACATCACAGGAGAAGGAGACACCACCGGAGAAGGGGACACCACCCCAGGGGACATCACAGGAGAAGGGGACACCACCCCAGGGGACATCACAGGAGAAGGGGACACCACCGGAGAAGGGGACACCACCCCAGGGGACACCACAGGAGAAGGGGACACCACCGGAGAAGGGGACACCACCCCAGGGGACATCACAGGAGAAGGGGACACCACCGGAGAAGGGGACACCACCCCAGGGGACACCACCGGAGAAGGGGACACCACCGGAGAAGGGGACACCACCCCAGGGGACACCACCGGAGAAGGGGACACCACCGGAGAAGGGGACACCACCCCAGGGGACATCACAGGAGAAGGGGACACCACAGTAGAAAGAGACACCACCCCAGGGGACATCACAGGAGATGGGGACACCACCCCAGGGGACATCACAGGAGAAGGGGACACCACCCCAGGGGACATCACAGGAGAAGGGGACACCACCGGAGAAGGGGACACCACCCCAGGGGACATCACAGGAGAAGGGGACACCACCCCAGGGGACATCACAGGAGAAGGAGACACCACCGGAGAAGGGGACACCACCTCAGGGGACATCACAGAAGAAGGGGACACCACCCCAGGGGACATCACAGGAGAAGGAGACACCACCCCAGGGGACACCACAGGAGAAGGAGACACCACCCCAGGGGACATCACAGGAGAAGGAGACACCACCCCAGGGGACATCACAGGAGAAGGGGACACCACCGGAGAAGGGGACACCACAGGAGAAGGGGACACCATAGGAGAAGGGGACACCACCCCAGGGGACATCACAGGAGAAGGGGACACCACAGGAGAAAGAGACACCACCCCAGGGGACATCACAGGAGATGGGGACACCACCCCAGGGGACATCACAGGAGAAGGAGACACCACAGGAGAAGGGGACACCACCGGAGAAGGAGACACCACAGGAGAAGGAGACACCACCCCAGGGGACATCACAGGAGAAGGAGACACCACAGGAGAAGGGGACACCACCGGAGAAGGAGACACCACCCCAGGGGACATCACAGGAGAAGGAGACACCACCGGAGAAGAGGACACCACAGAAGAAGGGGACACCACAGGAGAAGGAGACACCACCCCAGGGGACATCACAGGAGAAGGAGACACCACAGGAGAAGGGGACATCACAGGAGAAGGGAACACCACCCCAGGGGACATCACAGGAGAAGGGAACATCACCCCAGGGGACACCACCCCAGGGGACATCACAGGAGAAGGGAACACCACCCCAGGGGACACCACCCCAGGGGACATCACAGGAGAAGGGAACACCACCCCAGGGGACACCACCCCAGGGGACATCACAGGAGAAGGGAACACCACCCCAGGGGACATCACAGGAGAAGGGAACATCACCCCAGGGGACATCACAGGAGAAGGGAACATCACCCCAGGGGACATCACATGAGAAGGAGACACCACAGGAGAAGGGGACATCACAGGAGAAGGGAACACCACCCCAGGGGACATCACAGGAGAAGGAGACACCACCGGAGAAGGGGACACCACCGGAGAAGGGGACACCACCGGAGAAGGGGACACCACCCGAGAAGGGGACACCACCCGAGAAGGGGACACCACCCGAGAAGGGGACACCACCCGAGAAGGGGACACCAACCAGACATGCAGAAAACATAAGAGTGGGTGCTATCTTTGAGAGGGTAGATAACACCACCCAGACAGGACAGCACAGCTACAGGAGGAGGAGAGGTCATTCTTTCTAACCATCAGCCTTCAGTGTAGAAACAAGCTGTAATGGTGATGGAGCAGAAGTTTCGGCACTGAACGCCCCATCGCTCTGCACCTCACCGGTCACATATATACAGCCTATGGTCTATATGAGCCAAGCAGCTTCCAGCACAGACACAGCTTATGTGCGCCCCCATCTGGTGGTCAGACTGTACTTACTCTCTGGTGCGTGGAGGTGTGTGCAGTTCATATATCCCACAATGCTTTGTCTCTGTTCGGTGGTCCCAAGGTGAACCTGCAGGTACAAACCACATCACGGGCTGAGGAAACGTGGAGGGATTGTGCCACGTCCCAAGCGAGACCACAGACTTATTGTCCTGCATTGCACTACCTGTGGTCACTAGTGTGGGGGCGCCATGTTTGGAAGTGGATATACATAGCAGTGTGGTTACAATGTAAGAGTTCTATCTTGTACATATGTCATCCCATACAGCACAGCACTGTGACCGCCGCCGTCTCCCGCCATACCGACCACCTTACCTTTACACACAGGAGGCCTTTAGACGCCAGCGCATCCTCCCCCCGCGCATTCGGGTAGATATAGTACTTGGCGCTCAGTGGTGGGTGCCGACTGGCCAGGAACAATCCGCTGTTGAAGAACTTGAAGCCGCAACCCCGAGGACCTGAAGGGCCGACATCATACAGGATATAGGGGAAGGAGTCTCCAAGGCACCGGCGCAGTTTTCGTGAAGCTCGTCCATCAAATACTTCCTGTAGACAGATGAAGTCTGCGTTTTGTGGGAAATCCTCAGAAACCTCAAACGGGCCGTCCTCTCCTCCACCGGCCACCCGCTTACAAGGCGTCTCAATCATGGGCAGGACATCCTCAGTGCGACATATGGCCAACGTGTCCCGGCCTTGCTCTGGAGGAGAGCACAGAAGCTTGGAGATACTGGTGACCCGACGTTGCGTGTGGCTCAGGTTACTGAAACGGGCTAAGCCATCTGGCAAGAGACAAAGGTTGGCACTGACGAAGATGAAGGAGCAGTCACCAGTGATGGTTCTCTCTGGAGGGTCCCGGGAATTCACAGATTGCTGATAACTGAATGGACGGCGAATCTGGTGGAGCGGAGCCCAAAGCAGAAGACCAAAAAAACACAGGGGTAAAGAGAGCACAAAGAGGAGCAGGAAGAGCGGCACCCCGAAGAGCAGGCCCAGGAACCTCAGGGCAGCACCACTAGAGCGCTCTACACTGGTGCAGACCACGCAGGACAGGAGGCGATCAATGAACCAGTATGATGGAAAGACCAGAACGCAACTCAGGTAGAAGAGGGCATCAAGCAGGCAGCAGCTGAAGGGCGACTCCGAGAGAGGCATTGGGGTCTCCGCACACCAACGGACTCATAGACTGAAACACAAGGAAAGTGGAGAAGTCAACACTCCAGAAACCATCAGCAGGGAAATCTATAGGGGAGGGGTATCCTGGACTTGTGGTTATGTCCCACCGATGGTCCAAGACAATGGTTCCTCAGGACCTCTGCTCATGGGAAACTGCAATTATATCACCAACAGTCTAATAACCCAAGACCATCATGGACATCTCATCATCCGAGATGAGCCAGGAGATGGCCCCCGACCTACAACACCCCCAGTCTGTGACCACCTGTCACATATGATAAGATCTACCCAATGACATGAGGTCACCTCCATACTAAGCAAGACGAGGCCTCCGACCTACAACACCTCCAGTCTGTGACACTGGCCTCAGTCACATATGATAAGATCTAACCTAATAAGAAGACGTCATCCTGGAGTGTGACCTATATACACCATATATGCCATCCTGGAGTGTGACCTATATACGCCATATACACCATCCTGGAGTGTGACCTATATACACCATATACGCCATCCTGGAGTGTGACCTATATACACCATATACGCCATCCTGGAGTGTGACCTATATACACCATATACACCATCCTGGAGTGTGACCTATATACACCATATACGCCATCCTGGAGTGTGACCTATATACACCATATACGCCATCCTGGAGTGTGACCTATATACACCATATACGCCATCCTGGAGTGTGACCTATATACACCATATACGCCATCCTGGAGTGTGACCTATATACCCCATATACGCCATCCTGGAGTGTGACCTATATACACCATATACACCATCCTGGAGTGTGACCTATATACGCCATCCTGGAGTGTGACCTATATACACCATATACGCCATCCTGGAGTGTGACCTATATACACCATCCTGGAGTGTGACCTATATACACCATATACGCCATCCTGGAGTGTGACCTATATACACCATCCTGGAGTGTGACCTATATACACCATATACGCCATCCTGGAGTGTGACCTATATACACCATCCTGGAGTGTGACCTATATACACCCACGAAGTCCCTCCCTCTGACACCCTAATCAGTCAGTGGTACCGCACGCTCCTATAGATATTCGTGGTACTAGCATAAAAGGGACCTCCGACCCAAATACACAGAGTAGAATCCATTTAGCTGCACTCGCTGGTTGTAGTGAAGAATAGAGGGATTTATTTTACAACACAGTTATCGCCATTGACCCAATGCAAAGTAACGCTATAGAAAGGCCGGCGGGATCAGCGCGGTATATACAACGTCTCCGTCCTTACACCTTCATCAGAAACAATCTAGTACATAACACAAGCGGTGCGGGGTCAAGGCGCCAGGACATAACTATGCATTGCATCACCCTAATCTGTCAGCCATATCTGTATACACTGCAGTCAGATATCAGGATATAACACAGGTACCTGTATACACCGCAGTCAGATATCAGGATATAACACGTATCTGTATACACCGCAGTCATATCAGGATATAACACAGGTATCTGTATACACTGCAGTCAGATATCAGGATATAACACAGGTATCTGTATACACCGCAGTCAGATATCAGGATATAACACGTATCTGTATACACCGCAGTCAGATATCAGGATATAACACGTATCTGTATACACCGCAGTCAGATATCAGGATATAACACACGTATCTGTAAACACTGCAGTCAGATATCAGGATATAACACAGGTATCTGTATACACAGCAGTCAGATATCAGGATATAACACACGTATCTGTATACACCGCAGTCAGATATCAGGATATAACACACGTATCTGTATACACTGCAGTCAGATATCAGGATATAACACAGGTATCTGTATACACCGCAGTCAGATATCAGGATATAACACGTATCTGTATACACCGCAGTCAGATATCAGGATATAACACGTATCTGTATACACCGCAGTCAGATATCAGGATATAACACACGTATCTGTAAACACTGCAGTCAGATATCAGGATATAACACAGGTATCTGTATACACAGCAGTCAGATATCAGGATATAACACACGTATCTGTATACACCGCAGTCAGATATCAGGATATAACACAGGTATCTGTATACACCGCAGTCAGATATCAGGATATAACACGTATCTGTATACACTGCAGTCAGATATCAGGATATAACACGTATCTGTATACACCGCAGTCAGATATCAGGATATAACACGTATCTGTATACACCGCAGTCAGATATCAGGATATAACACGTATCTGTATACACCGCAGTCAGATATCAGGATATAACACACGTATCTGTATACACCGCAGTCAGATATCAGGATATAACACAGGTATCTGTATACACCGCAGTCAGATATCAGGATATAACACAGGTATCTGTATACACTGCAGTCAGATATCAGGATATAACACAGGTATCTGTATACACAGCAGTCAGATATCAGGATATAACACAGGTATCTGTATACACAGCAGTCAGATATCAGGATATAACACAGGTATCTGTATACACCGCAGTCAGATATCAGGATATAACACAGGTATCTGTATACACCGCAGTCAGATATCAGGATATAACACGTATCTGTATACACCGCAGTCAGATATCAGGATATAACACGTATCTGTATACACAGCAGTCAGATATCAGGATATAACACAGGTATCTGTATACACCGCAGTCAGATATCAGGATATAACACGTATCTGTATACACTGCAGTCAGATATCAGGATATAACACGTATCTGTATACACCGCAGTCAGATATCAGGATATAACACAGGTATCTGTATACACCGCAGTCAGATATCAGGATATAACACAGGTACCTGTATACACCGCAGTCAGATATCAGGATATAACACGTATCTGTATACACCGCAGTCAGATATCAGGATATAACACGTATCTGTATACACGGAGATGACACGTTACCTTCAGGTCTCATCCGCATTCACAGCACTGGAGGCGTGGCCAGAGATAGTGTGAGGGGAGGTCATGTGACCTGAGGGGGTGTGTCCAGCAGTCACATGACTATGTTTCAATTTACCTCAGAGCAGCCTGATAATGACCGCGGAGAAGTCTATAGATATAGAGGGAGAGTATATAGAGAGTATATATTGTATAGGGAGAGTATATATTGTATAGAGAGTATATAGTGTATATAGAGAGTATATAGTGTGCATATAGAGAGTATAGTGTATATAGAGAGTATAGAGTGTATAGAGTGTATATAGAGAGAGTTTATCGTGTATAGAGAGACTAGAGTGTATATAGTGTATAGGGAGAGTATATAGTGTGTATATAGAGAGAGTATATAGTGTATAGAGAGTATAGAGTGTATATAGAGAGAGTCTATCGTGTATAGAGAGACTATATAGAGTGTATATAGTGTATAGGGAGAGTATATAGTGTATAGAGAGAGTATATAGTGTATAGAGAGTATATAGTGTATAGAGTGTATATAGAGAGAGTTTATCGTGTATAGAGAGACTATATAGAGTGTATATAGTGTATAGGGAGAGTATATAGTGTATAGAGAGAGTATATAGAGAGTATATAGTGTATATAGAGAGTATATAGTGTGCGTGTATAGAGTATATAGTGTATATATAGAGTGTATATAGTGTATAGAGGAGCTCCCTGTATGTAAATAGTGTATAGAGAGAGTATATAGGGTGTATAGTAGAGGGTGGCCATAATATAACCTCAGGTGTTCGGAGTTGTGTGCAGTCTGACCCAATGGATGGAATTGCCTGACAATGTGTGCGTGTGCTAATCACGGCATGGGGAAACGGACGGCATGAAAGAAAAAAAAAAACCTACCTATCACCCCCAGCTGCTTCCTGGTGACAATGACGCCCGCATGACATTGGCATTAATGTCTCTGGCCAGAGCGAAGTGGAGACCAATTGGCCATGGAATCTCCTGTGGAGCGACAAAGCGCATTTTTACCTGAATGGAACGGTCAACACACAGAACTGTCGCCTATGGGCCACCGAAAACCCGCGTGCGCTCGAGGGGGTTTCGCTGCATTCGCCCAAGGTGGCCGTTTGGTGCGGGTTCACCTCATCGTTCATGATCGAATGGTTCTTTTTCAAAGATTTGGCCGAACTGGGGTTGCCACCTGTTCGGTCACAGCAGCGAGGTAGCGGACAATGCTGGAATCAGTGGTGGTTCCCCCACAGCGGTGGCAGTGTCTGCAGACAATCCCCTTCATGCAGGATGAGCCCCCTCCTCACATCACAAATCCTGTGAAGAACTCTCTTCCTGCACATTATCCCGATGACAGGATTGTGAGCCGCTCATTCCCTACAGCGTGGCCACCGCGCTCTCCGGATCTCACTCCTTGTGATTTCTGGCTGTGGGGACACTTGAAGGAGCGCGTTTATCGAGGGAATGTCAAAACCCTGCCTGACCTTAAAGACCGCATCACGTTGGAAGTGCGCAGCATCTCACCAGAGACGTTACACGCAAGCGTCCAGCACGTATAGGATAACCATACTCACCATGCATGATGGCGGCCACATTGAACAGTCATGCTAGTCGGTGGTCCAAATGGAAAATCCCCAAGTATCGACAGATGGGTTTTGCGCTGCATGCTCACTGTACAGCGCCAGTGAAGGGGCAGAGACCTGTAGGGGCAGCCGCAGCGGAAGAGCAGAGACCTGTAGGGGCCGCCGCAGCGGAGGAGCAGAGACCTGTAGGGGCCGCCGCAGCGGAGGAGCAGAGACCTGTAGGGGCAGCCGCAGCGGAGGAGCAGAGACCTGTAGGGACAGCCGCAGTGAAGGAGCAGAGACCTGTAGGGACAGCCGCAGTGAAGGAGCAGAGACCTGTAGGGACAGCCGCAGTGAAGGAGCAGATACCTGTAGGGGCAGCCGCAGTGAAGGAGCAGAGACCTGTAGGGACAGCCGCAGCAGAGGAGCAGAGACCTGTAGGGGCAGCCGCAGTGGAGGAGCAGAGACCTGTAGGGGCAGCCGCAGTGGAGGGGCAGAGACCTGTAGGGGCAGCCGCAGTGGAGGGGCAGAGACCTGTAGGGGCAGCCGCAGTGGAGGAGTGACCTATTGATTGGAGCTGGTATATTGTGATCTTTAAGAAAGTTGAGGCCAGTTGTTCTTTCCTGTTCCCTCCATCGGCCCACCCTGCTTGTCGCTCTCCCATCATTTGTCCTGATTTTTAGGCCCAATCCTGGGAGGAGCTTCACATGTCAAGTATGTTGAGCAGCCTGACAATGCCCACCATGGCTCGCTCGAGAAGTGCCTCTGTTTTGCCCTGTTATGAGTTATCAGATAACGGGAGGGCTGAGCCCACGTGTGGCCCTGGCTCTTCTTATTTACCTTTAAATGTAACTTTCAAGTTCTCAAATATTTGCAGAATTAAGCATTACTAGAAAGTTAATATTTTTCCCGGGTTACACCCAGGTGCTGGAGCTACCGATGCAGAAACTAACAGCACCGCCATCCCTCCACTGTCAGAAAGGCGACTGACAGTGCACTGTATAAATACCGCACGTCTCCAAACACATGAAAGGTCCTCTAAATATATACTGAGACTCAGGAGGCCGGTGCAGCTCCCGTGGTGTGCTCACATAACCATAGCAGCGGCCACACGGGGCCTTTACTAGCCGCCTGCAGATCCGGGGCCACTATCTTTGCAACTATATCAAGGAGGGTTTTTTTTGACACCACAACCCCCAGAACCGCAACATTACCCTTATTTATTGCTATTATTTGCAATTTTTTTTTTTTAAGGTTCTTTGGTGTACAATGAAAATAATAGAAATGAGAACAGAATACGTGGAGACAGAGATCACACAATAGAACATTTATTGAAATAGGTAACAGAATAAACAGTCCACAGGGCTCCTCCTCTCTGAGGACACTTCGACAACCCAGAATATCTAAAACAATAAGGAGGGAGCCCGGGTGATTTCTGGATCTTACAATCCCCTCCTGCCCCCTATATAAGTAGGGGTCATAAGCTGTGAATGGGATCAACAGCGGATCTCACACCTGGGGATCATTCACAGGATCACACACTTCCAGCCCGATCCCTCCTCAGGCACTGCCGGCTGGGAACGTCCTTCTTCAGGTCTGACAAAGAGAAATAACAGGTCATCTGACATTACAGCGGGGAAACCTCTGGAGTTGCCCTTTAAACACTTTGCCCCATTAATCACAACTGCCCCATGTGGATCACGAGTAACAAAGGCACAAGGAGGGGTAAGGGGACACTACGCACCGCTCCGATGTTCTCAGACGTTTACATGCGGGATCTTCTCGTGGAACTGAGGGGCTCATAACATCTATTGTAGAGTCCACCTGGAGGAACAAGATGGCAGGTCCTGACATAACGTCACAGCCTGTAGTGACACCATCATCTCTATGCCCACTGTTCTCTACCGCCATCATCTCCTGATCCTCTCTACTTCTATCACCTTCACACTCTCCTCCTCCTCCTCGTCTTGGTTCTTTCTTCCTCCAGCTCCACACTTTCCTCCATCATCCTCACACTTTCCTCCTCTCTCCCTCCATCATCCTCACACTTTCCTCCTCTCTCCCTCCATCATCCTCACACTTTCCTCCTCTCTCCCTCCATCATCCTCACACTTTCCTCCTCTCTCCCTCCATCATCCTCACACTTTCCTCCTCTCTCCCTCCATCATCCTCACACTTTCCTCCTCTCTCCCTCCATCATCCTCACACTTTCCTCCTCTCTCCCTCCATCATCCTCACACTTTCCTCCTCTCTCCCTCCATCATCCTCACACTTTCCTCCTCTCTCCCTCCATCATCCTCACACTTTCCTCCTCTCTCCCTCCATCATCCTCACACTTTCCTCCTCTCTCCCTCCATCATCCTCACACTTTCCTCCTCTCTCCCTCCATCATCCTCACACTTTCCTCCTCTCTCCCTCCATCATCCTCACACTTTCCTCCTCTCTCCCTCCATCATCCTCACACTTTCCTCCTCTCTCCCTCCATCATCCTCACACTTTCCTCCTCTCTCCTTCCATCATCCTCACACTTTCCTCCTCTCTCCTTCCATCATTTTCACGCTCTCCTCCCCTTCTCTGCTGTATGGTTACACATCTCTTACATGGTGTCTCTTTGGAGCTCTTGATTCAGGAACGTTCTGTAACTCAGACATCAGTCGCTGGTGTCGCTCTGGACCTTCCGTCCTAGTGTGTCTGTCTTTCTCTAAATGAAGTTTCCTGCAGAACCAAATCTGATTCAATACGACTGATTTACCTTTATAGGCGAGAATAAGAAGTTACTGAGGAGAAGAGAGCGAGGAGAAGAGAGCGAGGAGAAGAGAGCGAGGAGAAGAGAGCGAGGAGAAGAGAGCGAGGAGTGACCAAAGAGAAGAGAGCGAGGGGAACAGAGCGAGAGGAACAGAGCGAGGGGAACAGAGCGAGAAGTGACCAAAGAGAAGAGAGCGAGAAGTGACCAAGGAGAAGACAGCGAGAACTGTCATATGATAGACAGGACTAAGGAGGAGAGAAATAACCGACTGCCGATAACAGGGAATGAGAAGAGAGAACCGACTGCCGAAAAAGAGGACTGAGAAGAGAGAACAGACTGCCGATAACGGGGACTGAGAAGAGAGAACCAACTGCTGATAACAAGGGGAAAAGGGACGATCCAGGAAATTACAGGCCGGTAAGTCTGACCTCGATAGCAGGAAAAATCTTTGAGCAAATTGTCAAGGAACATTTACTTCGGTACCTGGATGGGAAGGCATTAATTAACCAGAGCCAGCACGGCTTTATGACCAATAAATCTTGTCAGACTAACCTGATTTCCTTCTACAACAAAATCACTGAATGGTTGGACCAAGGGAATGCCGTGGACATAGTATATCTTGACTTCAGTAAGGCATTTGATAAAGTATCACATAACCTTCTTATTGAAAAAATGATTAAGTATGGCTTTGACAAAAAATCAGTTCGGTGGATTCACAACTGGCTTAATGATCGGGCACAACGAGTAATACTAAATGGCTACACATCCAACTGGAAGAAAGTCAAAAGCGGGGTGCCGCAGGGCTCTGTTCTGGGCCCAGTACTTTTTAATATCTTTATAAATGATCTGGACGATGGAATTATTGGGGAACTCATAAAATTTGCAGATGATACGAAGATAGGAGGAATAGCCAACACTAGAGAGGAGAGAGAGTGTATTCAAAAGGACTTAGACACACTGGAACAATGGACTGAGGAGAACAAAATGGGATTTAACAGGGACAAATGCAAAGTTCTACATCTGGGTAACAGAAATGTAAAAAACATCTATAGTATGGGAGGAATAGAACTAAGTGATAGTATAGGGGAAAAGGACTTGGGCATAATAGTAGATCACAAATTCAACATGAGCCAACAGTGCGGTGCTGCTGCAAAAAAGGCAAATAAAATTCTGGGATGTATTAAGACAAGCATTGAATCTAGATGAAGAGAGGTCATTATTCCGCTGTCCTCTTCCCTGGTCAGACCACACCTGGAATACTGTGTACAGTTCTGGGCGCCTCAATTCAAGAAAGACATCGATATATTGGAGCAAGTCCAGAGAAGAGCAACCAAAATGGTGGAAGGTCTGCAAACCATGTCCTATGAGGAGCGGCTAAAAGAACTGGGATTGTTTAGTTTGCAGAAGAGAAGGCTGAGGGGAGATTTAATAGCAGTCTACAAATATCTGAAAGGTAGTCACAGTGCAGAGGGATCTCCCCTATTCTCATTAGCACAAGGAAGTACAAGAAGCAATGGGATGAAACGAAAGGGAAAGAGATACAGATTAGACATTAGGAAAAACTTTCTGACAGTGAGGGGAGTGAGAGAGTGGAATAGGCTGCCACGGGAGGTGGTGGGCGCTCCATCAATGGAAATCTTCAAGCGGAATCTGGAGAAACATATAGCTGGGATGATTTAGGAAAACCTGCACTCGCAGGGGGTTGGACCCGATGGCCCTTGAGGTCCCTTCCAACTCTACCATAAGAATGAGAAGAGAGAACAGACTCCCGATAACAGGGAATGAGAAGAGAGAACAGACTGCCGATAACGGGGACTGAGAAGAGAGAACAGACTGCCGATAACGGGAACTGAGAAGAGAGAACAGACTGCCGATAACGGGAACTGAGAAGAGAGAACAGACTGCCGATAACGGGGACTGAGAAGAGAGAACAGACTCCCGATAACAAGGACTGAGAAGAGAGAACCGACTGCCGATAACGGGGACTGAGAAGAGAGAACCGACTGCCGATAACGGGGACTGAGAAGAGAGAACAGACTGCCAATCACAAGGACTGAGAAGAGAGAACAGACTCCCGATAACAAGGACTGAGAAGAGAGAACAGAATGCCGATAACGGGAACTGAGAAGAGAGAACACAATGCCGATAACGGGAACTGAGAAGAGAGAACAGACTGCCGATAACGGGAACTGAGAAGAGAGAACAGACTGCCGATAACGGGGACTGAGAAGAGAGAACAGACTGCCGATAACGGGAACTGAGAAGAGAGAACAGACTGCCGATAACGGGAACTGAGAAGAGAGAACAGACTGCCGATAACGGGAACTGAGAAGAGAGAACAGACTGCCAATCACAAGGACTGAGAAGAGAGAACAGACTGCCGATAACGGGGACTAAGAAGAGAGAACAGACTGCCGATAACGGGGACTGAGAAGAGAGAACAGACTGCCGATAACAAGGACTGAGAAGAGGATCCTTTACACAATATTCCAGATCTTGCAGTCTCAGGGACTTACCTCACGGCCATGTTCAGACTTTCGTACCAGACGTTCATTTCCTGCTGATCTGACATAAACAGAAGCTTTTCTCTTCTGAATGACAACTGGGAATAGAAAGACGACAAGAGACTGAACCAACACTGCAGCCCCCGAGGAGCGGACACTGACAACCCCTCCACCTCCTCAGCACTGCTACATCTATATAAGGTGTAGTAGGAGCGCTACATACACTGATGAGACCTCCGCGGCTCTCTGTGTGTCCCAGCACTTTCTCCACTTGGCACTCCTTCAGGGGGTAGACGTTTTGGCAGCTGAACTTGTGAGCATTGAAGGGGTGCAGGGGGTGACAGGGGGCCGTGACCAGGAGGATGTCAGAGAAGAGGAAGACCATACGATGTTTAACATCTTCACCGCTGGAAGGGACAAGAGACAGCCAACCTTCTCTGATAAAATGTCTCCCTAAAAAAGACATTCAAGATTACAGGAGGCAAACATCAGTGTGTGACCCACAGCGAGGGGCAGGAGTCAGCTAAGCAGGGGGGGGGGGGGGGGAGAGGAGTCATCTAAGCAGGGGATGGGGGAGGAGTCATCTAAGCAGGGGAGAGAGAGGAGTTATCTAAGCAGGGGATGGGGGAGGAGTCATCTAAGCAGGGGAGGGGGATAGAGGAGTCATCTAAGCAGGGGAGTGGGAAGAGAGTAGTCATCTAAGCAGGGGAGGGAGAGGAGTCACTGACAATCACATGAAGAATAAAACTCTTAGTGAGGCTTCTATAATAGCCCCCTCTCCCACATCACTGATATAAAGTAAATGCCCCCTTAGGATGCCTCACCCTGCCCTGCTAGTCTCTTACTTCCTGCCCTCACCTGGTGACTGGATCCGAATCCTTCGGCCCTTCAGCAGTTTTTGCACCCTCTGCATCTCCCGATCGTTCTCCTGCAGCTGCTGCTTCTTCTCTAGGTGGTCACATACAGAGGACACTGCCTGCAGCGCTCCTGCGGAAAGAGACAGTCAGCAGTCTAGAGTGAGGAGAAGAGGCTCTGCCACCACTACTCCTCCTCCTCCTGGACAGTCGTCATGTGCCCAACAATCACGCTCTTACCGTTCAGCTGGGCGGAGTCCGATGTGTCGGGGAATGTGTTCTCCACCAGGTCCAGGAGGTAATGTCTGTATCTGAATGGAGGAGAGGCAATGAACCGGGTTATAGGAAATGTCGTCTGTGTTCTGTCACTTACCTCATGACTCGGTGCAGGGGGAACTCCAGGGTTCTGGGTTACTGGAGCACTTACCTCATGACTCGGTGCAGGGGCAGCTCCAGCAGTTGCTCCAGGGTTTGACCATGAAATTCTGGCCGGGATTCCTGCAGCTTCATAAATCGAGCAAAAGATTTCTTCTTCTTCCGCTGGACCTGGAAGAGATGAGATGTGAAGAGGTCAGCGACAGGGAGAGGGGCATGAAGGGTGATGTCACTGACTGGAAGGGGCATGAAGGGTGATGTCACTGACTGGAAGGGGCATGAAGGGTGATGTCACGGACGGGGAGGGGCATGAAGGGTGATGTCACGGACGGGGAGGGGCATGAAGAGTGATGTCACGGACGGGGAGGGGCATGAAGAGTGATGTCACAGACGGGGAGGGGCATGAAGAGTGATGTCACAGACGGGGAGGGGCATGAAGAGTGATGTCACAGACGGGGAGGGGCATGAAGAGTGATGTCACAGACGGGGAGGGGCATGAAGAGTGATGTCACAGACGGGGAGGGGCATGAAGAGTGATGTCACAGACTGGGAGGGGCATGAAGAGTGATGTCACAGACTGGGAGGGGCATGAAGAGTGATGTCACAGACTGGGAGGGGCATGAAGAGTGATGTCACAGACTGGGAGGGGCATGAAGAGTGATGTCACAGACTGGGAGGGGCATGAAGAGTGATGTCACAGACTGGGAGGGGCATGAAGAGTGATGTCACAGACTGGGAGGGGCATGAAGAGTGATGTCACAGACTGGGAGGGGCATGAAGAGTGATGTCACAGACTGGGAGGGGCATGAAGAGTGATGTCACAGACTGGGAGGGGCATGAAGAGTGATGTCACAGACTGGGAGGGGCATGAAGAGTGATGTCACAGACTGGGAGGGGCATGAAGAGTGATGTCACAGACTGGGAGGGGCATGAAGAGTGATGTCACAGACTGGGAGGGGCATGAAGAGTGATGTCACAGACTGGGAGGGGCATGAAGAGTGATGTCACAGACTGGGAGGGGCATGAAGAGTGATGTCACAGACTGGGAGGGGCATGAAGAGTGATGTCACAGACTGGGAGGGGCATGAAGAGTGATGTCACAGACTGGGAGGGGCATGAAGAGTGATGTCACAGACTGGGAGGGGCATGAAGAGTGATGTCACAGACTGGGAGGGGCATGAAGAGTGATGTCACAGACTGGGAGGGGCATGAAGAGTGATGTCACAGACTGGGAGGGGCATGAAGAGTGATGTCACAGACTGGGAGGGGCATGAAGAGTGATGTCACAGACTGGGAGGGGCATGAAGAGTGATGTCACTGACTGGGAGGGGCATGAAAAGTGATGTCACTGACTGGGAGGGGAAGGAAGAGTGATGTCACTGATGGGGAGGGACAAGGCCACAACCAGAGAACAGTGATGTCACAATATAAAACAGCAGAGCTGTCAGGGCTCTCACCTGTACGGCGTGCCGAGTGGCTTCTATACAGTCGGCGTGCTTCTTGTAGAGATGCAAGTACTGGGAGAAATTCTGGAAGCCAGAGGGAGCCATATCCCGCTCCAGAGACAAGAGCAGAGCCCTGAAAGAGACCTCATGGCCGTCACCACCTCTAACTGTGCAATGCTGACAGAGCTCCACCCACATGACTATTGCACAAGAGACAGCTGAGTGACAGACTCTCCCTCTGGGCACTAAATCCTCCAAAACCAGGGGACCAGCCGGGGGTGGCACAATCACAACCAACACCAAAAGGGGGGAAGCAAAATCACAGCTGATGGCAGCCGGGGGGACGTGGTAACCTCACCTGTTCACCTTCACTATACTGGGGATTGTGCCACAAATTCCTTCCTGCGCCAACTTAAGACTCCCGCAGCGAGCCCGGAAGACCTCATCATAGAACTGAAAGAGATGGCAAAGAAAGCAATAGAGGAGGAGGAGGCGGCTGATAACAGAGAGTAAGAGACTGTATATGGACGGTAATATCTATAGTATATTGGTATATGGTGGTGGCTGATAACAGAGAGTAAGACTGTATATATGGACAGTAATAGCTATAGTATATTGGTATATGGAGGTGGCTGATAGAGTAATATACTATAGATATTACAGTCCATATATACAGTCTATTGGTACACGCCACAGACACGATTTCTTCAGTGGTGCTCTAGGTGTGCCGAACGTCTCTGGAGGAAATAACTGCCCAAGCCCCAGGTGGCATTGATCCCCTCACCTACCATAGTACTGATCCCCTCACCTACCATAGTACTGATCCCCCCTCACCTACCATAGTACTGATCCCCCCCTCACCTACCATAATACTGATCCCCCCCTCACCTACCATAATACTGATCCCCCCCTCACCTACCATAATACTGATCCCTCCCTCACCTACCATAATACTGATCTCCCCCCTCACCTACCATAATACTGATCCCCCCCCTCACCTACCATAGAACTGATCCCCCCCTCACATACCATAGTACTGATCCCACCACCTACCATAGTACTGATCCCCTCACCAACCGAACTTCAGACTGTCCATTCTCATCTTTTGAACCTGTTACAGAAGAGGAAGTCTCCCAGCTACTTTCTTCATCTCGCCCTACAACCTGCAGTAGTGACCCCTTCCCCTCGCACCTTCTCCAATCTCTGTCGCCTGCTGTCACTACTTACCTTACTAAAATATTTAACCTCTCTCTCTCTCTCTTCTGGAATCTTCCCATCCTCCTTCATGCTGTTATAACTCCGCTATTGATAAAACCCTTCCTGGACCCGTCCTGTGCTGCTAACTATCGACCTGTCTCTAACCTCCCCTTCATCTCTAAACTCTTGGAACGCCTGGTCTATTCTCGTGTAATCCGCTATCTCTCCGCTAACTCTCTGCTTGACCCCTTACAATCTGGTTTCCGCACTCTGCACTCTACTGAAACGGCTCTCACAAAAGTCTCCAATGATCTCCTAATGGCTAAATCCAATGGCGACTTCTCTCTTCTTATTCTTCTGGACCTCTCTGCAGCTTTTGACCATCATCTCCTCCTCACTCTGCTCCGCTCAGTCGGCCTCATGGACACTGCGCTCTCCTGGTTCTCCTCTTATCTCTCAGACCGCACTTTCAGCGTATCATTTGCGGGCTCTGTTTCTTCCCCTCTTTCCCTTGCTGTTGGGGTTCCTCAGGGCTCGGTCCTCGGCCCCCTGCTCTTTTCTCTCTACACAGCCCCCATTGGACAAACCATAGCTAGATTTGGCTTCAGGTACCATCTTTATGCTGATGACACCCAATTATACACATCTTCCCGTGACATCACCCCTGCACTCATACAGAACACCAGTGACTGTCTCTCTGCTGTCTCTAATATCATGTCCTCACTCTGACACTAAATCTCTCTAAGACTGAGCTACTACTGTTTCCACCATCTAATAGATCTGTCCCTGATATATCCATTGCAGTCTCAGGCCTTACTATAACTCCTAGGCAGTAGGCCCGCTGCCTCGGGGTCATGTGTGACGCAGACCTTTCCTTCACCCCTCATATTGAATCACTCGCACGTTCATGTCACCTCCACCTCAAAAACATCTCCAGAATACGCCCTTTCCTTACCAGAGATACACTAAAGACACTTATTGTCTCTCTGATTCATTCTCGCCTTGACTACTGTAACTCCTTACTAATCCGTCTTCCCCTCACTAAACTCTCCCCTCTACAATCTATTCTGAATGCAGCGGCTCATCTACCAGGCTAGACGCTACAGCGAGGCCTCTGGTCTGTGCCGGTCACTACAGCGAGGCCTCCGGTCTGTGCCGGTCACTACAGCGAGGCCTCGGGTCTGTGCCAATCACTACACTGGCTGCCTATTCAATATAGAATAAAATATAAAGTTCTCCCCCTCCCCCACAAGGCTCTCCATAATGCCGCACCTCCCTACATTTCCTCCCTCATCTCTGTCTACCGCCCAACCCCCGCTCTCCGCTCACTCAATGACCTAACACTTCCATCCTCTATTATCAGAACCTCCCCCGCTCGTATACAAGACTTCTCCCGAGCTGCACCACTTCTCTGGAATGCTCTACCCCGGACAATTAGAGTAACTCCCAATTTCTACAGCTTCAAACGCAAACTAAAGACGCATCTTATCAGACCGGCCGATCACAATGTCTAACGTAAACCCTTCCCCCTCCTCTGTCCCCGCCCCCACATTACCCCACATGATATGATGTCATCTCAGGATAACTTTATAGGTCCAAGCTCCATCCACATGTTACAGGACACGACTGGTGACGGCTCATAAAGTCTTATGTTTGTGTAATGACAGTCACCTCTATTACAGAAGGGTCTGACCCCTGTATAAGTAATGCCGCCCCTGCTACCTCTGGTGTCACCCCCTCTACCTCATAGACTGTAAGCTCTTGTGTCCTCCCCTCTACCTCATAGATTGTAAGCTCTTGTGAGCAGGGCCCTCAGTCCCATTGTGTGAAATGACTTTCTTTGTAATGTATCTATCTGTCTGTATTTGAACCCTACACATTGTACAGCGCTGCGGAATATGTTGGCGCTATAGAAATAAAATGTATTATTATTATTATTATATGGTGGTGGCTGATAACAGAGAGCAGTAGCCTGTATATCTGGCGGTTACCTTGGTGATCAGTTCCAGTTCCTCCACGTACCCGCGCTCCGTCTCCAGCAGTTCCCTCGCGGTCCGTCCTCTTTTGCGCTCCCAGCGACGTCTCTGATCCCGCACAGGAGACTCCGCACTGAGCGACCACATCATAAAGCAGACTGACAACAGAGGGAGGAGCAATCAGGGGCTCTGCGGGGGAGGGGCTTATGTAGGGAGGAGTCTCCAGCGCCACACAGGCCACACCCCCTTCTCACCCCCATCCTCCTCCTCTCTATCCCCCGGTATAACCCCCATCCTCCTCCTCCTCTCTATCCCCCGGTATAACCCCCATCCTCCTCCTCCTCCTCTCTATCCCCCGGTATAACCCCCATCCTCCTCCTCTCTATCCCCCGGTATAACCCCCATCCTCCTCCTCTCTATCCCCCGGTATAACCCCCATCCTCCTCTCTATCCCCCGGTATAACCCCCATCCTCCTCTCTATCCCCCGGTATAACCCCCATCCTCCTCTCTATCCCCCGGTATAACCCCCATCCTCCTCCTCCTCCTCTCTATCCCCCGGTATAACCCCCATCCTCCTCCTCCTCCTCCTCTCTATCCCCCGGTATAACCCCCATCCTCCTCCTCCTCCTCCTCTCTATCCCCCGGTATAACCCCCATCCTCCTCCTCCTCCTCTCTATCCCCCGGTATAACCCCCATCCTCCTCCTCCTCCTCTCTATCCCCCGGTATAACCCCCATCCTCCTCCTCCTCCTCTCTATCCCCCGGTATAACCCCCATCCTCCTCCTCCTCCTCTCTATCCCCCGGTATAACCCCCATCCTCCTCTCTATCCCCCGGTATAACCCCCATCCTCCTCTCTATCCCCCGGTATAACCCCCATCCTCCTCCTCCTCTCTATCCCCCGGTATAACCCCCATCCTCCTCCTCCTCGCTATCCCCCGGTTTAACCCCCATCCTCCTCCTCCTCTCTATCCCCCGGTATAACCTCCATCCTCCTCCTCCTCTCTATCCCCCGGTATAACCCCCATCCTCCTCCTCCTCTCTATCCCCCGGTATAACCCCCATCCTCCTCCTCCTCCTCTCTATCCCCCGGTATAACCCCCCCCCCCCCCCCCCATCATCCTCCTCCTCCTCTCTATCCCCCGGTATAACCCCCCCCATCATCCTCCTCCTCCTCTCTATCCCCCGGTATAACCCCCCACCCTCCTCCTCCTCCTCTCTATCCCCCGGTATAACCCCCATCCTCCTCCTCTCTATCCCCCGGTATAACCCCCATCCTCCTCCTCCTCCTCCTCTCTATCCCCCGGTATAACCCCCATCCTCATCCTCCTCCTCTCTATCCCCCGGTATAACCCCCATCCTCCTCCTCCTCCTCCTCCTCTCTATCCCCCGGTATAACCCCCATCCTCCTCCTCCTCTTCTCTATCCCCCGGTATAACCCCCATCCTCCTCCTCCTCTTCTCTATCCCCCGGTATAACCCCCATCCTCCTCCTCCTCTTCTCTATCCCCCGGTATAACCCCCATCCTCCTCCTCCTCTTCTCTATCCCCCGGTATAACCCCCATCCTCCTCCTCCTCCTCTCTATCCCCCGGTATAACCCCCATCCTCCTCCTCCTCTCTATCCCCCAGTATAACCCCCATCCTCCTCCTCCTCCTCCTCTCTATCCCCCGGTATAACCCCCATCCTCCTCCTCCTCCTCCTCTCTATCCCCCTACCCACTACACTGGCTGCCTCTATCCCCCGGTATAACCCCCATCCTCCTCCTCCTCCTCTCTATCCCCCGGTATAACCCCCATCCTCCTCCTCCTCTCTATCCCCCGGTATAACCCCCATCCTCCTCCTCCTCTCTATCCCCCGGTATAACCCCCATCCTCCTCCTCCTCCTCCTCTCTATCCCCCGGTATAACCCCCATCCTCCTCTTCTCTATCCCCCGGTATAACCCCCATCCTCCTCCTCCTCTCTATCCCCCGGTATAACCCCCATCCTCCTCCTCCTCCTCCTCCTCTCTATCCCCCGGTATAACCCCCCATCCTCCTCCTCCTCCTCTCTATCCCCCGGTATAACCCCCCATCCTCCTCCTCCTCCTCTCTATCCCCCGGTATAACCCCCATCCTCCTCCTCCTCCTCTCTATCCCCCGGTATAACCCCCATCCTCCTCCTCCTCCTCTCTATCCCCCGGTATAACCCCCATCCTCCTCCTCTCTATCCCCCGGTATAACCCCCATCCTCCTCCTCCTCCTCCTCTCTATCCCCCGGTATAACCCCCATCCTCCTCCTCCTCCTCCTCTCTATCCCCCGGTATAACCCCCATCCTCCTCCTCCTCCTCCTCTCTATCCCCCGGTATAACCCCCATCCTCCTCCTCTCTATCCCCCGGTATAACCCCCATCCTCCTCCTCCTCTCTATCCCCCGGTATAACCCCCATCCTCCTCCTCCTCCTCCTCTCTATCTCCCGGTATAACCCCCATCCTCCTCCTCCTCCTCTCTATCCCCCGGTATAACCCCCATCCTCCTCCTCCTCCTCTCTATCCCCCGGTATAACCCCCCACCCTCCTCCTCCTCTCTATCCCCCGGTATAACCCCCATCCTCCTCCTCCTCCTCCTCTCTATCTCCCGGTATAACCCCCATCCTCCTCCTCCTCCTCTCTATCCCCCGGTATAACCCCCATCCTCCTCCTCCTCCTCTCTATCCCCCGGTATAACCCCCACCCTCCTCCTCCTCCTCTCTATCCCCCGGTATAACCCCCATCCTCCTCCTCCTCCTCTCTATCCCCCGGTATAACCCCCATCCTCCTCCTCCTCCTCTCTATCCCCCGGTATAACCCCCATCCTCCTCCTCCTCCTCCTCTCTATCCCCCGGTATAACCCCCATCCTCCTCCTCCTCCTCCTCTCTATCTCCCGGTATAACCCCCCATCCTCATCCTCCTCCTCTCTATCCCCCGGTATAACCCCCATCCTCCTCCTCCTCCTCCTCTCTATCCCCCGGTATAACCCCCATCCTCCTCCTCCTCCTCCTCTCTATCTCCCGGTATAACCCCCATCCTCATCCTCCTCCTCTCTATCCCCCGGTATAACCCCCATCCTCCTCCTCCTCCTCCTCTCTATCCCCCGGTATAACCCCCATCCTCCTCCTCCTCCTCCTCCTCTCTATCCCCCGGTATAACCCCCCACCCTCCTCCTCCTCTCTATCCCCCGGTATAACCCCCATCCTCCTCCTCCTCCTCCTCTCTATCTCCCGGTATAACCCCCATCCTCCTCCTCCTCCTCTCTATCCCCCGGTATAACCCCCATCCTCCTCCTCCTCCTCTCTATCCCCCGGTATAACCCCCACCCTCCTCCTCCTCCTCTCTATCCCCCGGTATAACCCCCATCCTCCTCCTCCTCCTCTCTATCCCCCGGTATAACCCCCATCCTCCTCCTCCTCCTCCTCTCTATCTCCCGGTATAACCCCCATCCTCCTCCTCCTCTTCTCTATCCCCCGGTATAACCCCCATCCTCCTCCTCCTCTTCTCTATCCCCCATCCTCCTCCTCCTCCTCTTCTCTATCCCCCATCCTCCTCCTCCTCCTCTCTATCCCCCGGTATAACCCCCATCCTCCTCCTCCTCCTCTCTATCCCCCGGTATAACCCCCATCCTCCTCCTCCTCCTCTCTATCCCCCGGTATAACCCCCATCCTCCTCCTCTCTATCCCCCGGTATAACCCCCATCCTCCTCCTCTCTATCCCCCGGTATAACCCCCATCCTCCTCCTCTCTATCCCCCATCCTCCTCCTCTCTATCCCCCGGTATAACCCCCATCCTCCTCCTCTCTATCCCCCGGTATAACCCCCATCCTCCTCCTCCTCCTCCTCTCTATCCCCCGGTATAACCCCCATCCTCCTCCTCCTCCTCCTCTCTATCCCCCGGTATAACCCCCATCCTCCTCCTCCTCCTCCTCTCTATCCCCCGGTATAACCCCCATCCTCCTCCTCCTCCTCCTCTCTATCCCCCGGTATAACCCCCATCCTCCTCCTCCTCCTCCTCTCTATCCCCCGGTATAACCCCCATCCTCCTCCTCCTCCTCCTCTCTATCCCCCGGTATAACCCCCATCCTCCTCCTCCTCTCTATCCCCCGGTATAACCCCCATCCTCCTCCTCCTCCTCCTCTCTATCCCCCGGTATAACCCCCATCCTCCTCCTCCTCCTCCTCTCTATCCCCCGGTATAACCCCCATCCTCCTCCTCCTCCTCTCTATCCCCCGGTATAACCCCCATCCTCCTCCTCCTCCTCTCTATCCCCCGGTATAACCCCCATCCTCCTCCTCCTCCTCCTCTCTATCCCCCGGTATAACCCCCATCCTCCTCCTCCTCCTCCTCTTCTCTATCCCCCGGTATAACCCCCATCCTCCTCCTCCTCCTCTTCTCTATCCCCCGGTATAACCCCCATCCTCCTCCTCCTCCTCCTCTCTATCCCCCGGTATAACCCCCATCCTCCTCCTCCTCCTCTCTATCCCCCGGTATAACCCCCATCCTCCTCCTCTCTATCCCCCGGTATAACCCCCATCCTCCTCCTCCTCCTCTCTATCCCCCGGTATAACCCCCATCCTCCTCCTCCTCCTCTCTATCCCCCGGTATAACCCCCATCCTCCTCCTCCTCCTCTCTATCCCCCGGTATAACCCCCATCCTCCTCCTCCTCCTCTCTATCCCCCGGTATAACCCCCATCCTCCTCCTCCTCTTCTCTATCCCCCGGTATAACCCCCATCCTCCTCCTCCTCTCTATCCCCCGGTATAACCCCCATCCTCCTCCTCCTCCTCCTCTCTATCCCCCGGTATAACCCCCCATCCTCCTCCTCCTCCTCTCTATCCCCCGGTATAACCCCCATCCTCCTCCTCCTCCTCTCTATCCCCCGGTATAACCCCCATCCTCCTCCTCTCTATCCCCCGGTATAACCCCCATCCTCCTCCTCTCTATCCCCCGGTATAACCCCCATCCTCCTCCTCCTCCTCTCTATCCCCCGGTATAACCCCCATCCTCCTCCTCCTCCTCTCTATCCCCCGGTATAACCCCCATCCTCCTCCTCCTCCTCCTCTCTATCCCCCGGTATAACCCCCATCCTCCTCCTCCTCTCTATCCCCCGGTATAACCCCCATCCTCCTCCTCCTCTCTATCCCCGGTATAACCCCCATCCTCCTCCTCCTCCTCTCTATCCCCAGGTATAACCCCCATCCTCCTCCTCCTCCTCTCTATCCCCCGGTATAACCCCCATCCTCCTCCTCCTCCTCTCTATCCCCCGGTATAACCCCCATCCTCCTCCTCCTCCTCTCTATCCCCCGGTATAACCCCCATCCTCCTCCTCCTCCTCTCTATCCCCCGGTATAACCCCCATCCTCCTCCTCCTCCTCTCTATCCCCCGGTATAACCCCCATCCTCCTCCTCCTCCTCTCTATCCCCCGGTATAACCCCCATCCTCCTCCTCCTCCTCTCTATCCCCAGGTATAACCCCCATCCTCCTCCTCCTCCTCTCTATCCCCCGGTATAACCCCCATCCTCCTCCTCCTCTCTATCCCCAGGTATAACCCCCATCCTCCTCCTCCTCCTCGTCTTTCTCTTCTCACCTGTTTATTTGCCGCGCGGTTAATTCAAATCGACTTCCTGTTTCAGTGACCACATGACCATTGACCAGATGAACCACAGTGACACCTGCTGGTGAGAGAGGAGAACTGCAGGCGGAGGAAGAGGAGCAAAAGCCTGCAGAACCTTCTACGCCATCAGAAGACAACTGTACCACTTCAAACCACCAGTGAGGGTCTGGATGAAGATATTTGACGCTGTCATCTCCCCGATCCTTCTCTATGGCAGTGAGGTTTGGGGCCCAGCCACCTACCCAGACCAGTCAAAGTGGGATTCCAGCCCAACAGAGAACTTCCACCTGGAGTTCTGCAAATACCTGCTCCATGTCCATCGCAACACCACCAACATGGCCTGCAGGGCAGAGCTAGGCAGACTCCCCCTATGGCTCACCATACAGAAGAGGGCGCTAGCTTTCCAGGCACACATCCAGGGGAGCGACTCCTACCACCACCAAGCATGGCTAAGCCACCGGAGCAAACCAGACATTCACCAACCAAACAGCAGCCAACCACCAAACCAAAAACACCAACAGATGATAACCAAGGCCGAAATAAAGGCGACCACAGAGGCAAACAGAGAGCGGTACATTGAAGAATGGAGAAACCAAATAAATAACTCCAAGAAACTCACCAATGTGTACCAATCCCTACAAAGGGACTACACCATGGCCACCTACCTGGAGAGAATACGCCACCCCAAGCACAGACAGACCCTGAGCCGGTACAGACTGAGCGCCCACAACCTAGAGATAGAGACGGGGCGATACAGGCAGACGTACAAGCCACGGGAGAAGAGACTGTGCCAGCACTGTGACCAGGGGGCCCTAGAAGACCAGACCCACTTCCTGCTACACTGCACCAAATACTCAGCTGTGAGGGCCGTCTACTACCAAAGACTCTCTGCCCACATCCCAGACTGGGAGAAGAGGAAACTCTACATCCTACTGGGAGAAGAAGAGGCCACTGTGGAGATCGCTGCCCAATACGTGTCCAGCTGTCACCAAACAAGAGGAAGATGAGACTCCATGGACTGTTATATTTATCCCAATACACCCGCCCCGCCCCACCCCACCCCCACCTCCCCATATAGCGGTCACCAACGAAGAGGAAGATGAGACTCCACGGACTGTTATATTTATCCCAAAACACCCGCCCCACCCCACCCCCACCTCCCCATATAGCGGTCACCAACTAAGAGGAAGATGAGACTCCACGGATTGTTATATTTATCCCAATACACCCGCACCACCCAACCCCCCCATATAGCAGTCACCAAATAAGAGGAAGATGAGACTCCACGGACTGTTATATTTATCCCAATACACCCGCCCCACCCCACCCCCACCTCCCCATATAGCGGTCACCAACTAAGAGGAAGATGAGACTCCACGGACTGTTATATTTATCCCAATACACCCCCCCACCCCCACCTCCCCATATAGCAGTCACCAACTAAGAGGAAGATGAGACTCCACGGACTGTTATATTTATCCCAATACACCCCCCCACCCCCACCCCACTCCCCCATATAGCGGTCACCAACTAAGAGGAAGATGAGACTCCACGGACTGTTATATTTATCCCAATACACCCACCCTGCCCCACCCCCACTTCTCCATATAGCGGCCACCAACAAAGAGGAAGATGAGACTCCACGGACTGTTATATTTATCCCAATACACCCGCCCCACCCCACCCCCCCATATAGCAGTCACCAACTAAGAGGAAGATGAGACTCCACGGACTGTTATATTTATCCCAATACACCCGCCCCACCCCACCCCCCATATAGCGGCCACCAACAAAGAGGAAGATGAGACTCCACGGACTGTTATATTTATCCCAATACACCCGCCCCACCCCCACCCCACCCCCCCATATAGCGGTCACCAACTAAGAGGAAGATGAGACTCCACGGACTGTTATATTTATCCCAATACACCCACCCCACCCCCACCTCCCCATATAGCAGTCACCAACGAAGAGGAAGAGGAGACTCCACGGACTGTTATATTTATCCCAAAACACCCGCCCCACCCCCACCTCCCCATATAGCAGTCACCAACGAAGAGGAAGATGAGACTCCACGGACTGTTAAATTTATCCCAATACACCCGCCCCACCCCACCCCCACCTCCCCATATAGCAGCCACCAACTAAGAGGAAGATGAGACTCCACGGACTGTTATACCCCAATACACCCGCCCCGCCCCACCATATAGCGGTCACCAACGAAGAGGAAGATGAGACTCCAGGGACTGTTATACCCCAATACACCCACCCCACCCCCACATAGCGGTCACCAAACAAGAGGAAGATGAGACTCCACGGACTGTTATATTTATCCCAATACACCCGCCCCACCCCCCACCCCCATATAGCGGTCACCAACTAAGAGGAAGATGAGACTCCACGGACTGTTATATTTATCCCAATACACCCACCCCACCCCCACATAGCAGTCACCAACGAAGAGGAAGAGGAGACTCCACGGACTGTTAAATTTATCCCAATACACCCGCCCCACCCCCACCTCCCCATATAGCAGCCACCAACTAAGAGGAAGATGAGACTCCACGGACTGTTATACCCCAATACACCCGCCCCACCCCACCATATAGCGGTCACCAACGAAGAGGAAGATGAGACTCCAGGGACTGTTATACCCCAATACACCCGCCCCACCCCCACATAGCGGTCACCAACTAAGAGGAAGATGAGACTCCACGGATTGTTATATTTATCCCAATACACCCGCCCCCTCATATAGCGGTCACCAACTAAGAGGAAGATGAGACTCCACGGACTGTTATACCCCAAATCACCCACCCCACCATATAGCGGTCACCAACTAAGAGGAATGTAACAATGCAAGTTATCAGATTTGGAGTCCAAATGGTGGGGCAAATGGTACAGTACTTAAATATTAATAAATAAGTACCTCAGAAGTAGAAGAAACCATGGTCAGGCGTTAGCAAGGTTCGGTACACAGGAGGAGCAAGGTAGTGGTGAGGTTCAGGGCAACACAGAGCAGACAGCCAGAATAATCAGGCACAGGATGGCGTGAGCTGTGAGTTTATATAGGACGGGCTAAACTGTGATTGGCCACAGAACAGGTGATCTCCATAAACCAATTACTCCAACAGAAGAAACCAGACCAGGTAAAGCACAGAACAAAACAAGATTCCAGATAGTACTATGGTTAAGGCCGCAGAACATAGCCAGGAAGTCATGGGTTCAAGACCCAGTGAGTTCAGTTCGTGCCAAGGAAGATGAGATGAGACTCCACGGACTGTTATACCCCAAACCACCCACCTCCCCATATACCAGTCACCAACTGAGGTAGATGAGACGCACGGACTGTTATATTTATCCCAATACACCTGCCCCACCCCCACCTCCTCATATAGCAGTCACCAACTGAGGTAGATGAGACGCACGGACTGTTATATTTATCCCAATACACCCGCCCCACCCCCACCTCCCCATATAGCAGTCACCAACTAAGAGGAAGATGAAACTCCACGGACTGTTATACCCCAAAGCACCTGCCCCACCCCTACCTCCCCATATAGCGGTCACCAACTAAGAGGTAGATGAGACGCACGGACTATCAAACCCCCCGCCCCCCTATGGACTACTAAACCCCCCTAAGCCCCCCCATCACCTGTCTACCCCATACCCACCAACACCCAAATGCCCCAAACAAGAACGAGGAGACCCTAAAGACACTAAAACCCCCAACCCACAGATCCAGTACCCATCCCCCTCCACCACCCCCAACCTTCTTTTTGCTTTGACAACACCAATAGAGATGAGCGAACTCCATTCGATCGAATATCAGGCCGCAAACACAGTAAAAATTCGTATCCCCTCCCACCTTTCCTGGCGCGTTTTTTGCACCAATAACTGTGCAGAGGAGGTGGGACAGGAACTACGACAACGGAGGCAGTGAAAAAAATTGAAAAAACCCATTGGCTGCCGAAAACATGTGACCTCGGATTCATAAGAATAGTGTTGGCCATGTTCGTCTCATTTTGGTTTTGGATAGGGAGGGCTTGGTCTCAGTGTGATACAGGGCTTTCATAGCTTTGGTTAGGGAGGAAATAACAGATCTTATCAGAGCTCAATAGAAATCAATCTGCCAATCATACAGCAGCAGGGGATGTGGGCGAGGACGTGCAAGTGGATACTGAGCCGGATATCCAGTCCACAGTCCAGGTACTGGAGAGGGGCTGCCAGCACCCAATTCACTCCTCCTCCTCCTCCTCCTCCTCCTCTTACAACCCCAGCCCCTACTTCTGAATGTGAATTTTTTTTTTTTTTTTTTTTTTTACTCCTCCCAAGGGCCTGAAATCTAATTTTTTAGGGGTCACCCCAAGGGCCAACAAATCTCTGCAGGTAGAGGCTGAACTAAGTTACAGGGCCTAAATCTCTGCAGGTAGAGGCTGAAGTCACCTGAAGGGCCCCAATCTCTGCTGGAGCTCAGCTTAAGGGCCTGGAACTTCATTTGGAAGGGCTCACGTTAAGGGCCATAAAAGTGAATTTTGGAAGGTCTCACCACATCACACACATCCACAATGACAGGTCAGGGGGGGACTGAAGGATTTCCCATTGTCTATTCCATCTGTGGTTGTCATGGGGGACGTGATATAAAGGGGGGCTCGGTAATGTTTGTGGAGCTTACATTGGGGTTTGTGTCCCTCCATTTGGGGAGTAAAGAAGGTTTCCAGGTATTTCCCCCCACTGTGATAGAGGTTGTAGTGAGTGTGTATAATGTGTAGTTGTTAGGCTGTGATAGTGGGGTAATAGAGGGGCTTTGGTATGTTAGATGCCCCCAGACATGCGCCCCCTGCTGTCCCAGTTACATTGCAGAGGTGTTGCATCATTTCCTGGGGTGTCATAGTGGACTTGGTGACTCTCCTGAGGTGAATGGTGGGATCCCCTGAAACAAAGCATTTTCTCCCATAGACTATAATGGGGTTCCAGATTCCTTCCAATAGTCACATATTGAGATGCTATTCATAACGAATAACGAACATCGAATATTTTACTGTTCGCTCATCTCTAAACATCAAATGTTCTATTCTTTGGTAATGCTAATAAAGCTAATTTGTATCTTGAGTAATGGAGGAGCAGAGGACAGGGAGTAATGGAGGAGGAGGTGGGGAGAGGGAGTAATTGGGGAAGAGGAGACAGGGAGTAATGGTGGAGGTAGGAGGTACAACGAGTAATGGAAGAAGAAGATTCAGGGAGTAATGTAGTCTTCTGATAGGCTCGTGCCTAGTATTAGATCCCTCTCTGTAGTCTACTGACTGGCTCTTGCCTTGTATTACATCCCTCTCTGTAGTCTGCTGACTTGCTCTTGCCTTGTTTTAGATTCCTCTCTGTAGTCTGCTGACTTGCTCTTGCCTTGTATTAGGTCCCTCTCTGTAGTCTGCTGACTGGCTCTTGCCTTGTATTACATCCCTCTCTGTAGTCTGCTGACTTGCTCTTGCCTTGTTTTAGATCCCTCTCTGTAGTTTGCTGACTGGCTCTTGCCTTGTGTTAGGTCCCTCTCTGTAATCTGCTGACTGGCTGTTGCCTTGTATTAGGTCCCTCTCTGTAGTCTGCTGACTGGCTCTTGTCTTGTATTAGATTTCTCTCTATAGTCTGCTGACTGGCTCTTGCCTTGTATTAGGTCCCTCTCTGTTGTCTGATGACTTGCTCTTGCCTTGTATTAGGTCCCTCTCTGTAGTCTGCTGACTGGTTCTTGCCTTGTATTAGGTCCCTCTCTGTAGTCTGCTGACTGGTTCTTGCCTTGTATTATATTCCTCTCTGTAGTCTGCTGACTGGCTCTTGCCTTGTATTAGGTCCCTCTCTGTAGTCTGCTGACTGGCTCTTGCCTTGTGTTAGGTCCCTCTCGGTAGTCTGCTGACTTGCTCTTGCCTTGTATTAGGTCCCTCTTTGTAGTCTGCTGACTGGCTCTTGCCTTGTGTTAGGTCCCTCTCGGTAATCTGCTGACTGGCTCTTGTCTTGTATTAGATCCCTCTCTGTAGTCTGCTGACTTGCCCTTGCCTTGTATTAGGCCCCTCTCTGTAGTCTGCTGACTGGCTCTTGCCTTGTATTAGATCCCTCTCTGTAGTCTGCTGACTGGCTCTTGTCTTGTATTAGATCCCTCTCTGTTGTCTGATGACTTGCCCTTGCCTTGTATTAGGCCCCTCTCTGTAGTCTGCTGACTGGCTCTAGCCTTGTATTAGGTCCCTCTCTGTAGTCTGCTGACTGGCTCTTGCCTTGTATTAGGTCCCTCTCTGTAGTCTGCTGACTGGCTCTTGCCTTGTATTAGGTCCCTCTCTGCAGTCGCATGACTGGCTCTTGCCTTGTATTATGTCCCTCTCTGTAGTCTGCTGACTGGCTCTTGCCTTGTATTAGATTTCTCTCTATAGTCTGCTGACTGGCTCTTGCCTTGTATTAGGTCCCTCTCTGTTGTCTGATGACTTGCTCTTGCCTTGTATTAGGTCCCTCTCTGTAGTCTGCTGACTGGTTCTTGCCTTGTATTAGATCCCTCTCTGTAGTCTGCTGACTTGCTCTTGCCTTGTATTAGGTCCTTCTCTGTAGTCTGCTGACTGGCTCTTGCCTTGTGTTAGGTCCCTCTCTGTAATCTGCTGACTGGCTATTGCCTTGTGTTAGGTCCCTCTCTGTAATCTGCTGACTGGCTCTTGTCTTGTATTAAATCCCT
The DNA here is from genome assembly GCF_031893055.1 of Leptodactylus fuscus. Taxonomy (NCBI): domain Eukaryota; kingdom Metazoa; phylum Chordata; class Amphibia; order Anura; family Leptodactylidae; genus Leptodactylus; species Leptodactylus fuscus. Next base: position 1,219,455 of record NC_134265.1, on the reverse strand, counting down.
CTCTGTAGTCTGCTGACTGGCTCTTGCCTTGTATTAGGTCCCTCTCTGTAGTCTGCTGACTTGCCCTTGCCTTGTATTAGGTCCCTCTCTGTAGTCTGCTGACTGGCTCTTGCCTTGTATTAGATTTCTCTCTATAGTCTGCTGACTGGCTCTTGCCTTGTATTAGGTCCCTCTCTGTTGTCTGATAACTTGCTCTTGCCTTGTATTAGGTCCCTCTCTGTAGTCTGCTGACTGGCTCTTGCCTTGTATTAGGTCCCTCTCTGTAGTCTGCTGACTGGCTCTTGCCTTGTATTAGGTCCCTCTCTGTAGTCTGCTGACTGGCTCTTGCCTTGTATTAGATCCCTCTCTATAGTCTGTTGACTGGCTCTTGCCTTGTATTAGGTCCCTCTCTGTAGTCTGCTGACTGGCTCTTGCCTTGTATTAGATCCCTCTCTGTTGTCTGATGACTTGCCCTTGCCTTGTATTAGGCCCCTCTCTGTAGTCTGCTGACTGGCTCTAGCCTTGTATTAGGTCCCTCTCTGTAGTCTGCTGACTGGCTCTTGCCTTGTATTAGGTCCCTCTCTGCAGTCGCATGACTGGCTCTTGCCTTGTATTATGTCCCTCTCTGTAGTCTGCTGACTGGCTCTTGCCTTGTATTAGATTTCTCTCTATAGTCTGCTGACTGGCTCTTGCCTTGTATTAGGTCCCTCTCTGTTGTCTGATGACTTGCTCTTGCCTTGTATTAGGTCCCTCTCTGTAGTCTGCTGATTGGTTCTTGCCTTGTATTAGGTCCCTCTCTGTAGTCTGCTGACTGGTTCTTGCCTTGTATTATATTCCTCTCTGTAGTCTGCTGACTTGCTCTTGCCTTGTATTAGGTCCCTCTTTGTAGTCTGCTGACTGGCTCTTGCCTTGTGTTAGGTCCCTCTCGGTAATCTGCTGACAGGCTGTTGCCTTGTATTAGGTCCCTCTCTGTAGTCTGCTGACTGGCTCTTGTCTTGTATTAGATCCCTCTCTGTAGTCTGCTGACTTGCCCTTGCCTTGTATTAGGCCCCTCTCTGTAGTCTGCTGACTGGTTCTTGCCTTGTATTAGGTCCCTCTCTGCAGTCTGCTGACTGGCTCTTGCCTTGTATTAGGCCCCTCTCTGTAGTCTGCTGACTGGCTCTTGCCTTGTATTAGGTCCCTCTCTGCAGTCTGCTGACTGGCTCTTGCCTTGTATTAGATTTCTCTCTATAGTCTGCTGACTGGCTCTTGCCTTGTATTAGGTCCCTCTCTGTAGTCTGCTGACTGGTTCTTGCCTTGTATTAGGTCCCTCTCTGTAGTCTGCTGACTGGCTCTTGCCTTGTATTAGATCCCTCTCTGTAGTCTGCTGACTGGCTCTTGCCTTGTATTAGGTCCCTCTCTGTAGTCTGCTGACTGGCTCTTGCCTTGTATTAGATTTCTCTCTATAGTCTGCTGACTGGCTCTTGCCTTGTATTAGGTCCCTCTCTGTTGTCTGATGACTTGCTCTTGCCTTGTATTAGGTCCCTCTCTGTAGTCTGCTGACTGGTTCTTGCCTTGTATTAGATCCCTCTCTGTAGTCTGCTGACTTGCTCTTGCCTTGTATTAGGTCCCTCTCTGTAGTCTGCTGACTTGCTCTTGCCTTGTATTAGGTCCCTCTCTGTAGTCTGCTGACTGGCTCTTGCCTTGTGTTAGGTCCCTCTCTGTAATCTGCTGACTGGCTCTTGTCTTGTATTAAATCCCTCTCTGTAGTCTGCTGACTGGCTCTTGCCTTGTATTAGATCCCTCTCTGTAGTCTGCTGACTGGCTCTTGCCTTGTATTAGGTCCCTCTCTGTAGTCTGCTGACTGGCTCTTGCCTTGTATTAGGTCCCTCTCTGTAGTCTGCTGACTGGCTCTTGCCTTGTATTAGGTCCCTCTCTATTGTCTGATGACTTGCTCTAGCCTTGTATTAGGTCCCTCTCTGTAGTCTGCTGACTTGCCCTTGCCTTGTATTAGGTCCCTCTCTGTAGTCTGATGACTTGCTCTTGCCTTGTATTAGGTCCCTCTCTGTTGTCTGATGACTTGCTCTTGCCTTGTATTAGGTCCCTCTCTGTAGTCTGCTGACTGGCTCTTGCCTTGTATTAGGTCCCTCTCTGTAGTCTGCTGACTGGCTCTTGCCTTGTATTAGGTCCCTCTCTGTAGTCTGCTGACTGGCTCTTGCCTTGTATTAGATCCCTCTCTATAGTCTGCTGACTGGCTCTTGCCTTGTATTAGGTCCCTCTCTGTAGTCTGCTGACTGACTCTTGCCTTGTATTAGATCCCTCTCTATAGTCTGCTGACTGGCTCTTGCCTTGTATTAGATCCCTCTCTATAGTCTGCTGACTGGCTATTTCCTTGTATTAGGTCCCTCTCTATTGTCTGATAACTTGCTCTAGCCTTGTATTAGGTCCCTCTCTGTAGTCTGCTGACTGACTCTTGCCTTGTATTAGATCCCTCTCTATAGTCTGCTGACTGGCTATTTCCTTGTATTAGGTCCCTCTCTATTGTCTGATAACTTGCTCTAGCCTTGTATTAGGTCCCTCTCTGTAGTCTGCTGACTGGCTCTTGCCTTGTATTAGGTCCCTCTCTGTAGTCTGCTGACTGGCTCTTGCCTTGTATTAGATCCCTCTCTATAGTCTGCTGACTGGTTCTTGCCTTGTATTAGGTCCCTCTCTGTAGTCTGCTGACTGACTCTTGCCTTGTGTTGATTATACCTCCTAAGGAAGCCCTGTAGTAGGCTGAAACACGTAGAGGGGAACTCTCTTGCACCTAGGGGTAACAAGACTCTTGCCTTGTATTAGATCCGTCTCTGAAGTCTGCTGACTTGCTCTTGCCTTGTATTAGGTCCCTCCCTATTGTCTGCTGACTGGCTCTTGACTTGTATTAAATCCCTCTCTTTAGTCTGCTGACAGGCTCTTGCCTTGTATTAGGTCCCTCTCTGTAGTCTGCTGACTTGCTCTTGCCTTGTATTAGGTCCTTCCCTATTGTCTGCTGACTGGCTCTTGACTTGTATTTAATCCCTCTCTGTAGTCTGCTGACTGGTCACTCTCTGTAGTCTGCTGACTGGCTCTTGCCTTGTATGAGGTCACTCTCTGTAGTCTGCTGACTGGCTCTTGACTTGTATTTAATCCCTCTCTGTAGTCTGCTGACTGGTCACTCTCTGTAGTCTGCTGACTGGCTCTTGCCTTGTATGAGGTCACTCTCTGTAGTCTGCTGACTGGCTCTTGCCTTGTATGAGGTCACTCTCTGTAGTCTGCTGACTGGCTCTTGCCTTGTATTAGAGCCCTCTCTGTAATCTGCTGACTGGCTCTTGCCATGTATTAGATCCCTCTCTGTGGTCTGCTGACTGGCTCTTGCCTTGTATGAGGTCACTCTCTGTAGTCTGCTGACTGGCTCTTGCCTTGTATTAGATCCCTCTCTGTAATCTGCTGACTGGCTCTTGCCTTGTATTAGGTCACTCTCTGTAGTCTGCTGACTGGCTCTTGCCTTGTATTAGGTCACTCTCTGTAGTCTGCTGACTGGCTCTTGCCTTGTATTAGGTCACTCTCTATAGTCTGCTGACTTGCTCTTGCCTTGTATGAGGTCACTCTCTGTAATCTGCTGACTGGCTCTTGCCATGTATTAGGTCCCGCTCTGTAGTCTGCTGACTGGCTCTTGCCTTGTATGAGGTCACTCTCTGTAGTCTGCTGACTGGCTCTTGCCTTGTATTAGGTCACTCTCTGTAATCTGCTGACTGGCTCTCGCTATGTATTAGATCCCTCTGTAGTCTGCTGACTGGCTCTTGCCCTATACTCTGTGACCCCGGATATGTCCTCACACAGGATGTTTTTAGACACTTTTATAATGGTTGACGTTTGGGTCCTACAGCTATATTTATAAGTTGGGGCCCCGGAGATGGAAAATACTGGTCAGCTTCCCAATGTGTCAGTACAATATTATGCTTCGCCTGCAGCAGGAGCCTCCCCTCTACTTTTCTTACTGCTATAGGCAGCCCGGAGTGCTAAGCCCTGCCCCTTTGGAAATTATCAGTCTGTGGCATCTCCACTGTTTCTCGGTTTGTTGCACTGTAATTGAATATTGTACAACAATGAGTGAAAGGCTCATATTCTGTGGCCACACACTGGGAATATATGAGGGGAGTCAGGGGACACGGACTGTAGATGCCACAGTCGCCATCTGGTGGTCAGAGACTCACTGACTGCTATAGCAGCATTTGACCGCCAGTAAGTACACAACTACTCGGCTCCAGCCACAAACCACAGGACACGGGAGGATGGTGCTGTAGACTGGTTTATTACAAGGCCACCAGAAGTCAGGAGAGGACACGCTGTCACCTGAAGACCCTGTGAGGGAGGACAAAGGAGTCATTGGAGGGTAAATGGGTAATAGGGTGGGATTGTGGGACATCGGAGGGTGGATTAGTGGAATGTTACAGGGCAGACTAGAAGGACATCAGAGGGTGAGATTATGGGACATCGGAGGGTAGATTAGTGGGATGTTACAGGGCAGACTAGTAGGACATCAGAGGGTGAGATTATGGGACATCGGAGGGTAGATTAGTGGGATGTTACAGGGCAGACTAGTAGGACATCAGAGGGTGAAATTGGGATGTCAGAGGATGGGGTGGTGGGACACTGAGGTCAGACAAGTGGGATGTCAGAGGATGGGGTGGTGGGACACTGAGGTTAGATAAGTGGGATATTTGAGGATGGGATTGTGGGACACTGAGGTTAGATAAGTGGGATGTCAGAGGATGGGATTGTGGGACACTGAGGTCAGACAAGTGGGATGTCAGAGGATGGGATTGTGGGACACTGAGGTCAGACAAGTGGGATGTCAGAGGATGGGATTGTGGGACACTGAGGTCGGACAAGTGGGATGTCAGAGGGTGGGATTGTGGGACACTGATGTTGGACAAGTGGGATGTCAGAGGGTGGGATTGTGGGACACTGATGTTGGACAAGTGGGATGTCAGAGGGTGGGATTGTGGGACACTGATGTTGGACAATTGGGATGTCAGAGGGTGGGATTGTGGGACACTGATGTTGGACAAGTGGGATGTCAGAGGGTGGGATTGTGGGACACTGATGTTGGACAAGTGGGATGTCAGAGGGTGGGATTGTGGGACACTGATGTTGGACAAGTGGGATGTCAGAGGGTGGGATTGTGGGACACTGATGTTGGACAAGTGGGATGTCAGAGGGTGGGATTGTGGGACACTGATGTTGGACAAGTGGGATGTCAGAGGGTGGGATTGTGGGACACTGATGTTGGACAAGTGGGATGTCAGAGGGTGGGATTGTGGGACACTGATGTTGGACAAGTGGGATGTCAGAGGGTGGGATTGTGGGACACTGATGTTGGACAAGTGGGATGTCAGAGGGTGGGATTGTGGGACACTGATGTTGGACAAGTGGGATGTCAGAGGGTGGGATTGTGGGACACTGATGTTGGACAATTGGGATGTCCGAGGACAGATGAGTAGGACATTGAAGGTTTGGCTTGTAGGAAGTGGAGGGTCAACATGTGGGACATTGGGTGGCAAATGAGTGGGAGAATTTAACGGAATGATCAGTAATGGAACATTGGAGGTTGGCAATGGGACATCATAAAATAGAGCAGCAGTGATATCTGAATATTTGGGTATAAGATGAGCTATAAACACCCCCACCCTTCCCCAGGTCACACTGTCAGTGGTACTGGAAGCTGAGATATGGGATGATGTGTGTAGATGAAGTGGGAGGTGAGCAGTCACCCATCAGTATCCTCGGTCATGGTGAGCGGTCACTGTGCTCGTCATTGGTCAGTCATTTCATGGCTCCTGCATACAGCAGCCCAGGTCTCAGCTTCCTGGACCATTGATGATTTGGAGTTGAAGATATGTTCTATAATTTGCGGCCAGGTGTAGGTGGGAAATGAAGGGTCTGTCCAGTCATAAAGCTCAGCAGTGACTTGTGGGACTGTAATCTCACTGGCAGCCACCAGAGAACAATGACACCTCTCCTCCATACTCTTTTCTCAGGATGACTTCCAACTCTGCAATGCTCGTGGTCACCACGTCGTAGGGACTTTCATTGCGGCCTAGTCTTCCTTCTGCCCTCCTATTTCCATTGGATTGCACACAACAGAACGCACTCCAAAAAAAGGTGGGGACATTGACGCGGTTCCGTAACCACTTGCCCTTGCCAGGGTGGGATCCGGAGATGATGACCCCGCTGAGGACATGGGTTTGTCGACATGTAGTCAGAATCTTGTCTCGCAGAAAACTCTCATAGGTATTCCAGGTCCCACTGTTGAATGTTGAATCCTGAGGCGCCATGTTTGTGTAGGTGAATGTGGCGAGCTGGGAGGTGCTGCTGTGGTGCATGCTGGGATTGACATGGCCGCGGCTGTAGCCTGAGTTTCTGTAGTCATCATTCACAGCCTGACTTTCCAGCACATCATCCATGTTTGCCTGCATCGCAGTGTTGGAGGGCTGCAGCATTTCCTTCTGAGCAACTCCACCTAACTGGGGGCAAGAAAAAGTCTATGAGATCAGCCAGATACAGTCACCCAGATACAGTCATCTAGATACAGTCACCTAGATACAGTCACTAAGATAGTCACCCAGATACAGTCATCTAGATACAGTCACTAAGATATAGTCACCCAGATACAGTCACCCAGATACAGTCACTAAGATAGTCACCCAGATACAGTCATCTAGATACAGTCACCCAGATACAGTCATCTAGATACAGTCACTAAGATACAGTCACCCAGATACAGTCATCTAGATACAGACACTAAGATACATTCACTAAAATACAGTCACCCAGATACAGTCACTAAGATACAGTCACCCAGATACAGTCATTTATAGTCACTAAGATACAGTCACTAAGATACAGTCACCCAGATACAGTCATCTAGATGCAGTCACTAAAATACAGTCAGTAAGATAGTCAGGAAGATACAATCACCCATATACAGTCAATCAGATACAGTCACTAAGGTAAAGTCACCCAGATACAGTCAGTAAGGTAGTCACTAAGATACAGTCACTAATATAGTCACTAAGATAGTCAATATGATACAATTACCCAGATACTGTCATGTAGATACAGTCACTAATATAGTCACCCAGTTACAATCACTAAGATACAATTGCCGCGATACAGTCATTCAGATGCAGTCAGTAAGATATGTGGGAAGAATATGCAAATCCATATTTTTTTTTTCTTTAATGTAGATTGTGATTATTATATTAATCCCATGGTGCTCTGTACATTATTATATTAATCCCATGGTGCGCTGTACATTATTATATTAATCCCATGGTGCGCTGTACATTATTATATTAATCCCATGATGCTCTGTACATTATTATATTAATCCCATGGTGCTCTGTACATTATTATATTAATCCCATGGTGCTCTGTACATTATTATATTAATCCCATGGTGCGCTGTACATTATTATATTAATCCCATGGTGCTCTGTACATTATTATATTAATCCAATGGTGCGCTGTACATTATTATATTAATCCCATGGTGCTCTGTACATTATTATATTAATCCCATGGTGCTCTGTACATTATTATATTAATCCCATGGTGCTCTGTACATTATTATATTAATCCCATGGTGCTCTGTACATTATTATATTAATCCCATGGTGCTCTGTACATTATTATATTAATCCCATGGTGATGTACATTATTATATTAATCCCATGGTGCGCTGTACATTATTATATTAATCCCATGGTGCGCTGTACATTATTATATTAATCCCATGATGCTCTGTACATTATTATATTAATCCCATGGTGCTCTGTACATTATTATATTAATCCCATGGTGCTCTGTACATTATTATATTAATCCCATGGTGCTCTGTACATTATTATATTAATCCCATGGTGCTCTGTACATTATTATATTAATCCCATGGTGCTCTGTACATTATTATATTAATCCCATGGTGCTCTGCATTATTATATTAATCCCATGGTGCTGTACATTATTATATTAATCCCATGGTGCTCTGTACATTATTATATTAATCCCATGGTGCTGTACATTTTTATATTAATCCCATGGTGCTCTGTACATTATCATATTAATCCCATGGTGCTCTGTACATTATTATATTAATCCCATGGTGCTCTGCATTATTATATTAATCCCATGGTGCTGTACATTATTATATTAATCCCATGGTGCTCTGTACATTATTATATTAATCCCATGGTGCTCTGTACATTATTATATTAATCCCATGGTGCTCCGTACATTATTATATTAATCCCATGGTGCGCTGTACATTATTATATTAATCCCATGGTATTCTGTACATTATTATATTAATCCCATGGTGCTCTGTACATTATTATATTAATCCCATGGTGCTCTGTACATTATTATATTAATCCCATGGTGCTCTGTACATTATTATATTAATCCCATGGTGCTCTGTACAGTATTATATTAATCCCATGGTGCTGTACATTATTATATTAATCCCATGGTGCTCTGTACATTATTATATTAATCCCATGGTGCTCTGTACATTACTATATTAATCCCATGATGCTGTACATTATTATATTAATCCCATGGTGCTCTGTACATTATTATATTAATCCCATGGTGCTCTGTACATTACTATATTAATCCCATGGTGCTCTGTACATTATTATATTAATCCCATGGTGTTCTGTACATTATTATATTAATCCCATGGTGCACTGTACATTATTATATTAATCCCATGGTGCTCTGTACATTATTATATTAATCCCATGGTGCTCTGTACATTATTATATTAATCCCATGGTGCTGTACATTATTATATTAATCCCATGGTGCTTAATATAATAATGTACAGAATACCATGGGATTAATATAATAATGTGCAGAGCAACATGGGATTAATATAATAATGTACAGAGCACCATGGGAGTAATATAATAATGTACAGAGCACCATGGGATTAATATAATAATGTACAGAGCACTATGGGATTAATATAATAATGTACAGAGCACCATGGGATTAATATAATAATGTACAGCACCATGAGATTAATATAATAATGTACAGAGCATCGTGGGATTAATATAATAATGTACAGCACCATGGGAGTAATATAATAATGTACAGAGCACCATGGGATTAATATAATACTGTACAGAGCACCATGGGATTAATATAATACTGTACAGAGCACCATGGGATTAATATAATAATGTGCAGAGCACCATGGGATTAATATAATAATGTACAGAGCACCATGGGATTAATATAATCATGTACAGAGCACCATGGGATTAATATAATAATGTACAGCACCGTGGGATTAATATAATAATGTACAGAGCACCATGAGATTAATATAATAATGTACAGAGCTCCATGGGATTAATATAATAACGTACAGAGCACCATGAGATTAATATAATAATGTACAGAGCTCCATGGGATTAATATAATAATGTACAGAGCTCCATGGGATTAATATAATAACGTACAGAGCACCATGAGATTAATATAATAATGTACAGAGCACCATGGGATTAATATAATAATGTACAGAGCACTATGGGATTAATATAATAATGTACAGAGCACCATGGGATTAATATAATAATGTACAGAGCACCATGGGATTAATATAATAATGTACAGAGCATCATGGGATTAATATAATAATGTACAGCACCATGGGATTAATATAATAATGTACAGAGCACCATGGGATTAATATAATAATGTACAGAGCACCATGGGATTAATATAATAATGTACTGAGCACCATGGGATTAATATAATAATGTACAGCACCATGGGATTGATATAATAATGTACAGAGCACCATGGGATTAATATAATAATGTACAGAGCACCATGGGATTAATATAATAATGTACAGTGCACCATGGGATTAATATAATAATGTACAGCACCATGGGATTGATATAATAATGTACTGAGCACCATGGGATTAATATAATAATGTACAGCACCATGGGATTGATATAATAATGTACAGAGCACCATGGGATTAATATAATAATGTACTGAGCACCATGGGATTAATATAATAATGTACAGCACCATGGGATTGATATAATAATGTACAGAGCACCATGGGATTAATATAATAATGTACAGAGCACCATGGGATTAATATAATAATGTACAGTGCACCATGGGATTAATATAATAATGTACAGCACCATGGGATTGATATAATAATGTACTGAGCACCATGGGATTAATATAATAATGTACAGCACCATGGGATTGATATAATAATGTACAGAGCACCATGGGATTGATATAATAATGTACAGAGCACCATGGGATTAATATAATAATGTACAGAGCACCATGGGATTAATATAATAATGTACAGAGCACCATGGGATTAATATAATAATGTACAGCACCATGGGAGTAATATAATAATGTACAGAGCACCATGGGATTAATATAATAATGTACAGAGCACCATGAGATTAATATAATAATGTACAGAGCACCATGGGATTAATATAATAATGTACAGCACCATGGGAGTAATATAATAATGTACAGAGCACCATGGGATTAATATAATAATGTGCAGAGCACCATGGGATTAATGTAATAATGTACAGAGCACCATGGGATTAATATAATAATGTACAGAGCATCAAGGGATTAATACAATAATGTATAGCACCATGGGATTGATATAATAATCTACAGAGCACTATGGGATTACTATAATAATGTACAGAGCACCATGGGATTAATATAATAATGTACAGCACCATGGGAGTAATATAATAATGTACAGAGCACCATGGGAGTAATATAATAATGTACAGAGCACTATGGGATTAATATAATAATGTACAGAGCACCATGGGATTAATATAATAATGTACAGCACCATGAGATTAATATAATAATGTACAGAGCACCATGGGATTAATATAATAATGTACAGAGCACCATGGGATTAATATAATAATGTACAGAGCACCATGGGATTGATATAATAATGTACAGAGCACCATGGGATTAATATAATAATGTACTGAGCACCATGGGATTAATATAATAATGTACAGCACCATGGGATTGATATAATAATGTACAGAGCACCATGGGATTAATATAATAATGTACAGAGCACCATGGGATTAATATAATAATGTACAGTGCACCATGGGATTAATATAATAATGTACAGCACCATGGGATTGATATAATAATGTACTGAGCACCATGGGATTAATATAATAATGTACAGCACCATGGGATTGATATAATAATGTACAGAGCACCATGGGATTGATATAATAATGTACAGAGCACCATGGGATTAATATAATAATGTACAGAGCACCATGGGATTAATATAATAATGTACAGAGCACCATGGGATTAATATAATAATGTACAGCACCATGGGAGTAATATAATAATGTACAGAGCACCATGGGATTAATATAATAATGTACAGAGCACCATGAGATTAATATAATAATGTACAGAGCACCATGGGATTAATATAATAATGTACAGCACCATGGGAGTAATATAATAATGTACAGAGCACCATGGGATTAATATAATAATGTGCAGAGCACCATGGGATTAATGTAATAATGTACAGAGCACCATGGGATTAATATAATAATGTACAGAGCATCAAGGGATTAATACAATAATGTATAGCACCATGGGATTGATATAATAATCTACAGAGCACTATGGGATTACTATAATAATGTACAGAGCACCATGGGATTAATATAATAATGTACAGCACCATGGGAGTAATATAATAATGTACAGAGCACCATGGGAGTAATATAATAATGTACAGAGCACTATGGGATTAATATAATAATGTACAGAGCACCATGGGATTAATATAATAATGTACAGCACCATGAGATTAATATAATAATGTACAGAGCACCATGGGATTAATATAATAATGTACAGAGCACCATGGGATTAATATAATCATGTACAGAGCACCATGGGATTAATATAATAATGTACAGCACCATGGGATTAATATAATAATGTACAGAGCACCATGGGATTAATATAATAATGTACAGAGCACCATGGGATTAATATAATAATGTACAGAGCACCATGGGATTAATATCCCATACTCTGGAACTCCTTACCACGACACATAAGACTGACCCCCACAATCACAAGAAGGCCCTGAAGACTCCCCTATTCAGGAAGGCCTACACCCCCAATAACACTATCACAATAACATTAATCCCGGGGGACAGGTGAGGATGAGGTCAGAGATATATGGAGGGGACAGGTGAGGTCAGAGATATATGGAGGGGTCAGGTGAGGATGAGGTCAGAGATATATGGAGGGGACAGGTGAGGATGAGGTCAGAGATATATGTAGAGGACAGGTGAGGATGAGGTCAGAGATATATGGAGGGGACAGGTGAGGATGAGGTCAGAGATATATGGAGGGGACAGGTGAGGATGAGGTCAGAGATATATGTAGAGGACAGGTGAGGATGAGGTCAGAGATATATGGAGGGGACAGGTGAGGATGAGGTCGGAGATGTATGGAGGGGACAGGTTGTGGTCAGAGATATATGGAGGGGACAGGTTGTGGGTGGCTTTGTGTGTTAGCGTTAGTAGCTTGAACTCAATTCGCTGGGCTATAGGTAGCCAGTGGAGGGACTGGCAGAGGGGAGCAGCTGATGAAGATCGGGGGGTGAGGTGGATTAAGCGAGCAGCACAGTTTAAGGTGGACTGGAGGGGGGGAGAGGGTGTTTGCTGGGAGTCCATGGAGAAGGGTGTTGCAGTAGTCTAGGCGGGAGATTATGAGGGCCTGGACGAGCATCTCGGTAGTTTCAGGAGTGAGGAAGGAGTGGATTCGGTGGATGTTCTTGAGCTGGAGGCGACAAGAGGTGTTGAGGGTTTGAATGTGTGACTTGAAGGATAGGTCTGGGTCCAGGGTTACCCCAAGATATCGGGCCTGTGAGACAGGGGTAAGTGGGGTTCCATTAACTTTGATAGATGGGTCAGGTGGAGGGGCCACATTGGGTGGGGTGAAAATGATGAACTCCGTTTTCTCCATGTTGAGTTTGCACTTCAAAGGAGGGGGGGGTGAGGGCAGGTAGCGCTTGGATAGGGGCAAATGAGCACTTGTCTGACAGAAGGACGCCTACACTTCCACCAGGTTTACTGCTGGGGCGGGGAATATGTGAGAATTGCAGACCCCCATAGGAGAGGTGGTGGGGGAGACTGTGTCTGAGGGGGTCAGCCATGTTTCTGTGAGACAGTCCTCCATATACTGTCACCCATATACAGTTACAGAGATACAGTCACCCAGATACAGTCACAGAGATACAGTCACCCACATACAGTTACAGAGATACAGTCACCCATATACAGTCACCTACATACAGACACAGAGATACAGTCACCCACATACAGTCACAGAGATACAGTCCTCCATATACAGTCACAGAGATACAGTCCTCCATATACAGTCACATAGATACAGTCGCCCACATACAGTCACAGAGATACAGTCACCCATATACAGTCACCTACATACAGTCACCCACATACAGTCACAGAGATACAGTCACCCATATACAGTCACCTACATACAGTCACACAGATACAGTCCTCCATATACAGTCACAGAGATACAGTCACCCACATACAGTCACAGAGATTTAATCCTCCATATACAGTCACCCACATACAGTCACAGAGATACAGTCACCCACATACAGTTACAGAGATACAGTCACCCACATACAGTCACAGAGATACAGTCATCCACATACCGTTACAGAGATACAGTCACCCATATACAGTCACCCAAATACAGTCACAGAGATACAGTCACCCACATACAGTCACAGAGATACAGTCACCCACATACAGTCACAGAGATACAGTCACCCACATACAGTCACAGAGATACAGTCACCCACATACAGTCACAGAGATACAGTCATCCACATACCGTTACAGAGATACAGTCACCCATATACAGTCACCTACATACAGTCACAGAGATACAGTCACCCACATACAGTCACAGAGATACAGTCACCCACATACAGTCACAGAGATACAGTCATCCACATACAGTCACAGAGATACAGTCACCCACATACAGTCACAGAGATACAGTCATCCACATACCGTTACAGAGATACAGTCACCCATATACAGTCACCCACATACAGTCACAGAGATACAGTCACCCATATACAGTTACAGAGATAGTCACCCACATAGTCACAGATATACAGTCACCTACATACAGTCACACAGATACAGTCACCCATATACAGTCACAGAGATACAGTCACCCACATACAGTGACAGAGATACAGTCATCCACATACCGTTACAGAGATACAGTCACCCATATACAGTCACCTACATACAGTCACAGAGATACAGTCACCCATATACAGTTACAGAGATACAGTCACCCACATACAGTGACAGAGATACAGTCATCCACATACCGTTACAGAGATACAGTCACCCACATACAGTCACAGAGATACAGTCACCCATATACAGTCACAGAGATACAGTCACCCACATACAGTCATCCACATACCGTTACAGAGATACAGTCACCCATATACAGTCACCCACATACAGTCACAGAGATACAGTTACAGAGATAGTCACCCATATACAGTTAAAGAGATACAGTCACCCATATACAGTTAAAGAGATACAGTCACCCACATACAGTCACAGAGATACAGTCACCCACATACAGTCACAGAGATACAGTCATCCACATACCGTTACAGAGATACAGTCACCCATATACAGTCACCTACATACAGTCACACAGATACAGTCACCCACATACAGTCACAGAGATACAGTCACCCATATACAGTCACCTACATACAGTCACAGAGATACAGTAACACAAATACAGTCACAGAGATACAGTCACTCATATACAGTCACCTACATACAGTCACACAGATACAGTCCTCCATATACAGTCACAGAGATACATTCACCCATATACAGTCACCTACATACAGTCACACAGATACAGTCAGAGAGATACAGTCACCCATATACAGTCACCCATATACAGTTACAGAGATACAGTCATCCACATACAGTTACAGAGATACAGTCACCCATATACAGTTACAGAGATACAGTCACCCACATACAGTTACAGAGATACAGTCACCCATATGCAGTCACAGAGATACAGTAACACAAATACAGTCACAGAGATACAGTCACCCATATACAGTCACCTACATACAGTCACATAGATACAGTCCTCCATATACAGTCACCTACATACAGTCACAAAGATACAGTCACCCACATACAGTCACAGAGATACAGTCATCCACATACAGTTACAGAGATACAGTCACCCATATACAGTCACCTACATACAGTCACACAGATACAGTTACCCATATACAGTCACAGAGATACAGTCATCCACATACAGTTACAGAGATACAGTCACCCACATACAGTTACAGAGATACAGTCACCCATATACAGTCAACTACATACAGACACAGAGATACAGTCACCCAGATAAAATCAACAGTATGCAGTAACTCACATTTAGTCACCCACATACAACCAGCCACATTCTATCTCATAGATACAGTCACCCACATACAGTCAGCCACAGAGATACAGTCACAGATACAACCCTCCATATACAAACATTCCTCCAGTGTAGCACATAGTACAGCGCCCGATCCAGCGTTACATTTATAGGCAATCAAGCTGTGAGGGGTTAACACTAAACCTATACATTTCTAGGATTGTGAGGACCCCAGGGATCAGTCTCTCACTGATCATAAGGTCATGGAGTATCCCAGCCATTATAAGGTGGAGTAACCCAGGGGCCACACGGTGACTCAGTGGTTAGCACTGAAGCCTTGCAGCGCTGGAGTCCGGGTGTTCAAATCCCACCAAGGGCAAAAAAAATCATCTGCAAGCAGTTTGTATGTTCTCCTCGTGTTTGCATGGATCTCCATCCCGTATTCCAAAGACATACTGATAGGGAAAAATGTACATTGTGCTCTCTATATGGGGGGGGGGCTCACAATCTACATAAAAAAGGTGGAGTAACCCTTTATAGACCTGTCATACAAGTCACTACAATGTAGCATCACTTTGTGAATGCTGGGGGTCTAATGTCTGAGCCCCTCATGATCCCCAATGTTTAATCCGTCCTCCCACCCGTGAAGTAACTACACGTACCACAGTCCCATTCACAAATCATTGTTCACTATGGCGACCACCATTGTCTGTAATGGTCAGAGCGCTCATCGGGTCTACAGGGGGTCCAGCTTAAAGGGCTTGTACATAGGAGAAGGGTTCACACACATAATACAAAGACTAGTAGAAAATACATGAGCTGTCCTACCGACTAGTCCATAGTGATGGAGGACCCTGCCTGTGAGGCTGCTTTCTTCTATCTATAGCGCCCCCCCACTCTGCAGGCTGTGTGTGGTATTGCAGATCCACTGAAGTGAACTGCGTGGGATGCAGGACCACCTTCAGCCTATAGGGCGCTCACAATATGTTTAACCTCCATCTTTACTTTCTCTCCCATATAGTGACTCTCTAATCAGGAGACATCAGCAGGTTGGACGCGTCTTCTTACCATTGGCTCCAGGTACCAATTGCTGGAGGAGATATCTGGGCGAGACGTTGTGGAAACTTCCAAGATGTAGGCAGAGTAGATAGGCACACGGGCCAGGCGGTGGTAGAGGGTGGCATAATGGTAGGCGCCGTGCAGGTGCTGGCAGATATTGGCGGTGACATTGGAGGCCAGGCCCAGAGGTTCCTGCCCCTCGTAGAAGAACTGCTGGCAACCTGGGACATCGGTGAAGCTTTGTAGCACCTCACACAACACCCCAGAGCAAAGAACGAGGAAGACGAGTGTCTGCCCAAGAGAGGCCATGCTGGAACATGAAAACTCCAAGACCTCAAAGTTTATTCATAGACAGACCGATAGTGAACGTCATGGACAAAACAGCAGATGATCAAACACAACAAGTTCTCACCCTATGAAAGCGCGAGCAAAGGTGAAAAACACCAAAAAAACACAACAAAAAAGAAGGGTGCGCGGCCATGGCCATAGAAACAGCAGAAGCCCAGTAAGAGGGGAGACCCAAGACACCACAGACTCTAAGAAGGACTCTTCTTCAGGATGGTGTCCATGGCTCAGCTCAGGGTCAGCTCTGCCCTACATGTCTGGTGGACATTGGATCTGTCCAGTTAACTGGTTGCTGATTCTTCATGTGGCCCCTTAGATAACCATCTGCCCAGGTTGTGCTGACACCACAACATACGTGTACTGCCGATCCGGTGACTACCTGTGGAGAGCCAGGGGGTTGGAGAAGGACTTACCATCTAGTCCTCCATCACAGCTGAGCAGGGACAGAGGTTTATTGCTCTTGTACCCACCAATGGATAACTAGAGCGGGCAGGGGGCAGTGGTGACTAACAAGATGTGGTAGATGTAATATAGAAGACTGAGGGCAGATAAAGCCTCTGCTCCTCGTAGTCCCCGCTCCTCATTGTCCCCGCTCCTCGTAGTCCCCACTCCTCATTGTCCCCGCTCCTCGTAGTACCCACTCCTCATAGTCCCCGCTCCTCATAGTCCCCCACTCCTCATTGTCCCCGCTCCTCATAGTCCCCCACTCCTCATTGTCCCCGCTCCTCGTAGTCCCCGCTCCTCATTGTCCCCGCTCCTCGTAGTCCCCGCTCCTCGTAGTCCCCGCTCCTCGTAGTCCCCGCTCCTCATAGTCCCCGCTCCTCATAGTCCCCGCTCCTCATAGTCCCCCACTCCTCATTGTCCCCGCTCCTCAAAGTCCCCTGCTCCTCATAGTCCCCGCTCCTCATAGTCCCCCACTCCTCATTGTCCCCACTCCTCATTGTCCCCACTCCTCATAGTCCCCCACTCCTCATTGTCCCCACTCCTCATTGTCCCCACTCCTCATAGTCCTCTGCTCCTCATAGTTCCTGCTCCTCATAGTCCCCCGCTCCTCATAGTCCCCCGCTCCTCGTAGTCCCCCGCTCCTCGTAGTCCCCCGCTCCTCGTAGTCCCCTGCTCCTCATAGTCCCCGCTCCTCATAGTCCCCGCTCCTCATAGTCCCCGCTCCTCATAGTCCCCGCTCCTCATAGTCCCCGCTCCTCATAGTCCCCGCTCCTCATTGTCCCCGCTCCTCATAGTCCCCTGCTCCTCATAGCCCCACGCTCCTCGTAGTCCCCGGTCCCCGATCCTCGTAGTCCCCGCTCCTCATAGTTCTGATCTTCGTAGTTCCCTCTCCTTGTAGTCCCGACACCTCATAGTCCCCGCTCCTTGTATTCCCCTGCTCCTCATAGTCCCAGTTCCTCATAGTCTCCGCTCCTCATAGTCCTAGGGCGAGATTTAGTGCCACCTTGTTCTCGTGTTTTCCCATCCTGAACCTTATTTAATAATTTTATTGTTAAATTTACTCCAAGAAGGAAAAGCCTTGAAATTTTAAAGATCCCGAGATTATAGACACATGACTAAGGGCTCGTTCACACGGAGTTACGTCCTGCGAGATTTGGCGCGTGTACGCCGCATGACCCTTTGCGTGCCGTACACGCTCCCATTCATTTCAATGGGAGCGGGGATCGTATGCGCCGCGCTAGTTTGCGGCCGTGCATTTATTCAATGGGAGCGTGTACGGCACGCAAAGGGTCACGCGGCGTACACGTGCCAAATCTCGCAGGACGTAACTCCGTGTGAACGAGGCCTAATATGTGTCCCAGATGGTAAACATTACAGATATATATAGTCCTAGGAGCCCTGACAGTGTCATACACTATGTATTATAGATATATATAGTCCTAGGAGCCCTGACAGTGTCATACACTATGTATTATAGATATATATAGTCCTAGGAGCCCTGACAGTGTCATACGCTATGTATTATAGATATATATAGTCCTAGGAGCCCTGACAGTGTCATACGCTATGTATTATAGATATATATATAGTCCTAGGAGCCCTGACAGTGTCATACACTATGTATTATAGATATATATATAGTCCTAGGAGCCCTGACAGTGTCATACACTATGTATTATAGATATATATATATAGTCCTAGGAGCCCTGACAGTGTCATACACTATGTATTATAGATATATACAGTACTAGGAGCCCTGACAGTGTCATACACTATGTATTATAGATATATATAGTCCTAGGAGCCCTGACAGTGTCATACACTATGTATTATAGATATATATATATATATATATATATATATATATATATATAGTCCTAGGAGCCCTGACAGTGTCATACACTATGTATTATAGATATATATAAATAGTCCTAGGAGCCCTGACTGTGTCATACACTATGTATTATAGATATATATATATAGTCCTAGGAGCCCTGACAGTGTCATACACTATGTATTATAGATATATATATATAGTCCTAGGAGCCCTGACAGTGTCATACACTATGTATTATAGATATATACAGTACTAGGAGCCCTGACAGTGTCATACACTATGTATTATAGATAGATAGATATATATAGTCCTAGGAGCCCTGACAGTGTCATACACTATGTATTATAGATATATATAGTCCTAGGAGCCCTGACAGTGTCATACACTATGTATTATAGATATATATATATATATATATATAGTCCTAGGAGCCCTGACAGTGTCATACACTATGTATTATAGATATATATATATATATATATATATATATATATATATATATATATATATATATATATAGTCCTAGGAGCCCTGACAGTGTCATACACTATGTACTATAGCTCTACATAGTTCTAGGAGCCCTGACAGTGTCATACACTATGTATTATAGACATATAGTCCTAGGAGCCCTGACAGTGTCATACACTATGTATTATAGATATATATAGTCCTAGGAGCCCTGACAGTGTCATACACTATGTATTATAGATATATATAGTCCTAGGAGTCCTGAAAGTGTCATACACTATGTGTTATAGATATATATAGTCCTAGGAGCCCTGACAGTGTCATACACTATGTATTATAGATATATATAGTCCTAGGAGTCCTGACAGTGTCATACACTATGTATTACAGATATATATAGTCCTAGGAGTCCTGACAGTGTCATACACTATGTATTACAGATATATATAGTCCTAGGAGCCCTGACAGTGTCATACACTATGTATTATAGATATATATAGTCCTAGGAGTCCTGACAGTGTCATACACTATGTATTATAGATATATATAGTCCTAGGAGCCCTGACAGTGTCATACAGTATGTATTATAGATATATATAGTCCTAGGAGCCCTGACAGTGTCATACACTATGCATTATATATATATATATATATATATATATATATATATATATAGTCCTAGGAGTCCTGACAGTGCCATACACTATGTATTATAGATATATATAGTCCTGGGAGCCCTGACAGTGTCATACACTATGTATTATATACATATATATATATATATATATATATATATAGTCCTAGGAGCCCTGACAGTGTCATACACTATGTAATATATATATATATATATATATATATATATATATATATATATATGTATATATATATATATATATATATATATATAGTCCTAGGAGCCCTGACAGTGTCATACACTATGTATTATAGATATATATAGTCCTAGGAGCCCTGACAGTGTCATACACTATGTATTATAGATATATATAGTCCTAGGAGCCCTGACAGTGTCATACACTATGTAATATATATATATATATATATATATATATATATATATATATAGTCCTAGGAGCCCTGACAGTGTCATACACTATGTATTATAGATATATATAGTCCTAGGAGCCCTGACAGTGTCATACACTATGTATTATAGATATATATAGTCCTAGGAGCCCTGACAGTGTCATACACTATGTATTATAGATATATATAGTCCTGGGAGTCCTGACAGTGTCATACACTATGTATTATATACATATATATATAAATATATATATATATATATATATATATATATATATATATATATATATATAGTCCTAGGAGCCCTGACAGTGTCATACACTATGTATTATAGATATATATAGTCCTAGGAGCCCTGACAGTGTCATACACTATGTATTATAGATATATATAGTCCTGGGAGTCCTGACAGTGTCATACACTATGTATTATATATATATATATATATATATATATATATATATATATATATATATATATATATATATATAGTCCTAGGAGCCCTGACAGTGTCATACACTATGTATTATAGATATATATAGTCCTAGGAGCCCTGACAGTGTCATACACTATGTATTATAGATATATATAGTCCTAGGAGCCCTGACCTAGGGGGTTTGGGTTATAACAGTCCGTGGAGTCTCATCTTCCTCTGGTTTGGTGACAGCTGGACACGTATTGGGCAGCGATCTCCACAGTGGCCTCTTCTTCTCCCAGTAGGATGTAGAGTTTCCTCTTCTCCCAGTCTGGGATGTGGGCAGAGAGTCTTTGGTAGTAGCCGGCCCTCACAGCTGAGTATTTGGTGCAGTGTAGCAGGAAGTGGGTCTGGTCTTCTAGGACCCCCTGGTCACAGTGCTGGCACAGTCTCTTCTCCCGTGGCTTGTACGTCTGCCTGTATCGCCCCGTCTCTATCTCTAGGTTGTGGGCGCTCAGTCTGTATCGGCTCAGGGTCTGTCTGTGCTTGGGGTGGCGTATTCTCTCCAGGTAGGTGGCCATGGTGTAGTCCCTTTGTAGGGATTGGTACACATTGGTGAGTTTCTTGGAGTTATTTATTTTGTTTCTCCATTCTTCAATGTACCGCTCTGTTTGCCTCTGTGGTCGCCTTTATTTCGGCCTTGGTTATCATCTGTTGGTGTTTTTGGTTTGGTGGTTGGCTGCTGTTTGGTTGGTGAATGTCTGGTTTGCTCCGGTGGCTTAGCCATGCTTGGTGGTGGTAGGAGTCGCTCCCCTGGATGTGTGCCTGGAAAGCTAGCGCCCTCTTCTGTATGGTGAGCCATAGGGGGAGTCTGCCTAGCTCTGCCCTGCAGGCCATGTTGGGGGTGTTGCGATGGACATGGAGCAGGTATTTGCAGAACTCCAGGTGGAAGTTCTCTGTTGGGCTGGAATCCCACTGTGACTGGTCTGGGTAGGTGGCTGGGCCCCAAACCTCGCTGCCATAGAGAAGGATCGGGGAGATGACTGCGTCAAATATCTTCAGCCAGACCCTCACCGGTGGTTTGAGGTGGTACAGTTGTCTTCTGATGGCGTAGAAGGTTCTGCAGGCTTTTGCTTTCAGGGTTTCTATTGCTGCTTTGAAGCTTCCTGATTGGCTGAGCTCCAGCCCCAGGTAGGTGTAGCTGTTGGTTTTCTCCAGTGTGGAGCCGTTCAGTGTGAATTGTGGGGTGGTGGAGGCTTTATTGTGGCCCTTCTTCTGGAATACCATGATTTTGGTCTTCTTCTGGTTGATGGGTAGGGCCCATGTGGTGCTGAATTTTTCCAGCACTGACAGGCTTTCTTGGAGGTCTTTCTCGGTGGGGGCCAGGAGTAGGAGGTCATCGGCGTATAGCAGGAACTTCACCTCTCGATTGTTCAGGGTGAGGCCTGGGGTTGGTGAGGCCTCCAGGGCTGTAGCCAGTTCATTGATGTAGATGTTGAAGAGCGTTGAGCTCAGGCTACAGCCTTGTCTGACCCCTCGGGCCTGTTGGAAGTATGCTGTCCTTTTCCCATTCACCTTCACACTGCACTGGTTTCCGGTGTAGGAGCTCTTGATGACGTCGTACGTTCTTCCTCCTATTCCACTCTCTAGGAGTTTTAGGAGTAGGCCTGGGTGCCATACTGAATCAAACGCCTTCTTAAAGTCCACGAAGCAGGCGAATATCCCTCTGTAGTTGTTGGGGTCATATTGGTCCCCATTCTTGTAGATGGGGGTTATGAGGCCTTTGTTCCAGTCTTCGGGGAAGTGTCCAGCATTGAGCACGAGGGTGAATAGCTTTGCCAGTGCCGCGTGTATTGCTGGAGAGCTGTATTTGATCATCTCTGGTAGGATGCCGTCAGGGCCACTGGCCTTTTTGCCTTTCAGCAGGGCAATTCTTTCCTGTATATCTTTTATGGTGATTGGTGAGTCCAGAGGGTTCTGGAAGTCTTTGATGACTTTCTCCATGTCCCTCAGTTTGGTGATTATCTGTTGCTGTTCTGGAGTTAGTTCTTCTTCTGGGATGTTTTTGTAGAGACCTCTGAAGTAGTTGAGCCAGATATTGCCATTTTGGATGTGGAGAGAGTTTTTCTTGGGCTTTGTGCCCATGTGGTGCCAGGTCTCCCAGAATGAGCTGTCCTGGAGGGAGTCCTCTAGTTGCTCGATTTTGTGGGAGAGGTATCTCTGTTTCTTCTCTCTGAGGGTGCCCTTGTATTTCTTGCATAGATTGTTGTAGGCTTCCCTCACCTCCTTGTTGTTGGGGTCCCTGTGTTTTTGGTTGGAGGCTGTTCTTAGGGTATGGCGTAGTGCTCTGCAGTCGCTGTCGAACCATTTGTGGGACTGTTTGTTGGTTTGTCTTATGGGTTTGGTTGGTTTCAGGCCTGCTAGTTCTGCTGTGGTCTGTAGGATGTACTTGAGATCCTTCACAGCTCTGGTGACTCCCTGTTGGTCTGGCTGATAGTTGTTTGTATGGAAGTTTGTGAGCAGTGTCTTGATTTCGGGTCGGTTGGTTGCGTTGGTATATTCTATGGCCTGGTGGTTGGCCCATGTGAAATGTCTTGGTAGGTTGTAGAGGCCGGACTGTTGGGGCTCATGTGCGGGTGTTTTGTTCCTGGTTCTCATGTATAGTAGGATCTGGTTGTGGTCTGATAGATGGGAGTCAGGTGCGATTGTGAAGTCTTCAATGTCTGACAGGTCTGCGTCTGTAATGGCATAGTCCACCACGCTGTTGCCCACTTGAGAGTTTAGTGTGAAGCGTCCTCTGGGATCGCCTGTGGTACGTCCGTTTATTATGTACAGTCCTAGGCTTCGGCACATGTTCAGCAGTTGTCTCCCACTCTTGTTGACAATTCTGTCTTGGCTGTTTCTTCTTGTCTGTGTGGGTTCTGGGTGGTGGATCTCACTACCGTGCGTATGTGGGTTGTCGTCAGGAGGCAGGTAGTCTATCTCTGTGCCTGTCCTTGCATTCAGGTCTCCGCATATTAGTACTCTGCCTTTGGGTTGGAAGTGGACGGCTTCCCTTTGTAGGACCTCGTAAGTGTCGGGGTGGTGGTAGGGGGACCCTGGTGGGGGCATATATACTGCACAGAGATAGATGTCCTGCTGGCCGCTGAGGATGGAGCTGCTTATTTTTATCCATATGTGATTGGTTCCACGTTTGGTAGCTTTTACGTGTTCTTTGAGCTCCTCCTTGTACCATATTAGTATGCCTCCTGAGTGGCGGCCATGTTTGGTGGTCTTATTTTTCTGGGCGGGCACTGAGAGTTCCTTGTAGCCCATGGGTGTTAGGGACTCGTCTTCTGCCCGGGTCCATGTCTCTAGGAGGATTTGAATGTCTATGTTTTTTAGTCTGTCTATGAAGTCTGGATCTTTTGGGTTAGATCTATAGGCTGAGGCGTTCAGCCCTTGTATGTTCCAACTACTGATAGTTAGTGATTTCATCTTCGGTGTGTAAACCTTGTAATGAGCTGTCCTGCAGAGGACGGGCTGGGTTCTTGGTTGGTTGCAGTGTGGCCAGGTATTGGTTTATGTGCATTGCTGTTGTGGCCATTGTAGTGACCGCATGCTCTATTCTCTTTATTGTCTCTATGTCGGTGCTCTGGGTTGCTCTGGTTGGCTTTTTCTTGATAGGTGGCATCTTTGGGGGGTTCTGTCTTGGATATTGGCGGTTGTCGGGTATTATTTCCATGACTCTTTGTCTTGTTTGTTGTCTAGGCCCGGGGTCTCTGTTGAGCACTAAGTCTTTGAATTCCTTCGCTAGGAGGCTGACGCCATGTTTATTGAGGTGTTTGTCATCATATAGGTGACGCTTATCTATGGAGGGGTGTTGTGCCAGGGTGATGCCTGGTGTTTGTCTGATTCTGGTCGCCAGCTCTTTGTTGATCCCCATGATGGTAGCTTCAGAGATGTCTTCTGGTGGGAGCAGAGATGACAGGATGATACTACTGTCTGGGAACTGTTGCTTTGCTTTCTCTGCTAGTTGGACCAGTTGGCCCGCTGTCTGTTGGGGCTGGTCAGTGAGATCTTCTGTGCCTGTGTGTATGACAATGTGTTTCGGGGTAGTGAAGAAAGGCTTGCAGATAATGCAAGCCTGTGTCATACACTATGTATTATATATATATGTATATATATATATATATATATATATATATATATATATATATATATATATATAGTCCTAGGAGCCCTGACAGTGTTATACACTATGTATTATATATATATATATATATATATATATATATATATATATATATATATATATATATATAGTCCTAGGAGCCCTGACAGTGTTATACACTATGTATTATATATATATATATATATATATATATATATATATATATATATATATATATATATATATATATAGTCCTAGGAGCCCTGACACTGTCATACACTATGTATTATAGATATATATAGTCCTAGGAGCCCTGACAGTGTTATACACTATGTAATATATATATATATATATATATATATATATATATATATATATATATATATAGTCCTAGGAGCCCTGACAGTGTCATACACTATGTATTATAGATATATATAGTCCTAGGAGCCCTGACAGTGTCATACACTATGTATTATAGATATATATATATAGTCCTAGGAGCCCTGATAGTGTCATACACTATGTATTATAGATATATATAGTCCTAGGAGTCCTGACAGTGTCATACACTATGTATTATATACACTCACCGGCCACTTTATTAGGTACACCTGTCCAACTGCTCGTTAACACTTAATTTCTAATCAGCCAATCACATGGCGGCAACTCAGTGCATTTAGGCATGTAGACATGGTCAAGACAATCTCCTGCAGGTCAAACCGAGCATCAGTATGGGGAAGAAAGGTGATTTGAGTGCCTTTGAACGTGGCATGGTTGTTGGTGCCAGAAGGGCTGGTCTGAGTATTTCAGAAACTGCTGATCTACTGGGATTTTCACGCACAACCATCTCTAGGGTTTACAGAGAATGGTCCGAAAAAGAAAAAACATCCAGTGAGCGGCAGTTCTGTGGGGGGCGGAAATGCGTTGTTGATGCCAGAGGTCAGAGGAGAATGGCCAGACTGGTTCCAGCTGATAGAAAGGCAACAGTGACTCAAATAGCCACCCGTTACACCAAGGTAGCCAGAAGAGCATCTCTGAACGCCGCACAGTACGTCCAACTTTGAGGCTACAGATGGGCTACAGCAGCAGAAGACCACACCGGGGGCCACTCCTTTCAGCTAAGAACAGGAAACTGAGGCTACAATTTGCACAAGCTCATCGAAATTGGACAATTGAAGATTGGAAAAACGTTGCCTGGTCTGATGAGTCTCGATTTCTGCTGCGACATTCGGATGGTAGGGTCAGAATTTGACGTCAACAACATGAAAGCATGGATCCATCCTGCCTTGTATCGGTAACGGTTCAGGCTGGTGGTGGTGGTGTCATGGTGTGGGGAATATTTTCTTGGCACTCTTTGGGCCCCTTGGTACCAATTGAGCATCGTTGCAACGCCAAAGCCTACCTGAATATTGTTGCTGACCATGTCCATCCCTTTATGACCACAATGTCCCCAACATCTGATGGCTACTTTCAGCAGGATAATGCAATGCCATGTCATAAAGCTGGAATCATCTCAGACTGGTTTCTTGAACATGACAATGAGTTCACTGGACTCCAATGGCCTCCACAGTCACCAGATCTCAATCCAATAGAGGAGCATCTTTGGGATGTGGTGGAACGGGAGATTCGCATCATGGATGTGCAGCCGACAAATCTGCGACTGCAACTGTGTGATGCCGCCATCATGTCAATATGGAGCAAAATCTCTGAGGAATGCTTCCAGCACCTTGTTGTATCTATGCCACGAAGAATTGAGGCAGTTCTGAAGGCAAAAGGGGGTCCAACCCGTTACTAGCATGGTGTACCTAATAAAGTGGCCGGTGAGTGTATATATATAGTCCTAGGAGCCCTGACAGTGTCATACACTGTGTATTATATATATATAGTCCTAGGAGCCCTGACAGTGTCATACACTATGTATTATAGATATATATATAGTCATAGGAGTCCTGACAGTGTCATACACTATGTATTATAGATATATATAGTCCTAGGAGCCCTGACAGTGTCATACACTATGTATTATAGATATATATATAGTCCTAGGAGTCCTGACAGTGTCATACACTATGTATTATAGATATATATAGTCCTAGGAGCCCTGACAGTGTCATACACTGTGTATTATATATATATAGTCCTAGGAGCCCTGACAGTGTCATACACTATGTATTATAGATATATATATAGTCATAGGAGTCCTGACAGTGTCATACACTATGTATTATAGATATATATAGTCCTAGGAGCCCTGACAGTGTCATACACTATGTATTATAGATATATATATAGTCATAGGAGTCCTGACAGTGTCATACACTATGTATTATAGATATATATAGTCCTAGGAGCCCTGACAGTGTCATACACTATGTATTATAGATATATATAGTCCTAGGAGCCCTGACAGTGTCATACGCTATGTATTATAGGTATATATAGTCCTAGGAGTCCTGAAAGTGTCATACACTATGTATTATAGATATATATAGTCCTAGGAGCCCTGACAGTGTCATACACTATGTATTATAGATATATATAGTCCTAGGAGCCCTGACAGTGTCATACACTATGTATTATAGATATATATAGTCCTAGGAGCCCTGACAGTGTCATACACTATGTATTATAGATATATATAGTCCTAGGAGCCCTGACAGTGTCATACACTATGTATTATAGATATATAGTCCTAGGAGCCCTGACAGTGTCATACACTATGTATTATAGATATATATAGTCCTAGGAGTCCTGACAGTGTCATACACTATGTATTATAGATATATATAGTCCTAGGAGTCCTGACAGTGTCATACACTATGTATTATAGATATATATATATAGTCCTAGGAGCCCTGACAGTGTCATACACTATGTATTATAGATATATATAGTCCTAGGAGCCCTGACAGTGTCATACACTATGTATTATAGATATATATAGTCCTAGGAGCCCTGACAGTGTCATACACTATGTATTATAGATATATAGTCCTAGGAGCCCTGACAGTGTCATACACTATGTATTATAGATATATATAGTCCTAGGAGTCCTGACAGTGTCATACACTATGTATTATAGATATATATAGTCCTAGGAGTCCTGACAGTGTTACATCTGGGGCGGTGTTATTATTTTGGGGGTATGTCGGTGGTGATATATTTGGGGCGGTGGTCTTATATCTGCACTGCTCCAACTTGATATTCTGATTCCTTAGATAGGATTGTATGAGGTGGGTGTGTTCTTCCATGTGGGGGGCGTGGCATGTACACATATGTATCTCTGTGGCATCAGACGCGCTCTAGAATCTTCTGCAGGTGATACACGGAATGTGGCGGAGCAGGAAGAAGAACATTCCAGCATCGGTGACTTCCTGCAGGCAGCCTGTAAGGGGCTGTTCACATGGGGAGGTTTCAGGTATATTTTCATATAATAAGTACTCGTCACTGTTCACATGACGCAGATTTTATACAAGTGAAACTAGGAATAAATAAAAACAATAAACTGTAAAATATTCAGTGTGAACAGCGGCCTACAGGGCAGGAGGAGTTACAGGAGAACCTTCAGAAGAGTCTGTCATTACAGCATCAGGAGTCCAGTCATTGTGTAGGACCGCCCACTGGACTCCTTATCCCAGATATAGAGATGTTCCCATCTGGTGTAGATACTGGCTAGGCAAATAATAATAATAATAGATAGATGTGACCTTCACCTCCAGGACCAGTGACCTCCAACTCCAGGGTCAGTGACCTCCAACTCCAGGGTCAGTGACCTCCACTTCCAGGACCAGTGACCTCCAACTCCAGGGTCAGTGACCTCCACTTCCAGGACCAGTGACCTCCAACTCCAGGGTCAGTGACCTCCACTTCCAGGACCAGTGACCTCCAGGAACAGTGACCTCCAGGATCAGTGATCTCCATCTCCAGGGTCAGTGACCTCCACCTCCAGATTTAGTGACCTGCACCTGCAGGATCATTGACCTCTTCCTCCAGTTTAAGTGACCTCCACCTCCAGGATCGGTGACCTCTACCTTCAGGATCAGTGGCCTCCACCACCAGAAACGGTGACCTCCAACTTCAAGTTCGGTGACCTCCACACCTAGGATTGGTGACCTCCACCTCCAGAATGTTGTAACCTCCACCTCCAGGATCATTGGCCTCCACCTCCAGGATCAGAACATTGTCACTCCTCCATCCCCAAAAATAACTCCACAGCCCCCAGATGTCCAAAATTTCTCCGGTGCACCCCCTAGACTCTGGAACTCCTTACCAAGACACATAAGACTGATCCCCACAATCATAAGAAGGTCCTGAAGACTCACCTCACAGATTGTAAACTCTTGTGAAATTAATACAATAATGTACAGCACCATGGGATTAATATAATAATGTACAGAGCACCATGGGATTAATATAATAATGTACAGCACCATGGGAGTAATATAATAATGTACAGAGCACCATGGGATTAATATAATAATGTACAGAGCACCATGGGATTAATATAATAATGTACAGAGCACCATGGGATTAATATAATAATGTACAGCACCATGGGATTAATATAATAATGTACAGAGCACCATGGGATTAATATAATAATGTACAGACCACCATGGGATTAATATAATAATGTACAGCACCATGGGATTAATATAATAATGTACAGCACCATGGGATTAATATAATAATGTACAGAGCACCATGGGATTAATATAATAATGTACAGAGCACCATGGGATTAATATAATAATGTACAGAGCACCATGGGATTAATATAATAATGTACAGCACCATGGGATTAATATAATAATGTACAGAGCACCATGGGATTAATATAATAATGTACAGCACCATGGGATTAATATAATAATGTACAGCACCATGGGATTAATATAATAATGTACAGAGCACCATGGGATTAATATAATAATGTACAGAGCACCATGGGATTAATATAATAATGTACAGCACCATGGGATTAATATAATAATGTACAGAGCACCATGGGATTAATATAATAATGTACAGACCACCATGGGATTAATATAATAATGTACAGCACCATGGGATTAATATAATAATGTACAGCACCATGGGATTAATATAATAATGTACAGACCACCATGGGATTAATATAATAATGTACAGCACCATGGGATTAATATAATAATGTACAGCACCATGGGATTAATATAATAATGTACAGAGCACCATGGGATTAATATAATAATGTACAGAGCACCATGGGATTAATATAATAATGTACAGAGCACCATGGGATTAATATAATAATGTACAGCACCATGGGATTAATATAATAATGTACAGAGCACCATGGGATTAATATAATAATGTACAGACCACCATGGGATTAATAAAATAATGTACAGAGCACCATGGGATTAATATAATAATGTAAAGAGCACCATGGGATTAATATAATAATGTACAGCACCATGGGATTAATATAATAATGTACAGCACCATGGGATTAATATAATAATGTACATCACCATGGGATTAATATAATAATGTACAGAGCACCATGGGATTAATATAATAATGTACAGAGCACCATGGGATTAATATAATAATGCACAGAGCACCATGGGATTAATATAATAATGTACAAAGCACCATGGGATTAATATAATAATGTACAGAGCACCATGGGATTAATATAATAATGTACAGAGCACCATGGGATTAATATAATAATGTACAGAGCAACATGGGATTAATATAATAATGTACAGAGCACCATGGGATTAATATAATAATGTAAAGAGCACCATGGGATTAATATAATAATGTACAGAGCACCATGGGATTAATATAATAATGTACAGAGCACCATGGGAGTAATATAATAATGTACAGAGCACCATGGGATTAATATAATAATGTACAGAGCACCATGGGATTAATATAATAATGTACAGAGCACCATGGGATTAATATAATAATGTACAGCACCATGGGATTAATATAATAATGTACAGAGCACCATGGGATTAATATAATAATGTACAGCACCATGGGATTAATATAATAATGTACTGAGCACCATGGGATTAATATAGTAATGTACAGAGCACCATAGGATTAATATAATAATGTACAGAGCACCATGGAATTAATATAATAATGTACAGGGCACCATGGGAGTAATATAATAATGTACAGACCACCATTGGATTAACATAATAATGTACAGAGCACCATGGGATTAATATAATAATGTACTGAGCACCATGGGATTAATATAATAATGTACAGAGCACCATAGGATTAATATAATAATGTACAGAGCACCATAGGATTAATATAATAATGTACAGAGCACCATGGGATTAATATAATAATGTACAGAGCACCATGGGATTAATATAATAATGTACAGAGCACCATGGGATTAATATAATAATGTACAGAGCACCATGGGATTAATATAATAATGTACTGAGCACCATGGGATTAATATAATAATGTACAGAGCACCATGGGATTAATATAATAATGTACAGAGCACCATGGGATTAATATAATAATGTACAGAGCACCATGGGATTAATATAATAATGTACAGACCACCATGGGATTAATATAATAATGTACAGCACCATGGGATTAATATAATAATGTACAGCACCATGGGATTAATATAATAATGTACAGAGCACCATGGGATTAATATAATAATGTAAAGAGCACCATGGGATTAATATAATAATGTACAGCACCATGGGATTAATATAATAATGTACAGCACCATGGGATTAATATAATAATGTACAGAGCACCATGGGATTAATATAATAATGTACAAAGCAACATGGGATTAATATAATAATGTACAGAGCACCATGGGATTAATATAATATTGTACAGAGCACCATAGGATTAATATAATAATGTACAGAGCACCATGGGAGTAATATAATAATGTACAGAGCACCATGGGATTAATATAATAATGTACAGAGCACCATGGGATTAATATAATAATGTACAGAGCACCATGGGATTAATATAATAATGTACAGAGCACCATGGGATTAATATAATAATGTACAGCACCATGGGATTAATATAATAATGTACAGAGCACCATGGAATTAATATAATAATGTACAGCACCATGGGATTAATATAATAATGTACAGAGCACCATGGGATTAATATAATATTGTACAGAGCACCATAGGATTAATATAATAATGTACAGAGCACCATGGGAGTAATATAATAATGTACAGAGCACCATGGGATTAATATAATAATGTACAGAGCACCATGGGATTAATATAATAATGTACAGAGCACCATGGGATTAATATAATAATGTACAGAGCACCATGGGATTAATATAATAATGTACAGAGCACCATGGGATTACTATAATAATGTACAGAGCACCATGGGATTAATATAATAATATACAGCACCATGGGATTAATATAATAATGTACAGGGCACCATGGGAGTAATATAATAATGTACAGACCACCATGGGATTAACATAATAATGTACAGAGCACCATGGGATTAATATAATAATGTACTGAGCACCATGAGATTAATATAATAATGTACAGAGCACCATAGGATTAATATAATAATGTACAGAGCACCATGGGATTAATATAATAATGTACTGAGCACCATGGGATTAATATAATAATGTACAGAGCACCATGGGATTAATATAATAATGTACAGAGCACCATGGGATTAATATAATAATGTACAGAGCACCATGGGATTAATATAATAATGTACAGAGCACCATGGGATTAATATAATAATGTACAGAGCACCATGGGATTAATATAATAATGTACAGAGCACCATGGGACTACTATAATAATGTACAGAGCACCATGGGATTAATATAATAATATACAGCACCATGGGATTAATATAATAATGTACAGCACCATGGGATTAATATAATAATGTACAGAGCACCATGGGATTAATATAATAATGTACAGCACCATGGGATTAATATAATAATGTACAGCACCATGGGATTAATATAATAATGTACAGAGCACCATGGGATTAATATAATAATGTACAGAGCACCATGGGATTACTATAATAATGTACAGAGCACCATGGGATTAATATAATAATATACAGCACCATGGGATTAATATAATAATGTACAGCACCATGGGATTAATATAATAATGTACAGAGCACCATGGGATTAATATAATAATGTACAGAGCACCATGGGATTACTATAATAATGTACAGAGCACCATGGGATTACTATAATAATGTACAGCACCATGGGATTAATATAATAATATACAGAGCACCATGGGATTAATATAATAATGTACAGAGCACCATGGGATTAATATAATAATGTACAGAGTACCATGGGATTACTATAATAATGTACAGAGCACCATGGGATTACTATAATAATGTACAGAGCACCATGGGATTAATATAATAATGTACAGAGCACCATGGGATTAATATAATAATGTACAGAGCACCATGAGATTAATATAATAATGTACAGCACCATGGGATTAATACAATAATGTACAGAGCACCATGGGATTAATATAATAATGTACAGAGCACCATGGGATTAATATAATAATGTACAGAGCACCATGGGATTAATATAATAATGTACAGAGCACCATGGGAGTAATATAATAATGTACAGCACCATGGGATAAATATAATAATGTACAGCACCATGGGATTAATATAATAATGTACAGAGCACCATGGGATTAATATAATTATGTACAGAGCACCATGCGATTAATCTAATAATGTACAGAGCACCATGGGATTAATATAATAATGTACAGAGCACCATGGGATTAATCTAATAATGTACAGAGCACCATGGGATTAATATAATAATGTACAGAGCACCATGGGATTAATATAATAATGTACAGAGCACCATGGGATTAATATAATAATGTACAGAGCACCATGGGATTAATATAATAATGTACAGAGCACCAGGGGAGTAATATAAAAATGTACAGCACCATGGGATTAATATAATAATGTACAGAGCACCATGGGATTAATATAATAATGTACAGAGCACCATGGGATTAATATAATAATGTACAGAGCACCATGGGATTAATATAATAATGTACAGAGCACCAGGGGAGTAATATAAAAATGTACAGCACCATGGGATTAATATAATAATGTACAGCACCATGGGATTAATATAATAATGTACAGCACCATGGGATTAATACAATAATGTACAGCACCATGGGATTAATATAATAATGTACAGAGCACCATGGGATTAATCTAATAATGTACAGAGCACCATGGGATTAATATAATAATGTACAGAGCACCATGGGATTAATATAATAATGTACAGAGCACCATAGAATTAATATAATAATGTACAGAGCACCATGGGATTAATATAATAATGTACAGCACCATGGGATTAATATAATAATGTACAGAGCACCATGGGATTAATATAATAATGTACAGAGCACCATAGAATTAATATAATAATGTACAGAGCACCATGGGATTAATATAATAATGTACAGAGCACCATAGAATTAATATAATAATGTACAGAGCACCATGGGATTAATATAATAATGTACAGCACCATGGGATTAATATAATAATGTACAGCACCATGGGATTAATATAATAATGTACAGAGCACCATGGGATTAATATAATAATGTACAGAGCACCATAGAATTAATATAATAATGTACAGAGCACCATGGGATTAATATAATAATGTACAGCACCTTGGGATTAATATAATAATGTACAGAGCACCATGGGATTAA
Organism: Leptodactylus fuscus; assembly: GCF_031893055.1. NCBI lineage: Eukaryota > Metazoa > Chordata > Amphibia > Anura > Leptodactylidae > Leptodactylus > Leptodactylus fuscus. Next base: position 1,184,236 of record NC_134265.1, on the reverse strand, counting down.
TATAATAATGTACAGAGCACCATGGGATTAATATAATAATGTACAGCACCAAGGGATTAATATAATAATGTACAGAGCACCATGGGATTAATATAATAATGTACAGAGCACCATGGGATTAATATAATAATATACAGAGCACCATGGGATTAATATAATAATGTACAGAGCACCATGGGATTAACATAATAATGTACAGAGCACCATGGGATTAATATAATAATGTACAGAGCACCATGGGATTAATATAATAATGTACAGAGCACCATGGGATTAATAAAATAATGTACAGCACCATGGGATTAATATAATAATGTACAGACCACCATGAGATTAATATAGTAATGTACAGAGCACCATGAGAGTAATATAATAATGTACAGCACCATGGGATTAATATAATAATATACAGAGCACCATGGGATTAATATAATAATGTACAGAGCACCATGGGATTAATACAATAATGTACAGAGCACCATGGGATTAATATAATAATGTACAGCACCATGGGATTAATATAATAATGTACAGAGCACCATGGGATTAATATAATAATGTACAGAACACCATGGGATTAATATAATAATGTACAGCACCATGGGATTAATATAATAATGTACAGAGCACCATGGGATTAATATAATAATGTACAGAGCACCATGGGATTAATATAATAATGTACAGAGCACCATGGGATTACTATAATAATGTACAGAGCACCATGGGATTAATATAATAATGTACAGAGCACCATGGGATTACTATAATAATGTACAGAGCACCATGGGATTAATATAATAATGTACAGAGCACCATGGGATTACTATAATAATGTACAGAGCACCATGGGATTAATATAATAATGTACAGAGCACCATGGGATTAATATAATAATGTACAGAGCACCATGGGATTAATATAATAATGTACAGAGCACCATGGGATTAATATAATAATGTACAGAGCACCATGAGATTAATATAATAATGTACAGCACCATGGGATTAATACAATAATGTACAGAGCACCATGGGATTAATTTAATAATGTACAGAGCACCATGGGATTAATATAATAATGTACAGAGCACCATGGGATTAATATAATAATGTACAGAGCACCATGGGAGTAATATAATAATGTACAGCACCATGGGATTAATATAATAATGTACAGCACCATGGGATTAATATAATAATGTACAGAGCACCATGGGATTAATATAATTATGTACAGAGCACCATGCGATTAATCTAATAATGTACAGAGCACCATGGGATTAATATAATAATGTACAGAGCACCATGGGATTAATCTAATAATGTACAGAGCACCATGGGATTAATATAATAATGTACAGAGCACCATGGGATTAATATAATAATGTACAGCACCATGGGATTAATATAATAATGTACAGAGCACCATGGGATTAATATAATAATGTACAGAGCACCATGGGAGTAATATAATAATGTACAGAGCACCATGGGATTAATATAATAATGTACAGCACCATGGGATTAATATAATAATGTACAGACCACCATGGGATTAATATAATAATGTACAGCACCATGGGATTAATATAATAATGTACAGAGCACCATGGGAGTAATATAATAATGTACAGAGCACCATGGGATTAATATAATAATGTACAGAGCACCATGGGATTAATATAATAATGTACAGAGCACCATGGGATTAATATAATAATGTACAGCACCATGGGATTAATATAATAATGTACAGAGCACCATGGGATTAATATAATAATGTACAGAGCACCATGGGATTAATATAATAATGTACAGAGCACCATGGGAGTAATATAATAATGTACAGAGCACCATGGGATTAATATAATAATGTACAGAGCACCATGAGATTAATATAATAATGTACAGAGCACGATGGGATTAATATAATAATGTACAGAGCACCATGAGATTAATATAATAATGTACAGCACCATGGGATTAATATAATAATGTACAGAGCACCATGGGATTAATATAATAATGTACAGAGCACCATAGAATTAATATAATAATGTACAGAGCACCATGGGATTAATATAATAATGTACAGCACCTTGGGATTAATATAATAATGTACAGAGCACCATGGGATTAATATAATAATGTACAGAGCACCATGGGATTAATATAATAATGTACAGCACCAAGGGATTAATATAATAATGTACAGAGCACCATGGGATTAATATAATAATGTGCAGAGCACTATGGGATTAATATAATAATGTACAGAGCACCATGGGATTACTATAATAATGTACAGAGCACCATGGGATTAATATAATAATGTAAAGAGCACCATGGGATTACTATAATAATGTACAGAGCACCATGGGATTACTATAATAATGTACAGAGCACCATGGGATTAATATAATAATGTACAGAGCACCATGGGATTAATATAATAATGTACAGCACCATGGGATTAATATAATAATATACAGAGCACCATGGGATTAATATAATAATGTACAGAGCACCATGGGATTAATATAATAATGTACAGAGCACCATGGGATTAATATAATAATGTACAGAGCACCATGGGATTAATATAATAATATACAGAGCACCATGAGATTAATATAATAATGTACAGCACCATGGGATTAATATAATAATGTACAGAGCACCATGGGATTAATATAATAATGTACAGAGCACCATAGAATTAATATAATAATGTACAGAGCACCATGGGATTAATATAATAATGTACAGCACCTTGGGATTAATATAATAATGTACAGAGCACCATGGGATTAATATAATAATGTACAGAGCACCATGGGATTAATATAATAATGTACAGCACCATGGGATTAATATAATAATATACAGAGCACCATGGGATTAATATAATAATGTACAGAGCACCATGGGATTAATATAATAATGTACAGAGCACCATGGGATTAATATAATAATGTACAGAGCACCATGGGATTAATATAATAATATACAGAGCACCATGAGATTAATATAATAATGTACAGCACCATGGGATTAATATAATAATGTACAGAGCACCATGGGATTAATATAATAATGTACAGAGCACCATAGAATTAATATAATAATGTACAGAGCACCATGGGATTAATATAATAATGTACAGCACCTTGGGATTAATATAATAATGTACAGAGCACCATGGGATTAATATAATAATGTACAGAGCACCATGGGATTAATATAATAATGTACAGCACCAAGGGATTAATATAATAATGTACAGAGCACCATGGGATTAATATAATAATGTGCAGAGCACTATGGGATTAATATAATAATGTACAGAGCACCATGGGATTACTATAATAATGTACAGAGCACCATGGGATTAATATAATAATGTAAAGAGCACCATGGGATTACTATAATAATGTACAGAGCACCATGGGATTACTATAATAATGTACAGAGCACCATGGGATTAATATAATAATGTACAGAGCACCATGGGATTAATATAATAATGTACAGCACCATGGGATTAATATAATAATATACAGAGCACCATGGGATTAATATAATAATGTACAGAGCACCATGGGATTAATATAATAATGTACAGAGCACCATGGGATTAATATAATAATGTACAGAGCACCATGGGATTAATATAATAATATACAGAGCACCATGGGATTAATATAATAATGTACAGAGCACCATGGGATTAATATAATAATGTACAGAGCACCATGGGATTAATATAATAATGTACAGAGCACCATGGGATTAATATAATAATGTACAGAGCACCATGGGATTAATATAATAATGTACAGCACCATGGGATTAATATAATAATGTACAGACCACCATGGGATTAATATAATAATGTACAGAGCACCATGGGAGTAATATAATAATGTACAGCACCATGGGATTAATATAATAATATACAGAGCACCATGGGATTAATATAATAATGTACAGAGCACCATGGGAGTAATATAATAATGTACAGCACCATGGGATTAATATAATAATGTACAGCACCATGGGATTAATATAATAATGTACAGAGCACCATGGGATTAATATAATAATGTACAGAGCACCATGTGATTAATATAATAATGTACTGCACGATGGGATTAATATAATAATGTACAGAGCACCATGGGATTAATATAATAATGTACAGAGCACCATGGGATTAATATAATAATGTACAGAGCACCATGGGATTAATATAATAATGTACAGAGCACCATGGGATTAATATAATAATATACAGAGCACCATGGGATTAATATAATAATGTACAGCACCATGGGATTAATATAATAATGTACTGAGCACCATGGGATTAATATAGTAATGTACAGAGCACCATAGGATTAATATAATAATGTACAGAGCACCATGGAATTAATATAATAATGTACAGGGCACCATGGGAGTAATATAATAATGTACAGACCACCATTGGATTAACATAATAATGTACAGAGCACCATGGGATTAATATAATAATGTACTGAGCACCATGGGATTAATATAATAATGTACAGAGCACCATAGGATTAATATAATAATGTACAGAGCACCATGGGATTAATATAATAATGTACTGAGCACCATGGGATTAATATAATAATGTACAGAGCACCATGGGATTAATATAATAATGTACAGAGCACCATGGGATTAATATAATAATGTACTGAGCACCATGGGATTAATATAATAATGTACAGAGCACCATGGGATTAATATAATAATGTACAGAGCACCATGGGATTAATATAATAATGTACAGAGCACCATGGGATTAATATAATAATGTACAGAGCACCATGGGATTAATATAATAATGTACAGACCACCATGGGATTAATATAATAATGTACAGCACCATGGGATTAATATAATAATGTACAGCACCATGGGATTAATATAATAATGTACAGAGCACCATGGGATTAATATAATAATGTAAAGAGTACCATGGGATTAATATAATAATGTACAGCACCATGGGATTAATATAATAATGTACAGCACCATGGGATTAATATAATAATGTACAGAGCACCATGGGATTAATATAATAATGTACAGAGCACCATGGGATTAATATAATAATGTACAGAGCACCATGGGATTAATATAATAATGTACAAAGCAACATGGGATTAATATAATAATGTACAGAGCACCATGGGATTAATATAATATTGTACAGAGCACCATAGGATTAATATAATAATGTACAGAGCACCATGGGAGTAATATAATAATGTACAGAGCACCATGGGATTAATATAATAATGTACAGAGCACCATGGGATTAATATAATAATGTACAGAGCACCATGGGATTAATATAATAATGTACAGAGCACCATGGGATTAATATAATAATGTACAGAGCACCATGGGATTAATATAATAATGTACAGAGCACCATGGGATTAATATAATAATGTACTTAGCACCATGGGATTAATATAATAATGTACAGAGCACCATGGGATTAATATAATAATGTACTTAGCACCATGGGATTAATATAATAATGTACAGAGCACCATGGGATTAATATAATAATGTACTGAGCACCATGGGATTAATATAATAATGTACAAAGCACCATGGGATTAATATAATAATGTACAGAGCACCATAGGATTAATATAATAATGTACAGAGCACCATGGGATTAATATAATAATGTACTGAGCACCATGGGATTAATATAATAATGTACAGAGCACCATGGGATTAATATAATAATGTACAGAGCACCATGGGACTACTATAATAATGTACAGAGCACCATGGGATTAATATAATAATGTACAGAGCACCATGGGATTACTATAATAATGTACAGAGCACCATGGGATTAATATAATAATATACAGCACCATGGGATTAATATAATAATGTACAGCACCATGGGATTAATATAATAATGTACAGAGCACCATGGGATTAATATAATAATGTACAGAGCACCATGGGATTAATATAATAATGTACAGAGCACCATGGGATTACTATAATAATGTACAGAGCACCATGGGATTACTATAATAATGTACAGCACCATGGGATTAATATAATAATATACAGAGCACCATGGGATTAATATAATAATGTACAGAGCACCATGGGATTAATATAATAATGTACAGAGTACCATGGGATTACTATAATAATGTACAGAGCACCATGGGATTACTATAATAATGTACAGAGCACCATGGGATTAATATAATAATGTACAGAGCACCATGGGATTAATATAATAATGTACAGCACCATGGGAGTAATATAATAAAGTACAGAGCACCATGGGAGTAATATAATAATGTACAGAGCACCATGGGATTAATATAATAATGTACAGAGCACCATGAGATTAATATAATAATGTACAGCACCATGGGATTAATACAATAATGTACAGAGCACCATGGGATTAATATAATAATGTACAGAGCACCATGGGATTAATATAATAATGTACAGAGCACCATAGGATTAATATAATAATGTACAGAGCACCATGGGATTAATATAATAATGTACTGAGCACCATGGGATTAATATAATAATGTACAGAGCACCATGGGATTAATATAATAATGTACAGAGCACCATGGGATTAATATAATAATGTACAGAGCACCATGGGAGTAATATAATAATGTACAGAGCACCATGGGATTAATATAATAATGTACAGAGCACCATGAGATTAATATAATAATGTACAGAGCACCATGGGAGTAATATAATAATGTACAGCACCATGGGATTAATATAATAATGTACAGCACCATGGGATTAATATAATAATGTACAGCACCATGGGATTAATACAATAATGTACAGCACCATGGGATTAATATAATAATGTACAGAGCACCATGGGATTAATATAATTATGTACAGAGCACCATGCGATTAATCTAATAATGTACAGAGCACCATGGGATTAATATAATAATGTACAGAGCACCATGGGATTAATCTAATAATGTACAGAGCACCATGGGATTAATATAATAATGTACAGAGCACCATGGGATTAATATAATAATGTACAGAGCACCATGGGATTAATATAATAATGTACAGAGCACCATGGGATTAATATAATAATGTACAGAGCACCAGGGGAGTAATATAAAAATGTACAGCACCATGGGATTAATATAATAATGTACAGCACCATGGGATTAATATAATAATGTACAGCACCATGGGATTAATACAATAATGTACAGCACCATGGGATTAATATAATAATGTACAGAGCACCATGGGATTAATATAATTATGTACAGAGCACCATGCGATTAATCTAATAATGTACAGAGCACCATGGGATTAATATAATAATGTACAGAGCACCATGGGATTAATCTAATAATGTACAGAGCACCATGGGATTAATATAATAATGTACAGAGCACCATGGGATTAATATAATAATGTACAGAGCACCATAGAATTAATATAATAATGTACAGAGCACCATGGGATTAATATAATAATGTACAGCACCATGGGATTAATATAATAATGTACAGAGCACCATGGGATTAATATAATAATGTACAGAGCACCATAGAATTAATATAATAATGTACAGAGCACCATGGGATTAATATAATAATGTACAGCACCATGGGATTAATATAATAATGTACAGCACCATGGGATTAATATAATAATGTACAGAGCACCATGGGATTAATATAATAATGTACAGAGCACCATAGAATTAATATAATAATGTACAGAGCACCATGGGATTAATATAATAATGTACAGCACCTTGGGATTAATATAATAATGTACAGAGCACCATGGGATTAATATAATAATGTACAGAGCACCATGGGATTAATATAATAATGTACAGCACCAAGGGATTAATATAATAATGTACAGAGCACCATGGGATTAATATAATAATGTACAGAGCACCATGGGATTAATATAATAATGTACAGAGCACCATGGGATTAACATAATAATGTACAGAGCACCATGGGATTAATATAATAATGTACAGAGCACCATGGGATTAATATAATAATGTACAGAGCACCATGGGATTAATATAATAATGTACAGCACCATGGGATTAATATAATAATGTACAGACCACCATGGGATTAATATAGTAATGTACAGAGCACCATGAGAGTAATATAATAATGTACAGCACCATGGGATTAATATAATAATATACAGAGCACCATGGGATTAATATAATAATGTACAGAGCACCATGGGATTAATACAATAATGTACAGAGCACCATGGGATTAATATAATAATGTACAGCACCATGGGATTAATATAATAATGTACAGAGCACCATGGGATTAATATAATAATGAACAGAACACCATGGGATTACTATAATAATGTACAGAGCACCATGGGATTAATATAATAATGTACAGAGCACCATGGGATTACTATAATAATGTACAGAGCACCATGGGATTAATATAATAATGTACAGAGCACCATGGGATTACTATAATAATGTACAGAGCACCATGGGATTAATATAATAATGTACAGAGCACCATGGGATTAATATAATAATGTACAGAGCACCATGTGATTAATATAATAATGTACAGAGCACCATGGGATTAATATAATAATGTACAGAGCACCATGAGATTAATATAATAATGTACAGCACCATGGGATTAATACAATAATGTACAGAGCACCATGGGATTAATTTAATAATGTACAGAGCACCATGGGATTAATATAATAATGTACAGAGCACCATGGGATTAATATAATGATGTACAGAGCACCATGGGAGTAATATAATAATGTACAGCACCATGGGATTAATATAATAATGTACAGCACCATGGGATTAATATAATAATGTACAGAGCACCATGGGATTAATATAATTATGTACAGAGCACCATGCGATTAATCTAATAATGTACAGAGCACCATGGGATTAATATAATAATGTACAGAGCACCATGGGATTAATCTAATAATGTACAGAGCACCATGGGATTAATATAATAATGTACAGAGCACCATGGGATTAATATAATAATGTACAGCACCATGGGATTAATATAATAATGTACAGAGCACCATGGGATTAATATAATAATGTACAGAGCACCATGGGAGTAATATAATAATGTACAGAGCACCATGGGATTAATATAATAATGTACAGCACCATGGGATTAATATAATAATGTACAGACCACCATGGGATTAATATAATAATGTACAGCACCATGGGATTAATATAATAATGTACAGAGCACCATGGGAGTAATATAATAATGTACAGAGCACCATGGGATTAATATAATAATGTACAGAGCACCATGGGATTAATATAATAATGTACAGAGCACCATGGGATTAATATAATAATGTACAGCACCATGGGATTAATATAATAATGTACAGAGCACCATGGGATTAATATAATAATGTACAGAGCACCATGGGATTAATATAATAATGTACAGAGCACCATGGGAGTAATATAATAATGTACAGAGCACCATGGGATTAATATAATAATGTACAGAGCACCATGAGATTAATATAATAATGTACAGAGCACGATGGGATTAATATAATAATGTACAGAGCACCATGAGATTAATATAATAATGTACAGCACCATGGGATTAATATAATAATGTACAGAGCACCATGGGATTAATATAATAATGTACAGAGCACCATAGAATTAATATAATAATGTACAGAGCACCATGGGATTAATATAATAATGTACAGCACCTTGGGATTAATATAATAATGTACAGAGCACCATGGGATTAATATAATAATGTACAGAGCACCATGGGATTAATATAATAATGTACAGCACCAAGGGATTAATATAATAATGTACAGACCACCATGGGATTAATATAATAATGTGCAGAGCACTATGGGATTAATATAATAATGTACAGAGCACCATGGGATTACTATAATAATGTACAGAGCACCATGGGATTAATATAATAATGTAAAGAGCACCATGGGATTACTATAATAATGTACAGAGCACCATGGGATTACTATAATAATGTACAGAGCACCATGGGATTAATATAATAATGTACAGAGCACCATGGGATTAATATAATAATGTACAGCACCATGGGATTAATATAATAATATACAGAGCACCATGGGATTAATATAATAATGTACAGAGCACCATGGGATTAATATAATAATGTACAGAGCACCATGGGATTAATATAATAATGTACAGAGCACCATGGGATTAATATAATAATATACAGAGCACCATGGGATTAATATAATAATGTACAGAGCACCATGGGATTAATATAATAATGTACAGAGCACCATGGGATTAATATAATAATGTACAGAGCACCATGGGAGTAATATAATAATGTACAGAGCACCATGGGATTAATATAATAATGTACAGAGCACCATGAGATTAATATAATAATGTACAGAGCACGATGGGATTAATATAATAATGTACAGAGCACCATGAGATTAATATAATAATGTACAGCACCATGGGATTAATATAATAATGTACAGAGCACCATGGGATTAATATAATAATGTACAGAGCACCATAGAATTAATATAATAATGTACAGAGCACCATGGGATTAATATAATAATGTACAGCACCTTGGGATTAATATAATAATGTACAGAGCACCATGGGATTAATATAATAATGTACAGAGCACCATGGGATTAATATAATAATGTACAGCACCAAGGGATTAATATAATAATGTACAGAGCACCATGGGATTAATATAATAATGTGCAGAGCACTATGGGATTAATATAATAATGTACAGAGCACCATGGGATTACTATAATAATGTACAGAGCACCATGGGATTAATATAATAATGTAAAGAGCACCATGGGATTACTATAATAATGTACAGAGCACCATGGGATTACTATAATAATGTACAGAGCACCATGGGATTAATATAATAATGTACAGCACCATGGGATTAATATAATAATATACAGAGCACCATGGGATTAATATAATAATGTACAGAGCACCATGGGATTAATATAATAATGTACAGAGCACCATGGGATTAATATAATAATGTACAGAGCACCATGGGATTAATATAATAATATACAGAGCACCATGGGATTAATATAATAATGTACAGAGCACCATGGGATTAATATAATAATGTACAGAGCACCATGGGATTAATATAATAATGTACAGAGCACCATGGGATTAATATAATAATGTACAGAGCACCATGGGATTAATATAATAATGTACAGCACCATGGGATTAATATAATAATGTACAGACCACCATGGGATTAATATAATAATGTACAGAGCACCATGGGAGTAATATAATAATGTACAGCACCATGGGATTAATATAATAATATACAGAGCACCATGGGATTAATATAATAATGTACAGAGCACCATGGGAGTAATATAATAATGTACAGCACCATGGGATTAATATAATAATGTACAGCACCATGGGGATTAATATAATAATGTACAGAGCACCATGGGATTAATATAATAATGTACAGAGCACCATGGGATTAATATAATAATGTACTGCACGATGGGATTAATATAATAATGTACAGAGCACCATGGGATTAATATAATAATGTACAGAGCACCATGGGATTAATATAATAATGTACAGAGCACCATGGGATTACTATAATAATGTACAGAGCACCATGGGATTAATATAATAATGTACAGAGCACCATGGGATTACTATAATAATGTACAGAGCACCATGGGATTAATATAATAATATACAGAGCACTATGGGATTTATATAATAATGTACAGAGCACCATGGGATTAATATAATAATGTACAGAGCACTATGGGATTAATATAATAATGTACAGCACCATGGGATTAATATAATAATATACAGCTCCATGGGATTAATATAATAATGTACAGAGCACCATGGGGATTAATATAATAATGTACAGCACCATGGGATTAATATAATAATGTACAGGGCACCATGGGATTAATATAATAATGTACAGAGCACCATGGGATTAATATAATAATGTACAGCACCATGGGATTAATATAATAATATACAGCTCCATGGGATTAATATAATAATGTACAGAGCACCATGGGATTAATATAATAATGTACAGCACCATGGGATTAATATAATAATGTACAGAGCACCATGGGATTAATATAATAATGTACAGAGCACCATGGGATTAATATAATAATGTACAGAGCACCATGGGATTAATATAATAATGTACAGCACATGCATACGTCCCAACCGTCCCTGAATTCCGCGCGACATTCACGGATTGGGTGTCCTGTCCTGCGGGTTGGTTATGTCTTGAGGACGCTGATGAGCTGAACACATAAGTGATTAGTGCAGGAGCTCTCACAGCTCAGACCCTGCTCTTAAGGCGCATTCACACCGAGTAACGTACCGCATGACCTGGCACGTATCCGGCGTGTGAGACTTTGCGCGCCGTATACGCTCCCATTGATTTCAATGGGAGCCTGGGATCGTATACGCCGCGTTATTTTGTGGCTGTGATTTTGCAGCCGCATGGGAGCTTTTACGGTCCGCAAAGTCTCACATGCCGTATACGTGCCAGATCATGCGGTACGTTACTCCGTGTGAATGCGCCCTAACACTCCAGCTCCTGCATGTGTACATATTATGTGATAATGTCACATCGCGTCTACAACTATGTGAGGGAGACTGCGGACGAGAGCGTCGCGGAGCGAGGGGACGTCAGGATAATTCTTCTTTTGTGTTAAACTTTGAGGGGAATATAATGTAGGGGGCCCATGAAACTGGGGCAGATGAAGGAGGACATGAAACTGGGGCAGATGAAGGTGGGCATGAATCTGGGGGCAGAGATGGAGGGACATGAATCTGGGGGAAGAGATGGGGAACATGAATCTGGGGCAGAGATGGGGGGCATGAATCTGGGGGCAGAGATGAAGGGAGACATGAAACTGGGGCAGAGATGGAAGGGACATGAATCTGGGGGCAGAGATGGAGAGGACATGAATCTGGGACTCAGGTTAAGGGGACATGAATCTGGGGGCAGAGATGGAGGAACATGAATCTGGGGGCAGAGATGGAGGGGACATGAATCTGGGGGCAGAGATGGAGGGACATGAATCTGGGGGCAGAGATGGGAGGGACATGAATCTGGGACTCAGGTTAAGGGGACATGAATCTGGGGGCAGAGATGGAGGGGACATGAATCTGAGGGCAGAGATGTGGGGACATGAATCTGGGGGCAGAGATGGAGGAACATGAATCTGGGGGCAGAGATGGAGGGGACATGAATCTGGGGGCAGAGATGGAGGGACATGAATCCGGGGGCAGAGATGGGAGGGACATGAATCTGGGGGCAGGACATGAATCTGGGGGCAGAGATGGAGGGGACATGAATCTGGGGGCAGAGATGGAGGGGGCATGAAACTGGGGCAGAGAAGGGGGACATGAATTTGGGGCAGAGATGGAGGGGACATGAATCTGGGGGCAGAGATGGAGGGGACATTGAATCTGGGGCAGAGATGGGGGGACATGAATCTGGGGGCAGAGATGGGGGACATGAATCTGGGGACAGAGATGGGGGACATGAATCTGGGGGCAGAGATGGGGGGGACATGAATCTGGGGGCAGAGATGGGGGGACATGAATCTGGGGGCAGAGATGGGGGGACATGAGTATGGGGGCAGAGATGGGGGGACATGAATCTAGGGGCAGAGATGGAGGGGACATGAATCTGGGGGAAGAGATGGAGAGGACATGAATCTGGGGGCAGAGATGGGGGGGACATGAATCTGGGGGCAGAGATGGGGGGACATAGATCTGGGGGCAGAGATGGAGGGGACATGAATCTGGGGGCAGAGATGGGGGGGACATGATCTGGGGGCAGAGATGGGGGACATGAATCTGGGGGCAGAGATGGGGGGGACATGAATCTGGGGCAGAGATGGGGACATGAATCTGGGGGCAGAGATGGGGGGACATGATCTGGGGGCAGAGATGGGGGACATGAACTGGGGCAGAGATGGAGGGACATAAAACTGAGGGCAGAGATGGAGGGGACATGAAACTGGGGGCAGAGATGGAGGGACATGAATCTGGGGGCAGAGATGGGGGGACATGAATCTGGGGGCAGAGATGGAGGGACATGAATCTGGGGGCAGAGATGGAGGGACATGAATCTGGGGGCAGAGATGGAGGGACATGAATCTGGGGGCAGAGATGGAGGGGACATGAATCTGGGGCAGAGATGGAGGGGACATGAATCTGGGGGCAGAGATGGAGGGACAGGAATATGGGGGCAGAGATGGAGGGACATGAATCGGGGGGCAGAGATGGAGGGACATGAATCTGGGGCAGAGATGGAGGGGGACATGAATCTGGGGGCAGAGATGGGGGGGACATGAATCTGGGGGCAGAGATGGAGGGACATGAATCTGGCGGCAGAGATGGAGGGGGGACATGAATCTGGGGGCAGAGATGGAGGGGGGACATGAATCTGGGGGCAGAGATGGAGGGGGGACATGAATCTGGGGGCAGAGATGGAGGGACATGAATCTGGGGGCAGAGATGAAGGGAGACATGAAACTGGGGCAGAGATGGAAGGGACCATGAATCTGGGGCAGAGATGGAGAGGACATGAATCTGGGACTCAGGTTAAGGGGACATGAATCTGGGGGCAGAGATGGAGGGACATGAATCTGGGGGCAGAGATGGAGGAACATGAATCTGGGGGCAGAGATGGAGGGGACATGAATCTGGGGGCAGAGATGGAGGGACATGAATCTGGGGGCAGAGATGGGAGGGACATGAATCTGGGACTCAGGTTTAAGGGGACATGAATCTGGGGCATAGATGGAGGGGACATGAATCTGGGGGCAGAGATGGAGGAACATGAATCTGGGGGGCAGAGATGGAGGGACATGAATCTGGGGGCAGAGATGGAGGGACATGAATCCGGGGCAGAGATGGGAGGGACATGAATCTGGGGGCAGAGATGGAGGGGCATGAATCTGGGGCAGAGATGGAGGGGGGGACATGAATCTGGGGGCAGAGATGGAGGGGACATGAATCTGGGGCAGAGATGGAGGGGACATGAATCTGGGGGCAGAGATGGGAGGGACATGAATCTGGGACTCAGGTTAAGGGGACATGAATCTGGGGCATAGATGGAGGGGACATGAATCTGGGGGCAGAGATGGAGGGGACATGAATCTGGGGCAGAGATGGAGGGGACATGAATCTGGGGCAGAGATGGAGGGGACATGAATCTGGGGGCAGAGATGGGGGGACATGAATCCGGGGGCAGAGATGGGAGGGACATGAATCTGGGGCAGAGATGGAGGGGACATGAATCTGGGGGCAGAGATGGGGGGGGACATGAATCTGGGGGCAGAGATGGGGGGGGGACATGATCTGGGGGCAGAGATGGAGGGACATGAATCTGGCGGCAGAGATGGAGGGGGGACATGAATCTGGGGGCAGAGATGGAGGGACATGAATCTGGGGGCAGAGATGGAGGGACATGAATCTGGGGGCAGAGATGGAGGGACATGAATCTGGGGGCAGAGATGGAGGGACATGAAACTGGGGGCAGAGATGGAGGGACATGAAACTGGGGGCAGAGATGGAGGACATATGATTTAGGAGATTTATACTGTGTGGGGGGGGTGACACGAAAATGAGCAAGAATGGGCGGAGCAAACATAAAAGTGGGCGGAGCTAAGTTGTCCTTGGGTGCCGCACATTTTGTCCCTCTTTCTTCTCTCATATATTGGGAGGTTGATTGGACGTCACCTCCTGACCTATGACGTCACTTCTCAGATGTTGGAGTGTAATTAATGGGGATGACACACGGGCCATAGATATAGATTATACACGTGACACGTGACACACTGACCCGACTACCGCACCCTCAGGTCAGGGGCGTGGCAGGACCGGCAGTGTGTCCTGTGGGCGGAGTTTATCGCGCTGTGTGGAATGTAGGCGGGGGCTGTCGGCTCCAGGTGAGTGTCAGAGGTCGGACACATGGAGGAGAATCTGCCCGAGCACCTGAGACCCCTGCCCGGGGAGGACGCGGCCACTCTGCCCGAGCGCCCCTGAGACCCCTGCCCGGGGAGGACGCGGCCACTCTGCCCGAGCACCTGAGACCCCTGCCCGGGGAGACGCGGCCACTCTGCCCGAGCACCTGAGACCCCTGCCCGGGAGGAACGCGGCCACTCTGCCCGAGCCCCTGAGACCCCTGCCCGGGAGGACGCGGGCCACTCTGCCGGAGCTGGACGAGGAGAAGCTGCTGAGCGCCCTGCACACCCGATACCTGCAGCGGCGGGTGTATGTGAGTGACCCGGAATAAACCAAACCTCTAACCCGGGGGAGTCACCCGAATACAGCTCTTAAGTACCCCAATCCCCA